>NC_052958.1:28389128-28701270 GCF_013358895.1 Oreochromis aureus | reverse complement strand
TACGAAACGGTGTAGCTTTTTACGTTTTGGGTGTGTTCTATGGGTGAAATTTAAGATTGTTGAAGATTTTTGAGGTTGTTGTTTTATTTTTAAAGAGGGAGTTTTAATAAACATGGACATGTTTAAGGGGTGTTGTAACAGTGCACTTATAAAGAAAAAACCTGTCAGGTGATTTTGTTTGGTACTTTGATGAGCTAATACTCAGCTCTCTTTTTTTTTTTCTCATTTTTGTTGTAAGCAGGCCTGCAAAAGAAAACAATGGATAACGGCGCTGACAATAGTCTCAGGAGAACAAAAAGTAAGGTGACCTTGTCCGAATTACAAGGGGACAGATTGTGGGTCCCTGTCTAAAAGGATTGGAGCGAGCCAATCCAGTCCAAAAGTATAAAGAACTATTTTCCTAGAAACAACTAAAAAGAAAATAGAGGAGTATATAAATTAACTGAGTTTACTGAAAGTGGAAAATGTGATTATTTGTGCGGACGTCTACCACTACCAGATGTTAATGCGAGTGAGTGAATGTGTGGGAATGGACAGGTGAATGGACGGACCAGGCAGACCATAGGTTGGACCACCTGGACACTGACAAAAGACTGGACTAAGGTTGGACACATGACTGATAATTGTTCTGTTTTAACTTTTGTTTTATAACACAGGTTGGATCATAAGTGGAGAAAGTGAGTATAAAAGGTGATGTTCTGGTTAACACACAGGCTTTTGTTTCTAGGACGTTTCAAGGATGCAGGCTGTGGATGGAGCCAAGAAAGGATTTGACATGATGATTAATTTGATTTCATTCCTTAAATACAGGTTTGAAGCTCCGGAGCATTTATACATAATATGATAGGACTAAACTTTTCTTTTAATTCCCTAACCTGAGTGAAGGATTTTGAGTTTGTAACACATGAGATGTGTCACAAAAAGGGGGGTGTTAATATATGCGATTAGCTACATGAAATGTGCTGTTTTAGGGTTACTAAGCAAATGTCTACGTGACCTTTACCTAATAACCTTTGTGATGATAAACTTGTTTACCGACTTGCTCTCTTGTAGAACATACAGACTTAGAAAAGGGGAACCTCAGCTCTGAGTTCTGAGAATAACTCTGTTAAGTTGACAGGAAACACGTCGAAACAGCAATATAGGGCAAATGTGTTTGAGCTTGTAATTAAATGTGGGGCTTGAAAAGAGGAAGCAAATTGGGTACAGGACGTACTTGAGATGATCAGACGAGAGAAGGAGAAGGTCAGGAATAGTTTAAACTAAGATTGAGAAAGTAAATGGGGTAAAAGGGGGTGTAGCTTCAGGGCAGCTCACAGCCCGGCGTAAACGCAAGGTGCTGTCACACAGCCTAAGTTATTTGGGTGATTTATTTTATGACAAAATAATAAGGAGATATTGAAAATATACAACACGTTGAGAAGATCTCTTTTGTTATATTTTAGTGTTTAACATGGAAGATGCCTCTCTGGAGCTTCTCTCCTGATGCTACTCCACCAAAAGAAGTTCATTTATAGAGACTATGTCAGCTCCCAAACAGACAACAACAAACCAAGACTAGCAAAAAAAAAAACAATCTGAATATAAATAATAACAAATAAAGAACAATACAGAATCCAAATCTGAACCAAAGAACAAAATAGTGAAATGTGGATTATTGGGTTTTTCTCTGTATATATGAAGCATTTGTAATGTCTATCGGCTCATTATCTTGTTTCATGTACTTTAGTTGTGAAGGCTTGTAGAGGCCAGTTTTTACTCACAAACAAGTGCTCAGCCAGACTGAAAAACAGGAAGTTTTAGTGCACAAGGCATATTAATAAATATAGACACAAAAAGAGGAACTCCCCATATAAACAACGTTCAAAAATGTGTGAAGTATAAAGTACCGAAATAACACTATATAAGTCACAGTTGATGATTCTAATGTTAGAGAGCTCTTGCAACTGGCGTCTGAGCTGTGCAGAGGTCGATGTTGGTCATAACAGTGACATCTCTATTTACAGGTTGAGTTCATTTTATACACAATGCATATCTGTGCTTGTTTAGAGTTGATGTTCCGTCCAAAAGGGTTTTAAGCTTCACTGGTGAGAGTGTCCAGGTGATACATGTTGAGGGAAGATGAGAACATAGCAGGTTAATTGCACGCACGCTTACAAACACACATGATTTATATATAGGCCAGGCCAGAGGCCTGGACTTGATGCAGCTTTCAACTTTACAGCTCTAACTTGCAGGAATGGCGGGAGTGTAATGAATGAATGCAAAACATGCTTACAGACACAAACATGACAGGGGTTTATTTTACAGGGTAAAGGTGGACCACAGGTTGCTTTGTTTCTGCTTAGCAACTACTGAGGTAAAAGGTCTTAAAGATAAATATGCAATAAGTGAACAGGAAACGTGTGAGGGTGAGCCGGGTGAAACAAAATGTTGTAGATAATGGAAACTTGTCTAACGGGCATTAACAGTAACCTTTGCATGTTATGTATATGCTTGAGGCCAAAAGAGGCGTAAATCCAGATAGAAAACTTTGAAGTGTGCTTTTTAGCGGAGATTTAGGCTGACAGGGGATGGTGTGTATTTTACTTGGGTTGTGTTTAATAAAGCTAAAAGTGTTGCTCACACACATAAAGAGTATTGAGATTGAATAAAGTTAATATAATGGATAGAGCCCAGAACATGATAATACATAAGTGAAATCAAATGCAATGTTCGATTTCACTTTTATTGGGAAATAATCAGGTTAGAAATGTGAGTAACCTATGTTTAAACTGTGAAAACACCTGGGTTCATTTCCATAGAAAAACTGTAGAAAAAACAAGAACTCATGTCAGGAGGACCAAGTTAGAAAATGCACCTGAAGATGGTCTCATGAAGAGATCTGCTGTTGGTGTGTGCTGAGACTGGACGAGTATTTTAAACAAGTGAAGGAGAAATGGTTGAGTGTGTGTTTAAGTGTAGATATGCGCTTGATATGGATATATATATGTAGAGATAGGGAGTTTTGATAATTATTTTAAATGGCACCTCAATAGTTTCAAAATATAGAAAAATAAATAATTTTTAAAAAATAATTAGCCAAGAAATGTGTATTGAACTCTCCACATACATTAAAACTGTGCAACTCTGAGTGGGCCAGTAATCAAGCAACTGTTACATATCTGTATTAAACTAGCCAACATAGACTCACCACCACATGATGTTGCCCTGCAGCGGGGGCAGAAAATCATTTGCAAACCAGGGATCTTACGTTGATTATCATATCCTTACTTATGTATACACACACACACACACAGAAGGGAAAAATTTCAAAACAAAACAAAAAACAACTTCCCTTATCCTGTCAAGCACAGGAGCAAAATAAAAATCTCTTTGGGCTCTGTTAAAATTTCTTTAGTAAAAGTGTAAAAGGCCAAACCTAAGAGGTTGGGCAAACAGGAAAGTCCCTCCAGTATCAGGAGTTTATAGACAGGAAACATTTTTCACTTTAACGCCTTTTTTGTGAAAAACCACTGACTCATAGATGCAGATAGACACACAAGTGCACATACATCCAGATGTGCATTTAGACATTAAAAGTGTAGAGGCATGTACACACAGATTGGCAAACCGGTACAGAGTCTAACTGAAGAGCTTAACAAAGCAGACGTGGCAGTAGGGTTTATCATTTGGCCTGATATGATATTGTGAACCAACTTTGAATAATGACAGGAACCTTAGATGAACACAGTAGGTTAGTAAGGTGTAGCAGAGAGAGGCTGTTTGTTGTTATCCCTTACAGGAGAAGATTTCCACTAGAGAGGGTAAGAGCGACATAGTGGACTTGGGAATGGTGGTTTCGGCGCCCATGGTGCCATTAATGGATTTAGAGGTGACAGAGTGGGTCGAGCGGTGACACAAGACACAGTATAGTGACCTCTTGTGGGCAAGAGGTCAAGAGAGGGGATTGTAATATTTAAAGAAATTAGGTCACTGCTGAACTGTATATAACCACCATCCTTAACATTGTATTAATTATCATTTCATCAAAGTGTTTATTGAAGCTGCTGGCATTATGTTATAATTTATATTATAGGGGTTATCATAATCAAATATTAACATGTTTATTACAGGTGCAGTTATAACTACTTTAAAATGATTGAGTTAAATATATATGTATCATAACTCATATGCTGAGTATATTGGTATAGTAAAATAGTAGCTGAGCAAAGGCCTGAATGTATTCAGCTTCTTGTGGTATTTGAGTTTGCTTAGTTACAGGTGACGGAAGGATGTCCAGTCCATGGTGACCTCAAAGGCCTTAGGTCATCACCATATTCGGAAGAGTATGCCACAAGGAGGAACCTCTATGTTGCATTTAATTCTTAAAATACATGAATGTTCTGTACATGCAAATTATGTGTTTGTAAACGCAAGAAGGGCGCGTACAATACCCTGATGTTATAAAAGCAATCTAGAGTGTATTTTGGGTAGAGATGTACAACTGTTTGGCAGTTTACACCTCTCCACGCTGCGTGCATTCATTAAAATCAATTGTTTGATTGACCTCTTCTGGACCATCATTGTTTTACTCTCATCCTCAATTTCGGACCCGTAACAAAACCCACACATGCAATGAAGATCAGCTTACACCCACGAACATGCCCCTATCTCACATCAGTGCTAAAATAGTGTAGAGTTAACAGACACTTGCTACAACAGGGTGACTTTTGTGAAAAAGGAAAAGGAGACTGGTATAACCAACCAGTGATCAGATAATAAATGTAGTCTTAAAAAAAAAAAGTAAATTGTGAGATGTTTTCTGCCGATTGAGAAACATAAGTGATTACTGTATGAAGAAAATTCTATTTTGTGGTAATATTTTGAATATGCACTTGTGTAGTCATGCCAACTTGGTGGTCGATATGCAAATTAGTTGAGTGTTCTTAGATTAGGGAAAGATGATTTGATTTCACAAGTGAATAGATTAAAACAGAGGGCTCAATGAGTGGAAACAAAAAAAAAAAAAAGAGTTTCCTGTTTTGGATGTATGAGTGAAGCTTGCATTGAGAGAAACATATCTCTGACTATGTGAGAAGAATTGTTTGGTAAAATACATGACAGCATGGTACAGGATAATTAAATAAAGTGTTTGGGTCTGTGACTAAAATGGGTGCAGCCGTGCAGACCTGGAGAAGAAATTTATAATCTAGTGATGAAACCTGGTCAGGTAGTGTAGAGGAAGTGGTTAATGGTGAACATTAGTGTTGTGTGAATTGCGTAGCTGCTAACAAAATTCTCTGTGTATTTAGCAGGTGGAACTATGACAGTAGACCCCAGACTCTCCAGGATTCTGGAGCACTTGTGGGCAACCGGTAAATATGATGTGGGGAAAATGAACAGATTTAATGACACTTAAGTCTGAGTTCAGACCAGATAAGCATAAGCAATTAATTAAAGCTAGAAGCAGTGACCACAGCACTGAATCTCATGGTACCGGAAGTTCTAATGCCTACATCATATTGTTTTATTGGGAGCAAAAGCTTTTCTGGTTTGTTTTCCATTTTTAAGAGAAAACAGTTGAAATTTGGACGTGTTGTGAAATCGGCCTAATATCTTATATATAACAGTGCACTTAGAAGAACCTGTCAGGAATCATCCCTTGAATGGTGATGTTTTGTGTTTTGATGATTTAATAATCAGCTATCGTTCTCTCTCTCTCTCTCATTTTTTTTCTAAGCAGGCCTGTAAGGTTGGAATTAACAGCGCTGTAAAACATTTCGTGAGAGAAAATATAAGGTGAGCTTTTCCAGATTACAATGGGCTTCGGAGAAGGTTACCTATGGGGGACCCGATCAGATTTGTAAGTCCCTGTCTAAAAGGATTGCAGCGAGTCAATCCAGTCCAAAATCATAAGGAACTCTTTTTCTTTTTAAAAAAAAAAGAAACAAATGAATGAGCTCATATTGCTGCCAGTAGAGAATCTGATCATTTGCGCGTGAGACTCCACTATCAGCAGTAACTGGTATGAATGCGTGTGAAGGAATGTGTGTGACTGTGATGGACTGACAATGTGGACTAAAGTTCTGACTGACTTGATACTGAGACAAAGACTGAACCAACTTTAGGATTAGTAAATGTTGAGAAACAATTCACCACGCTGGTAAGAAAAGGGTGGGTGCTTTGCTTTGTTTTGTTTTTTGCAGGAGCAGGACAACAAGAGAGACCAGAGGGGGAGACTGTTTCACATGAGAGTGTGGAACTGCAGACTTAACCCTTTGGCTGCTAATTTGAGTTACTGATGTTTGCATTAAGAAAATTCTGTCTTATTGGCTGTGTTTTGATTAAGGTGTCACATTATATTGTTGGGAAAATGCCAAATGCTACAGTAAAGAAAACTTTTTATATCACTCATGACTGGAATATGTTACTATTAACCATAGCAGGCCACTGTAGAAGTCAATTAAATTTTATAGAGGAAAATAACCAAAACCAAAACAATATTTATGAATTACATAGGGGAATGGTAGATTTGTCACATTCAAAATACAGTTATTATAATAACAAACGCTGGTCCACGTGACCGAGGTTTTTGCCCGTTAAAATAGTAAATTATTAAAAATAGAGCACAACCAATAGGGGCATGTGATAGGACGTGGTACTGCAGGAAAAAAAAGAGCAAAGTAAAGAAAACCTATTTTGTTTAGCTTTGATAAATTCAAATTAAAATGTACCACTACACTCAGAGGATCAACATGAAATCAAAACATATGCAGATTTTGTATGAAGCACGTGACTGATAACTGTTCTGTCCTGAGCTTTTGTCTCTTATAGCACCCACTTGACCATTCCACCAGTTTTCACGCCAAAGGAGGGTAATTGCAAATGTTAGAGGGAAGAATATCACCAAAATTGGATAAGATAAGCCCCGATGGGGGTGATAACACAATAAATTTAATTTATGGTCAAATTCTTAAAGTTTGACACTTGAATAAATTCTCAAAAAATTTAGAGACAGAGAGGAGTTCTGGATAAACATAATTTAGCAAACCCTAGAGGGATGGAGGTTTGGAATTTATAATGTTTTGAGAAAACACCCAATAAAATGTTGACCATGTTGATTATGTTTATACTAGTGTGCAGACATTGGCTAATCTGACCAGGGAATGCAATAAACAGGACTGTCAGAACAGACAGCGTTAAAGTCACCTTTGACAGTCCAGACTAAGATGGCGTTGGACATCCTCAGGGTGGAAAAAGGGTTGGTGTGACCAAGGTGTGGTTTGGCCTGTTTATGTACATTTCAAAATGATACAGCTCTGGATGGGCCAGTTACCAGGGCATGGAAGGATGACAGACTTTATTAAATGAGGAGAAGGAATTTTCTGGGATTGAAGATCCTCTGGGTGAGTGGTTGACTGAAACATGCAGAAAATAAAAGCTATTATTTTATTATTGATTGGTAACTGACTGATAAGTGGCCACATTCACAGCTGTATTGACTTGTGGACGCGGTCTATTTCATGTTTAAGGACTCTAATTGACAGATTGAAAAACAGTGACTAAGGGAAGAATATGCAGTGCCACACTATCAGATGCCAGTTACGGTTGGGCTCAGTGATGAATCAGGTGAGCTGGATTCATTGCTGAATCAAGACATAAATTCCCCTGCTGTGGTCAGTGAGGGAAGGACAGTGGGGAAAAACTGAGTTGAAAATGTGAAGTTCATGTTAACACAGGTTTTGTTTCTAGGCAGTTGTGCGGATGCAGGCTCTGGGCGGAGCCAGAGTTCAAAAGATTTAACATGATAATTAAATTGATTTCATTCCCTAACACAGGATGGCAGAGCTGGACCAAAGTTACTCGAGAGGAGAATTGCTGATGTTTTCTGAGAAATGAGGTGAATTGACACATGGAAGTGTGTCAAAAAGGGAGGGAATTTCAGGTTTAACATGGAACAATGGTTTCTATGATCATTTTTCTATGACTTTATGGTGATGGGTGTGATTAACAATTCAGGTACAGGTAAAACTTAAGATTATAATGAACCATAAGTTCCCAGATCTCCAGATTTTTTCCTAGAGAACCAGCGAGAAGCACAAATCATTCCAGGCATAGCAGACGGCCCAGCCAGTGATTTAGGTGAAGGGTCATGCAGTTTGGGCTCCTGCTGGTCACCTTGAGAGGATTCCAGAACCACAGCAATAACCACAAAGGGGTTGGCGAAAATCCAGGAAGCACCAGGCCGAATGCCTCTGGCCAAGAAAGGGGGACACGGCTGTGACCCCAAAAGGAACATAGATCCCAGCCAAGGGACAAAATAAATCCCCTGATCTAAGCAACGGGCCGACTGGTAGTCCACCCAGAAGGCCGAAGAAGGAATTGGAAAAGCGCAGAGAATCGCCCGTCCCGGAAGATTAGTTGTTAACTGTAAAGAAGGTCAAAAGCTCCTTAGACAGAGGTTCTAGTGTAAGCACAAAAGTAATGAAAAGTAATGGGAGGATTAGCTTTAGTAATAGCCAGTGGGATTTTTATGTTATGTCAATTGCCCGAACACAGTGGTCATTGCACATCTGGTCCAGACGTTAAAGGGGGACAGACTGTCAAGAGAGGGAAAAAGCACGACAACAAAGACAAATGACAGGTACTGGGTATAGAAATAGCAACCTGCGGTTAGATTGATTAATTAAAAAATAAAGAAACTAAAGGTGTCAGACTATGCGGCGTGCGTAGCTGCCGCCGCGACGTGTTAACCGAACCTGGCCCTGTCTATTCAAATGACACTTGGGGATTTGGTTGTGTGCTTAAAATAACCAGAAGCGCTGTTTAAATAGGAAACTGCTTAACTCTGTCTAGACTGTTTCCACAAATTGACAATAAAACTAATCCAGGACTGTTAAAGTGAATTGTTAAATGTTGTCATTTTTATGCTTACCATCTCTACATTGTTTCAAACTGTGTGATCAAAGACATTCCTTTGTCTCTGACCACCTCTCCAGCCACTCTGGTGCTGGGGGAGGTTTTATTGTAGATACATCCTATCTGAAAGATCTGTTTCTTGTGTTGTAAGCTTCTTGCTTTTATGATCCTTTTCGGTGAGCATGCATACACGTGCACACACATACACATAGTGCCTTGTCTTTTGTAACCATTGGGGGGTTTTACGGTGGGAGGTGCTTGTGTTGTGTTGTGTATTGTAACAGTTTGTCAATAAAAGCTACGAGGAGGGCTGCTCTTTGAAGGACTTGGTTTGAAGACAGGTGAGGAGCGTTTAGCTCCACAGCCTGGTTCTGACCAAGCTCTCCCTCGTTAGCGAGTAAAAGACCGGTTGAAGATGTTCTGTCTTGTTTTCGTTCTTCATGAGGAATAAGTCTCTGAACTAGCGGAGCCTGCGGAAGCACAGACTCAACAAGGACCTTTTACCCGAAGAAAAGCTAACTATATCTGTTTTGATTTTACAGTGAGCAGCGAGGGAAGTCAGAAGCGGGTTTGTACTATCATGCTGGGTGAAAAGGGGGTCTAAGGAAATAAGGCAGGACAGTTCACAGCCTGGTGTACACGCAAGGTGCTGTTTTAAAGGTCCACTTACTTGTTTGACTTATTTGTGGGGTTTTTAACATATATGGACGCCATAGGGGTCATAGTACATGAATGTACTATTGCTGTGTGATTTATTACTATTGCTGAAGGCTACTCGCCACCAAGCTAACATTGTTAACTGGCGTTAGCTCAGGTTAGTTCATCAACCGCAGACTGTTAGAGTTGATGGATAGCATTAACAACCTGCTATCTGCAAATAATCATGTGCAGTCTTGAAAGCAATACCAACCAGTAGGGTGGACATTAGGTAAGACTGCACTTTTTGCAGTCATCTCGTATAGAAAACTATTTCTGTATCAGTAGCATGTTTTCTTTCTTTCTTTCACTTCTGCTTTCAGAAGTGCATGTGATTGTTAGCGGGTTGTAATGCAGCCTTCAGTAATAGTAATAAATCACACAGCAATAGTAAATCAAACATACTGAAGTGGCACATAACCCAGGTAACTACCACAACTAAAACGAGGTACTTGCAGTACACTAACGTTAGTTTTTAAGAAAGAACCTACTTCCAGATGTTTCAGATTTCACCCATCCCTTCTTTAAATGTGAAGTGGTGTCAGAATTTCCAAGTAAGAAATTCATTCCTGCCCGTGCACTGCTGGCTCTGTTGTGCTGGCTCCGGGCCCATTGTGTAACTGATGCCACCAACATTAACAGGACGCTTACATTAGAGAGGGGATAGAGAGGGGAAATGGATTCTAATTCTCACCTATTTAAGCGGTAACTGTAACGGAATACAGTTCCGTTACTCCCTAACACTGCCTTAAATATACTGTACACTCTTTAATGTACTACATTGAAAGGGCAACAATCTCTAAATATCACAATGCTGTTAAGAGATTGGTTTAAAAGAATCACATATTATTCCCTTTTACTAGTCATCTGACAGACTGATGTATATAATGGATATGAACTTTATTTTGTTTCATGGTCTGTTAAAGGCCACAAAGCCATAAAACATTACCATCGGAGAGCAACTTGAGGTTAGTATCTTGCGCAAAGATATTTGCCATGCAGATTAGAACAGACGGGGGAATCAAACCCAGCAACCTTCCGATTAGTAGGTGACCTGCTCTACCTCTTGAGCTACAGCCATCCCAATTAAAGTGCTGTATTTGAGATTTGTGTATGTGCAACCTATCAACCTATGCACATTGGATTGTGGGTCTGCAACCTGAGCATTCAGTGTTGGAGAATAGAATAGTTTGGCTCCTTGTTAGTCTCATTAGCTGAATTTGTCAGTTAAACTATCCATCCATTCTCTTCTGCTTATCCTTATTGCAAGTGGGCTGAAGCCTATCATGGGGCATGGTAGACCCTAAATATGAGTATTTACGTATTAAAAATAAACAACTGTATTTTTTTAGTCCATTTACCCTGTTCCCCAGTATACTATGACCCTTTAGTTTGTCTGAACAAGAAAAATCTGGCCAGACAGCCGTTTGTTTGATTATCCTTATGGGAAGTCTAGCATCACAGTGCCAACAGGCCCTGCAAAGGAAAATTATCAGACTACCACGTGTTAATATTAATTTATCTACCAGCATAGGCTTGTGTGTGTGTGTGTGTGTGTGTGTGTGTGTGTGTGTGTGTAGAGAGAGAGAAAGCATGTGTACCTGCGCTGTGTCTGGCTTTGCTGCAGCAGGGAGCAGAGCTCCATCAGAGCCACCAGGCTGCAAGAGCCCTGATACAGTAACAGTACAGAAGAGGTCTGGAGTGCATCAACCAGGATAGGAAAAATGCATACTGACCTTTACAATCAAGAACGGGTAATAGTAGTGATGTCATGCACAACATAATCAGAAGAAAATGGTAAGAAATGAACAGATCAAAAAGAGATCTAGAGATCTCAAGAAGAGTAGACCAGTACTGTAGGTGTAAGTGTGTTGAGCATTGAGCTCCAATACATCACTCCCTCTCTCTCTCTGAGAAAGTGCTTATATAGATTATCTTCTCTGGCTGGAAAAGTTACATGTTCAAAATCAAAGAAATGCAGAGTGGCAGGAGAACCATGTTTACCTTCATAATATTCTTCGAATAACTGTTTTCATGTTTTGAAATATGTTGAGTGCTGTCTTTGTTCGATGAATATAAGCTTTTAAGGACTGTTAATATAAGCTGTTGTTATTAAGAGATTAGGAAAAATGATTACCTTTTGATTCTTTCAAACCAGTCATCTGACAGACTGATGTATAGAAATATATATAACCTCCAATTTGTTTCATGGTCTAATAAAGGCTAAAAGAATGAAACATTTGCGTCTTTGATGGCTTGGCCAAATAAATAGGTGTATTTGAGAATTGTCAGCTATCAAAGTTTTATGCGTGTGCAACCTATTTCCTTTGAGTATTCAGTGCTGGATTTTGTCAACTGAATTTGTCAGTGACACTAACTATGAGGATTTCTGACTATTTAAGTATTAAAAAATAAACATACCCTGTTTCCCAATGCACTATGACCTCTCAGTTTGTCTGAACCAGCCTTTGGCCTGCAGAGCAGCAGATACCAGCTGTTTGATCATCCTTACTGGAAGTCCAGCATCAGTTTGCCAAAAGGCCCCACAAAGAACATTTTCAGACTCGCATATGTGTTAATATTAACCCTGTAGGTACAAGGGGATAATTATCTGTTTTTAGCTACTCTTGATTTTTCCTTTATATTTTACCTTTAAAAAGGGTCCGCATTGTCATTTAGTGTCATTCTTTTCAGAACAATCTCACGTCTGATTTTACATTTATTTTTTTTGTTTTGACCTAAAATCACACAAACACAAAATAAGAATAGGATATGGATTTTATTTTCTGTGAAAACCACAAAAATGTTTAACAAATCATTGTCTCAATGTGTAAATTTCAAAAACCTGTGTACAAATTTAGCAAACAACAAAGGTTTATACAACTATTTACATGAAAAGTCAGGCAGTGCCTCCGGCATTTTTTGTACATTTAAAACTCTTTACAGTACAATCGGGTGTTTGTGTCACTCCAAAAAATATTCCTGTCCACCAAAAGACAGATGGGTCCATGACAGATTGACCAAGAGCCTTGTTTTTAGAGCTTTGAAATATAAGAGGAAAAATAAAGCAAATACAGAAAGAATTGTTTTTTTAAATGTCCAGATGTGTCCAGGAGAAAGGTGGATCTCTTTACAAACACTGAAGGAGACGAGTTAACCAACTTGGAACTTCCACTGTTGGACGAGGAGAAAGACTCTAACTACCTCGCTAGCATCAGCTGATTTCATACTGTATAGTGCAGAATCACAACTACAGTATGGTCACCTCAAAGCACTTTATATTGTAAGCTAAAGACAATAATACAGACTAATTGCCAACAATCAAGAATGTACTTGGAAACAGTGGAAAGGCAAAACTCCTTTTTAACAGGAAGAAACCTCTGGCAGAACCAGGTTAAACCAAGTTTAGCATCTGGAAAAAGATACTTAGCAACATTAAGTTAAGAAATAACAAAGTGCTCGTAGATGATTTATGGGTACACTACCCACATAGCAAAATTGGTGTGGCCGGGATCTGGCCCACACAATGTGCTTACACGTGGCCCAAATACTGAAAGAATGACGGCCCTTTGGTGGCCCAGATCTGGTTTGCCAGAGGTGGGCCACACATGGGCCAGCACAAGGCCAGCTGCAGACACACTGGTGGCCCTGTGCTGGCCCAGAACAGCTTCAGCTCTGGCCCTCAGCTCAGCTCAGCCTAATGTGTACCTTAATCAAGCCATGTAATAACAACATGTGTCAGAACATAGTAGTGCAAAGGTAACATAACAAAACTCTGTTCAAACAGTGAATCTTAAATAGTGCTTTTCTACTCTAGCGGATTACTTAAAGCACTCCATACAACATGCCACAGTCACCTAATCATACCTAACTGCATTAATACACATTCACACTCTTGACATGCAGACTGAAGGAGCCAGGATCGAACCACTGACCTTCCGATCAGTAGGTAACCTGCTCTCATCTACGCCAGGCCTGGCCCATATCTGGATGACATACCACTTACCATGCCAGAAGTCAGCCAGCAGTGCTGGCTTGATATCAGATCCGGCCTGTCCTGTCTTCTATGTGGGTATATACTGTACATAAAACTGAACTGAACACAACTGAACCATGTCAAATCAATTACTTATTAGCAGTCAAACTAATGTGCTGCGTGAAACCAACTTTCAGCATTATAACCTTGGGTTATTCAGCTTTAAGCTAATGGAGATAACTCAGGTTCTGTGTCATTTAAGCTGGGCAAAGAAGCAGGTTGTACAGCAGTGTTGAAAGCAGCTTGAAAAAAGTTGCAGTAAAAAAAACATAATAAACTTTAATTTAAAACCATCATAACTGAATCACTGTGTTTATGTCATGCATGTCAAGACTTTATTTACATATGTAAACTTGTACACAAAAGAAAATGTGCGTAAGAAAACTTATTATCACGTGTGTGGTCTTACATTTTGTGTGCTATGCGTGTAATGCATCCAGTGTTTTCTGGCCACAAGCAGCTTCCACTCCCAAGTGGTAAATCCAGTCTCGGCTCTTCTTTAGGCAGTCTTCTTCAGAGAGATTGGCTGTGGCTCAGGATATAGAGCAGGTTGTGCAAAAAGTTGCTGGTTATATCCTTGGTGCCTCCAAGCTGCCTGATGACGTATGTGTGAACCAGACATCGAATCTTGAGTTGCTCCAGATGCACATTGGATTGTGGGTCTGTTCATGAATATTAGACACAGTGCTTAAATAATAGTGCCCTATGAATGTGTGTTCAATTGGGTGAGTGAGGCTTGTAGTAAGAAGCCCTTTGAATGTTCAGTTAGAGAAAAAAAAAACTGCTATGTAAGCGTTATAGAAGTGTAAAAGTTACAAAATAGCAATACTAAGACAGACATTATGTAAGACAAAAGTGCAAAATGCATTAATAACTAATATGTACCATTTAAATCCAAGAAAAACAGCTTCATGAAGGTATAATACAAAAATACAATCATGTGACTTCCAATTCACTGGTTGCGCCTATTGATCCAAAAGAAGAGAGAGTGTACAGCCTGTTTGTTTAACAACTGATAGCTTTATTATGCAAGTCTGTGTGTGTGTGTGTGTGTGTGTGTGTGTGTGTGTGTGTGTGTGTGTGTGTGTGTGTGTGTGTGTGTGTGTGTGTGAGTTTGTGTGTGCACGTGTAGGTAGCAGGATATAAAATGTGACCTCTCCATCTTTGCACAGCTCTTCTAGAAGTTCAAGTGTGACAGTGTGTAAGAGAGTCGTCCCAGGCCTTTACCATGAAGACCTGCGTGCTGTTATCACTGCTGCTGGCGTTGGGTTGTGTGACCATCAATGGTGCACCAGTGGAGCATGGTGGCATGGAGCCAGCTTCATGTGAAGACGCATCAACAAAAGCAGCTGCTGAACTGGCTCTTACCAAAATCAACCAGGACAGGAAGGAGGGCTACATCTTCAGCCTGCACCACCTATCCAACGCCCACATAAAGAGACATGTAAGCCATGCTGCTGAGCTTGCAGTATTATAACTGTATGAAAGACCAGTGCTGTTTAGGGTGGAATTACTTTCTAACAAAGTGCCAGACCAGTTCAGTGCATTGTTGTTCTGTTTGATTGTAGAAAAGAAAGGATTATAGAAGATTATAGAAAACAGTTTGCATAACGTGTTCCCTGGAATTCTATTAAATCTGGTGAAACAGAAATGAACCACATCCACTTTTATGAAGGTGGACTGAGTCAGCCTGTTTATTGAAAATGATGTGATTGACTAGCCTCAAAAATAGTGTTTGTATTTTGCTAACACTACCTGGTTGAAAAGGGTCAAGATTGAAAATCAGAAGAATCGGGCGGAAAACAAATTATCACTACACCGTGAAATATCACTCAACTCAAACCAGTAACCACTCATGATAAATTCCATAAGAGTTTCATTGACTGTAAATATTGTTTGATAAAGTCTGTGTGTGTGTGTGTGTGTGTGTGTTACAGGGTGAGAATGGTGTGGTCTTCTACCTGACTCTGGATGTTGTGGAGACCAACTGCAGCGTTCTCAGCAAGAGGGACTGGAAGAGCTGTGACATTCGTCCAAGGGAAAACATCAAGGTAAGAGCCCACACACCACACACACACGTGCGCACACACAGAGAACACGGGGTCGAGGCTTTCTTAAAATCCTATCTGAAATCCTATTTCAGCATAGTGATCATCTTAGGTTTTTGTTCCGTAAGCATTACTTCAGAAGTTGGAAGGGGAAAAAGTCATTTGGTGTATTGATATATTGTATTTGTGTTTGCAGGTATATGGACAATGCAAAGCTGCTATCTTCATCAATAAGGTGCATAGAGTGGAGTGCCTCTACAAATACAGCTGTGTTATCAGACCAGGTATGAAAAATATTAATTTAACCATTAAAATTTAACCATCATATCTACAATGACATTCAAGTGGCCGGGAGAGCTCAGTAAGTAGTGTGGTCACCCCATGACCGGAAGGTTGGGGGTTCGAATCCACTGAACGGCTACTCTGAGGAACCGTCCCTACACACTGCTCCCCGGGCGCTGGACAGATGGCTGCCCACTGCTTCACTAAATGAATGGGTTAAAGCAGAGAGTAATTTCCCCATGGGGATCAATAAAGTATACATGACATATGGTTCTAAATATACAGCAGCGTACTTTAGAGGAAAAATAAAAACAGACAATTTGTTAAAATTACAGGTTTTGTGCAACACCAACATTTAAAACCACTTTTTTGTTCTGCTCAATTCCTGCAGGTAGGTCCCATGAGGGCTGTACCGGCTGTTCATTTTTACCTCGCAATGATGAAGAAGCTGAAATTCAGAAGACTGTGACCCATTCTCTGGAGAAGTTCCACAACCAGAACAGGCCGGCCAATCATTTCACTCTGCTTAAAATCTCCCGTGCTACGGCACAAGTAAGATTACCACATATCCGAAAAGAAACATCAAGATATGTGACATACAAACATGCTGTCTAACCAAACACTTACTGTGGATGATTGATAAAATTTAAAATTAAAAACATCCTGTCTCTGAGTAACACTGAAAAACTAGTGCACATAGTCATAGTTCTGGGCTAAACTATTGTAAATCATTATTGTCAAAACTACAAAGCTCTCAATCAATCTGAAATACAACAGTGTGAATATTAACAGGGATAAGAAAGATTCTTTATTCATCATGGACTCTCATTTAGACTGACATGTTATTATGCTTTTTGTGTTTGTGTGTCCAGGGGCCCGTTCTTCGTACCTCGCTAAGTAAGTTAGCCGGATTTGAATGTTGACGATTTCGCGCGATCTTGGATCGTTCGGTTCTCAAGCTCATCTGGGACTTGCTGTCATAGCAACAGATCCGTAGCGTAAAACCTGCTGCGGGAGCAGGTTTACTTTATGTAAACAGGATTAGATCGCGCCACTCAGGTATGTCCGCTGCAGTTATATGAAAGCAAGAGCGATATGTCGCCACTGTTTTACCATAAATAAATATTATCAATGTAACTAAAGATAATGCAGTATTTGATTCTTTTATTGATTTCATACAGATACATACAGGTCATTTCCGAAAAAAAGGGAAATGTACTAGTAATCATTCTATTACATGTAGTAGATCATGTCAGATGTAATTCATATTTTAGAGTAGTAATAGTAAATTACTACGTGCAATCAAGATGAGAGACCACGACTATAAAAGCGAAGGTGGATTTGGGAAGTCTGTCGCAGCCATGTCCTGTCCGTTTGTACGCGAGCAAGGAAGGTGCAAGATTGATAAGGAGCGTTTACAGAATTTAGCGTATATTGCGGGATAGACAGGATCCTTTAGCTCAGCGCGACGGTGTGCTCATAGAGAGATATCGATTCTCCCGTGAGGGTATTATTTACTTTCTTCCTCTCTCTCTCTCTCTCTCTCTCTCTCCCTCCCTATATATACATATATATATATAAACACCCAGCACGCCCCTGCGGGCGGTTTATCCTTCAAGCTCGGGTCCTCTACCAGAGGCCTGGGAGCTTGAGGGTCCTGCGCAGTATCTTAGCTGTTCCCAGGACTGCGCTCTTCTGGACAGAGATCTCTGATGTTGTTCCCGGGATCTGCTGGAGCCACTCGCCTAGCTTGGGAGTCACCGCACCTAGTGCTCCGATTACCACGGGGACCACCGTTACCTTCACCCTCCACATCCTCTCGAGCTCTTCTCTGAGCCCTTGGTATTTCTCCAGCTTCTCGTGTTCCTTCTTCCTGATATTGCTGTCATTCGAACCGCTACATCGATCACTACAGCCGTCTTCTTCTGTTTGTCTACCACCACTATGTCTGGTTGGTTAGCCACCACCATTTTGTCCGTCTGTATCTGGAAGTCCCACAGGATCTTAGCTCGGTCATTCTCCATCACCCTTGGGGCATCTCCCATTTTGACCTCGGGACTTCCAGGTTATACTCGGCGCAGATGTTCCTGTACACTATGCCGCCACTTGGTTATGGCGTTCCATGTATGCCTTGCCTGCTAGCATCTTGCATCCTGCTGTTATGTGCTGGATTGTCTCTGGGGCATCTTTACACAGCCTGCACCTGGGGTCTTGCCTGGTGTGGTAGACCCCAGCCTCTATGGATCTTGTACTCAGAGCTTGTTCTTGTGCTGCCATGATTAGTGCCTCTGTGCTGTCTTTCAGTCCAGCTTTGTCCAGCCACTGGTAGGATTTCTGGATATCAGCCACCTCCTCTATCTGCCGGTGGTACATACCGTGCAGTGGCCTGTCCTTCCATGATGGTTCCTCGCCTTCCTCCTCTTTCTTGGGTTTCTGCTGCCTGAGGTATTCACTGAGCACGCTGTCAGTTGGGGCCGTCTTCGTGATGTATTCGTGGATGTTTCTTGTCTCATCCTGGACTGTGGTGCTGACACTCACCAGTCCCCGGCCCCCTTCCTTCCGCTTAGCGTACAGCCTCAGGGTGCTGGACTTGGGGTGAAACCCTCCATGCATGGTAAGGAGCTTTCTTGTCTTGATGTCAGTGGCTTCTATCTCCTCCTTTGGCCAGCCTATTACCCCAGCAGGGTACCTGATCACGGGCAGGGCGTGGGTGTTGATGGCCCGGATCTTGTTCTTACCGTTCAGCTGACTCCTCAGGACTTGCCTGACCCGCTGCAGGTACTTGGTGATTGCAGCTTTCCTAGCGGCCTCTCTTCATGGTTCCCATTCGCTTGCGGGATCCCCAGGTACTTGTAACTGTCCTCTATGTCTGCAATGTTGCCTTCTGGTAGTTCAATCCCCTCAGTTCTGACTACCTTCCCTCTCTTTGTTACCATCCGACTACACTTCTCCAGTCCGAATGACATTCCAATGTCATTGCTGTATATCCTGGTAGTGTGTATCAGTGAATCGATGTCTCGTTCACTCTTGGCATACAGCTTGATGTCATCCATGTACAGGAGGTGGCTGACAACCGCTCCGTTTAAGTAGTCGGTATCCGTAGCCAGTCTTGTTAATGATCTCACTGAGGGGTTCAGGCCTATGCAGAACAGCAGTGGGGACAGAGCATCTCCTTGGTAGATCCCGCACTTGATGGTGACTTGTGCTATGGGCTTGGAGTTGGCCTCTAGTGTTGTGCGCCACATCCCCATTGAGTTCCTGATGAAGGCTCTTAGGGTCCTGTTGATCTTGTACAATTCTAGGCATTCCAGTATCCAGCTGTGGGGCATTGAGTCATAGGCCTTCTTGTAATCAATCCAGGCTGTGCACAGGTTGGTCAGTCTGGTCTTGCAGTCTCGGCTGACTGTTCTGTCTACCAGTAGCTGGTGTTTTGCGCCTCTGGTATTCTTGCCAATCCCTTTCTGTGCCCCGCTCATGTATTGACCCATGTGCCCGTTCATCTTAGCCGATATGATGCCTGACAGGAGCTTCCATGTAGTACTGAGGCAGGTTATTGGTCGGTAGTTGGATGGGACCGGTCCCTTCTTGGGGTCCTTGGGGATCAGGACCGTCCGACCTTCAGTTAGCCATTCCGGGTGTCTCTCGTTAACTAGCAGCTGGTTCATTTGTGCTGCCAGACGCTCGTGGAGTGCAGTCAGCTTCTTCAGCCAGTAGGCGTGAACCATGTCGGGCCCTGGTGCTGTCCAACTCTTCATACTGGAGACCCTTTCTTGGATATCTGCCACTGTGATGGTTACTGGACCCTGTTCAGGAGGTTGCTGTGGTCTGCCCTCAGATCCACTAGCCACTGAGCATTGCCGCCGTTATGGGTTGCGTCCTTCTCCCATATGCTCTTCCAGTATTGCTCCGTCTCCAGCCTTGGTGGTGCTGTTCTGTTATTGTTCCCTTGCCACTGAGAGTACACCTTTGCTGGTTCTGTGGAGAACAGCTGGTTTATTCTCCTGCCTTCTATCTCTCTGGTGTACCTCCTCAAGCGGCTTGCCAAGGCTGTGAGTCTTTGCTTGGCAGTTTCCAAGGCCTCAGGTATGGACAGCTTGCTGTATTTCTTATGCACCTTCTTTGTCGCGCCTTTCTGCAACTCCGTTAGTTGGCTAACCTCCTCCGTGCTACTTTGATCTTGCCCTCTAGCCTCCTTCTCCATGGAGGGTACTGCCCCTTGTGGCTGTTCAACTTGTAGCCAAGCATTTCACTGATCACTGCTGCCGTAGTGTAGATCAGCTTGTTAGTGTCGGTAATCGTGGTTGTAGGTATCGTCCGTAGTGCTGCATTAACATCATCTAGCAGACCTTCTGAGGGTACTTCACGTAATCTTGGTAACCGCCTACGGGGATCCAGGTTTCAAGCTTGGCCATGATCCTATCTTTCAGGTCAGTTCCTCTCGCACTCAACGATCCTTCTCCTATCGCACTTGGGGCTATGTACCCAATCTCGGGTGGGGTGATGATATCTCCCCCTGACCTGGCGTCCTGACTCCTCCTTGCCGTAGCATTTATGTTGTACCTCGTCAATCTCTAGCTGTGAGAGCAGTCCCTTCTTTCGAATGTTGGAACACTGAGCTACTAGTTGTTTCGCCGTCATTGTGGATGTTGGGTATCGAAGAATCCATAGGTCCCTCATCCTATTCATGTAACCCCTTCCGCCAGGGTTACTTGCGTGTAGTAGCATTCCAACAACGCCTGTTTTCGCCTCTTGCCCACCGATGCCTTCTTGTTCCAGTAGCCCACTTGTCGTCAGGGTGCCCTGGTTCCTCAACACCTGACGCGGACCTTGTTGATCCGGGCGACGTCCGAGCCGGCATGCCTTCATATTTATCTGTCTCGCTCATGTCTGCGGTAGGCTCACTTAGCATAGGGGGTCTAGCCTTAGGACCCTTACTGGATACAGACGCCCCAGGCAGGAATCGAACTTGCGATCTTCTGCTCCAAAGGCGTGTGTTTAACCACTATATGTGTATATATATATATATATATATATATATATATATATATATATATATATATATATATATATATATATATATATATATATATATATATATACTACTGTACTGTATATACTTACTCCCGACTTACTGTGCATGCTTCAGTCACCCCTTGCATGGGAACAGGTAAAAGTGATGGAGTGTTATGTCAAACTACACACAAAAAAACCCACAATGTCAATAAATGTCACAGTACAAAAAGGGGTGTGACGAGGGGGTGCAGGACCACCACCTGTCTTTATTTGCTCTGCCCTTTTCTTGGTTGCTGTTATAAACAAACAAACAGATTATTTCAGGGTCTCTTGTCATAGACTAAAAGCAATATAAGTGATAAATATTACCATTCTGTAGAATATTCTTATATTTCACTTTTACTTTTTCCCATGTTCTAGTGGGTCCTGTTGTGGCTCTAATGTGAAAGAGGATATGATGTAATATAATATAATATGGTATGATATAATATCACATGATATAATGTAATATCATGGATCACTTATGAGTTTAATTTGTCAGCAACTTTCTGCCAGCCCTCTCTCCTTGCTTTTGCAGCCTTTGCAGTGTTCCCCTGCGTTTTAATTAAACTCTGAAACTCCTGATATCCCTCAATCAAGAGCTCTTGGTCTGCTGCCGTGAAATACTGAGCGCGCTCCTTCGACATCTTCGCCGACCAATCACAGGGTTGCCGATCAATGTTTCTACTATCGATGCGTAGCCCCTTTTAAGCCACCCAGTGATCTCAGATTACTTCATCCAGCTATACTAATCGTCAACAACAGGTGTGTTCGGAGAACCGGATTAGCGAGCTCAAAGTTAGCGCGATGATTTGATCTTGGATGTGTCATTTGATCTTGGATGTAGTAAGCGAGGTACGAAGAACAGGCCCCAGGTTGTAGCAGGTTCAGTTTACCGTGTGGAATACACAATCCAGGAGACCACCTGCCCCCACACCACAGAAGCAGTGACAGCTGAGAACTGCCCCCCTATGGACTGCGAGTTTGCTGTGAGTCAGGAGAAAGAAGTAATCTTACTCATGTCAAGTTGTAATCACGTGGGTTGATGAGATCACTGAGGGCTTCTCTGATAAGGGGGTCATTTCAGTTTTTAATGCTGCAATCAAAGACCTCTGCTTTCCGCTCAAAGCTCCGAGCCAGTGTCACAGTCTGCAGCAGCACACTGTATGAATTTGAGGAATGGACCCAAAATGTACGTAGACACGTAGAACAAAACTTGAATGTAAACAGGAAGCCAGCCGTTTATTAAGGCTGGAAAAATCTTTACAAAACAAATGGCAGAGATGAAGAAGAACAATAACATAAACTGGAGAAGCTAAAGACAAAAATAAGAAACCCAAAACATGAAACCTGACATGGATACAAAGATACCTAGCACATGGAACATAGAAACATTGCACAAAGCACAACAGACAGCCTGACAATGAATAAACAGAAACACAAAGACTAAATACACAGAAGGGTGATTAGGGGAAGTGGAAACACAACGGGAAACAGCAGCTAATCTGACATAACGAGATGAAGGAAGCAAAGCCGACTACACTGACATAGGACACAGACCTTCAAAATAAAACAGGAAACATGAGACGCAGACATGACAATAAAACTTCACAACATGGACAAGAAGACAAGAAACATGACAGACTAACACAGAAGACGTAAGTGAAACATAACTAATACTAAACTAAAGGCAACGAAAAGATAATCCGATTACTCAACATAATTAAAAGGATAACTTAAAAACTCAAAAGGTAAACAGAAAACGATGGGTCAGAGACGCAGGATAGCCAGGACACCCAGTGTGTTCTAGGTTTGTGTCACTGACTAGTTTGTGACAGCAGAGGATTACTTTTTCATTCAGTATGTGTAATTGTTCAGCCGTAATAAACCACACGCATCCTTAATCCTCTGCTCTCTTAAGTTTTTTATTTTTTTTTCTGTTCTCAGCACAAGGGCTTCTGTAAGGCATCCCTCTTCCAGCCTCTTTTTGATGAGGGGCGAATTAATGTTGACTGTGAGATCTATGAGCCTGAGGTAAGACTCACTAACATGTCATGTCTGTCTTGTTCAGATACCTTTCAGTCACATAAAGCATATGTGATGAATACTGTGATTTGAATTGGACTTCATCCATCAGCTCGATGCTGCAGTAGTTAACGCATTCATCTCACATGTGAAAGTCTCCGAATTCAAGATCAGAAGAAGATCCCAACTCCCAATCTCAGGAGGTCACAGTGAGCATGCTCCTTGTGCCAGTTCCAAGCCTGGATAAATGGGAGGTGGTTATGCACTACACCTCTAATGAGGAAAAACTACACCAGTGGTCATTTGGATTTTTTTCTCGCCAATGAAAGGCTTAATCAGCAACACAGCTTAAAATTTTAAATCTACATTGAAAATTGCACCATCTAGCTGACAGGCTGAAGTAGAGTTGAGCAGGCAGTGATCTGCAACACAAGCCTATGTTGTCAAAATGGTCTGTCGGTGAACACATCCTTAAGCTGTAACAGTATCCAAATGGATGAACTGAAAGATAAAATTTCACACCCCTTAAGAAGGGGGGACATAGCTAGGGACCCCAAAGCTGTTCTTTGTTGTTTTCATTACAAAGATGGCTGCACCAAAGCACATTCTTTAAGCACATACTCACATCTCTACTTAAGGTTGCTTAACTACAGTATTCTGCACATGCCTTAATATACTGCACTCTCTATCTCTCCTTCAGGCATCTGAGAGGGAGAAGCAGCTCCACCTGCTGGGTGTAGGGACTGAACATACCCATGATGACGCACACTCACACAGTCACCTACATGAACACGAGCACAGCCATGGGCACAGACTTGGGGCCACACCCCACAAAGACCCAGAGGGAATAGTAACAGTCTTGCCTGCCCTGGGCCAGCCTGTGACCCTGCCTTCCTTCCCTGATGTCCCTGCCGGTGGGCCTGGAGTTGGAGTCACTCTCCCACTTAAGCCCGACCCTCAGATTCCCGGAGAAATGGAACCCACCATCGAGCCCTTCCCAACCTCAGTCTCTTCCCAGTGCCCCACCAAAGTGGGAGGAGATCAAGGTGTGGTAAAACTCTTCGCTAATGACCCCATATTCAAGCCAGCTGCATAGTGTGGTGCATGAAACTGATCTCAGAAATACACACAAAGGCTCAAGTGTGATGAAGTTATATTGCACAGTGATTGTCAGTGATTGCTAACTTTTTCTGTCACTGTAATAAAGACATTGTGCAAAACATATTGAATTATTGAACTCTCCAATATGTAGTGTGTGTGTGTGTGTGTGTGTGTGTGGATGTGTGTTCAAGTACAGTCATTCATTGTAATTATGGGGGTCAAATGTGCTGTACTTCCGTACACTTTTTGGGGTTTGTCCAGAATGGGCCCTACATGGGTCAGAAGAGCCATGTTTGCTGGGAATACAATGGCAGTTAAACCTTCTCCATCGGTAAAGTTAGTCATAAGAAAACAAACAAAAGTCAGAAACTACAACGGACCACTGAAAGCATGCTTACAGATTGTCCAAAATCATGAACAATAGCAAGAGGATGATATTGCCATAACTGTTTATATTAATTTATATATAACAAAACTGAATTTACTGAAACCAGAATGAGTTCATTTACACCTTCTAATGCCATTAAGGAAATGAGTCAAATCTATTTGCAAGATTTGTCAGTACATAAAGAGGTATATAATACCACAAGTTTGATTTTTGATAACTTGGCATCTATA
This sequence comes from Oreochromis aureus, assembly GCF_013358895.1. Taxonomy (NCBI): domain Eukaryota; kingdom Metazoa; phylum Chordata; class Actinopteri; order Cichliformes; family Cichlidae; genus Oreochromis; species Oreochromis aureus. The sequence continues at coordinate 28,676,511 of NC_052958.1, read as the reverse complement.
TGTTGATAGTTATATTTTATAATTAGACAGTGTAGTAAATGGATAATGTTTCTGATCGGGAAAATGACAAGAATACCGCCTGGGTGAGGTGTTCCTGAGAAGCAGAAGAAAATTGATTGAGGAATGGTCTAAACATTTATACAAGGATCTATGGCAAAATTGCTGTATTGAATTCATCAGCTAAGAGTGCCAAATATTCTTGCAGTCAATATTTCTACCATATTTATCTTTTAAATTCTATTCTAAATGCTATTGGTCATTATACTCTGGGCTTAATATCTATACAGCACAAAAAGAAAGTGAAGAATGGAGAACAGTATAGTTAATGATATACAATGTTCAGATGTGGGAAGTAATGAAGTAAAAATACTTGTTTGAGGTACTTAAATAGAATTTTCAGGTAACTTGACTTTACTTGAGTACTTGTTTTTCTGACAACTTTTTACTTTAACTCCCTACATTTTAACACAAATATCTACATTCGACATTTTGAAAACAGGCTCCTATCATTTATAGCATTTATCCTCAGGGTTAAAGTGGGGTATCCATAAGTTGTGGTCGGCACAGTAGCTAGCTACTGAAGAGGTGTGAGCATAAAGGGATTAAAATTTTATAAGTGGGAGGGGATTTCAAACATACTAGCAGGCTAAAAATCCAACTGCAATATTTTCAGGGACAGAAAAGAATGCGAGCTAACTTTAGTCAGAGAAGAATATTTGTTGTTTATTTGTTGTTTGGTATATATCACCTTGTTGCTTTGTCATCGTGAAGTGGTCATGTGATTGGCTTACCCCAACTACTTTATTCTTCCTCAGTCAAACAGCAGCATTCATGCGATTGTTTTGCCCCCTTAGCTACAGGTGTTGTGCCAAAAAGTGATCATATGCCAGAAAGTGATTGCTGTCCGCGGGAGCACGCGCAGCTGCTTAAAGCTGTAGCGCCCATATTACTTACGTAGACAGCTACTTCAGCCGCCTTCTTTCAGTCTCTGGAAACTGATATAAGATGACCACAGCTTCAACCGTCTGTTTGTTGAAAAATAGTAATGCGACCGCACCGCATTTTCTTGTTAGTAACGGTAACAGCGTTAAAACAATAGAAATAGTAATTAATTAGATTACTCGTTACTGAAAAAAGTAAAGGCATTAGTAACGCCGACTGCTTGCCTTTTATGTGTGTGTCTGGACCTGGCAACATTGAAGCAGTTTTGAGGTCAGGTGGCAGACCCTCAAGAGCCCGACAACAGTGAAGGGGACCCTTGGGAGGCTTGGGTGGAGGACAACAGCGCAGATGTAGACCCTCAGGCCCTCAGCATCAATGAAAGAGATTTAACTTCTCTGAAATGGCCGGAGGCCAGTAGTGGCATACAGTATGGAGTCCATTTGGGCACAAATGTTGATGATGCAGATGAAAGAGGAGGAAAACCACATGATGGTGAAGAGAAAAGGGACCCCTTCTGGCTCAGACTGGTGGCAGCTGGACTGGTTTAGGTTCCTCCAGGGGTCATGGGTTAACTTAGGCCTCTAGCAGAGTCTCTGGGTAGGCCCTGGGCAGAGCTACAGACCCAGAGGGAACCAGAGTTATAAAACATCAAATGATTTCCTTAAGAAGAGTGAATGTACCAGATATAATGCTATTTTGTCTGATTTGTGAAGCCAAGTCTGCCTAATTCGCAAAGCTCCTCTTTTCTGCAGACTGGTCCAGAAAGACCTAAATCAGATTGTTAGTTAGAGGTTACTAACACTCTGACCTTGGTAGACTAAGAAAAACTAAATTTCATCTCTACATGAACTGACTCATCCAATCTGCTATCGAGCTGGTGGGTAACAGACGTCTCCGAAAACATCGGAGCACTTTTGCAACCTCAAATATATATTTGAGGTTTACACAGCTACATTCTCGCCTGAAAATATGTTAAAAGTTTATTTTGTGACCCAGAAAGAGTTATATCTCAAACTCTTTAAATACTCAATTAATTAATAAAGTATTGCAAAGAGTAATTAGAGTAATATTACAACTAGGTAGCTGCCGCCATTGTTGGAAACTGGAATTGGCTAGGCCACGCTATGAATTCTGGGATAGGTTGGGCCACGAAGGATACACCTGACCCGTCCTTCAAACTCTGGGAAATGAAGGGCGCATTTGGAGCAGCCTTCGAATTGGGACAGCCTTCGTCATGCAGCTGACATAATCGGCCTTCAAATGCGGCCTCCGAAGGATGAAGCCCCTGAATTGAGACACAGCCTGTTAAACTGTAGCAAAGCCACGGGTATAGTCAATCCTCTGCTTTCTCTCAATTTTTCATTTCTTTTTCTCACCTCGGCACAAGGGCTTCTGTAAGGCATTCCTCATCCAATCTTTCACTAAAGATAAAAAAATTGATCTGCAGTGTGAGATCTATGAGCCTGAGGTAAGACTCTCCAAAATAGGATCTCTGTATTCAATTTGTATTACAATAATGACATTTTTTAAAAACTTCATTGTTTTTTTAGCAGATGAAAAAATTATCTATAATGGATTCTGTGTTTTTAGTTGGTTAAAATTCAGCCTGTTAAACTTTCACCTCGGTCTTCGGGAAAAGATAAAATTAACACAAACTGATGATGTGTACTTGTGCCATAAACATCATCATAGGTCATTTGCGTTTGTCCTCACCATTGATCACTTCCTCTTTTTTTAGACTCCAACTCTTCCTCAGAATTGAATTGAACTGGATTGGATTGATTTTTTTTTTTATCAACATCATCAGAAGGATGCTTCAACAGTTCATGAAACATCATATACCTAGCTAGCTACAGTGCACTATTGGTAGTGGTGTGGCTTAAAAAAACAAAACAAAACAAAACAAAAAAAAGTACCATTCTTGGCCAACAGGAATTTTGTTGATGAGCAATCGGAATAATTTCACCAAAGATGATAGAAAATTCTGAAGTCCAGAGATATTTTAATCTTAGCACAAAGTATTGTGCTAAGTGGTGTATGGCATCAAAAATCTCAGTCACAGCGAACACACCTCTAATTTTGCGCAGTAACATTGTCCAGATGGAAGAGTTAAAAAATTAAATTCAAACCCTATAGTGTTGTGAAGAAGGGGGACCATAGCTAGGGAGTCCAAAACTGTTTTTTTGTCATTTTTATGACTGACGTAGGCCATGACAAGCACCAGCACACATTCTGCATATATTTATTCACATGGCCAATAGTTTGTAATATATTTCTTTCAGTTACTCAATGTAAGTATTGTATTCTGAATACTTTGGATTGAACTACATGAATGTACTATTGCTGTGTGATTTATTACAATTACTGAAGGCTACTCGCCACCAAGCTAATATTGTTAGCTGGCGTTAGCTGAGGTTAGTTCATCGACTGCAGACTGTTAGACTTGATGGATAGCATTGCTATCAGCTGCAATAATCGTGTGCACTTCTGAAAGCAATACCAACTAAATTTTAAAATCTTAATGTAAAATAAGTAAAAGTAGGGTGAACATTAGGTAAGGCTGCACTTTTTGCAGTGATCTCGTATCAGTAATATGTTTTCTTTCTGTCTGCTTTCAGAACAACATATGATTTTTCGCGGGTTGTAATGCAGCCTTCAGTAATTGTAATAAATCACATAGCGATAGTACACCAAGGACTGTTAAAGCCCACAAGGCAACAAAACATTAGCATCGGAGAGCAACTTGAGGTTAGTATCTTGCGCAAGGATATTTGGCATGCAGACTGGAACAGACGGGGCGATCAAGCCCAACAACCTTCCCATTAGTAGGTGACGTGCTCTACCTGTTGAGCTACAGCTACCCCAATCAAAGTGCTGTATTTGAGATTTGTATATGTGCAACCTATCACCTTTGGGTATTCAGTATTGGAGTGTTCATATAATACTTTGACTCAACTGTTGTTAGTCTCATTAGTTAAATTTGTCAGTTACACTATCCATCCATCCATCCATCCGTTCTCTTCTGCTTATCCTTATCGCAAGTGGGCTGAAGCCTATCCCAACTATCATAGGGCAGGATACACCCTAAATATGTTGCCGGGTCAATTACACCAACTATGAGAATTTCTATGAGTATTTAAGTATTAAAAATAAACAACTGTATTTTTTTAGTCCATTTACCCTGTTCCCCAGTATACTATGACCTGTCAGTTTGTCTGAACCAGAAAAGTCTGGCCAGACAGCTGTTTGTTTGATCATCCTTACGGGAAGTCTCGCATCACAGTGCCAACAGGCCCTGCAAAGGAAAATTTTCAGACTAGTCATGTGTGAATATTGTGTGTGTGTGTGTGTGTGTGTGTGTGTGTGTGTGTGTGTGTGTGTGTGCAGGGCTGCAAGAGCCCTGATGCAGTAACAGTACAGAAGACGTCTGGAGTGCATCAACCAGGATAGGAGAAATGCGTACTGACCTTTACAATCAAGAACGGGTAATAGTAGTGAAAAATGAATGTAAAAAAGTCATGCACAACATAATCAGAAGAAAATGGTAAGAAATGAACAGATCAAAAAGAGATCTAGAGATCTCAAGAAGAATAGACAAGTACTGTAGGTGTCACTGTGTTGAGCATTGAGCTCCAATACATCACTCCCTCTCTCTCTCTGAGAAAGTGCTTATATAGATTATCTTCTCTGGCTGGAAAAGTTACATGTTCAAAATCAAAGAAATGCAGAGTGGCAGGAGAACCATGTTTACCTTCATAATATTCTTCGAATAACTGTTTTCATGTTTTGAAATAGGTTAATTGGATAATCCAAATTGCCACTAGGTGTGAATGTGTGAGTGAATGTGAGTGCGAATGGTTGTCTGTCCCTGTGTGTTAGCCCTGCGACAGACTGGCGACCTGTCCAGGGTGAACCCCGCCTCTCGCCCTATGACAGCTGGGATAGGCTCCAGCGCCCCCCGCGACCCTGAAAAGGATAAGCGGAAGTGAATGGATGGATGGATGGATGTTTTGAAATATGTTGAGTGCTGTCTTTGTTCGACGAATATAAGCTTTTAAGGACTGTTAATATAAGCTGTTGTTATTAAGAGATTAGGAAAAATCATTACTTTGTGAGTCTTTCAAACCAGTCATCTGACAGACTGATATATAGAAATATATATGACCTCCAATTTGTTTCATGGTCTAATAAAGGCTAAAAGAATGAAACATTTGCGTCTTTGTTGGCTTGGCCAAATAAATAGGTGTATTTGAGAATTGTCAGCTATCAAAGTTTTATGTGTGTGCAACCTATTTCCTTTGAGTATTCAGTGCTGGAGTATTTATAAAATACTTTGGCTCCACTGTTGTTAGTCTCATTAGCTGAATTTGTCAGTGACACTAACTATGAGGATTTCTCACTATTTAGGTATTAAAAAATAAACATACCCTGTGTCCCAATGCACTATGACCTCTCAGTTTGTCTGAACCAGCCTTTGGCCTGCAGAGCAGCAGATACCAGCTGTTTGATCATCCTTACTGGAAGTCCAGCATCAGTTTGCCAAAAGGCCCCACAAAGAACATTTTCAGACTCGCATATGTGTTAATATTAACCCTGTAGGTACAAGGGGATAATTATCTGTTTTTGGCTACTCTTGATTTTTCCTTTATATTTTACCTTTAAAAGGGTCCGCATTGTTATTTGGTATCATTCTTTTCATAACAATCTCACGTCTAATTTTGCATTTATTTTTTTTCGTTTTGGCCTAAAATCACACAAACATAAAATAAGACTAGGATATGGATTTTTTTTCTGTGAAAACCACAAAAATGTTTAACAAATCACTCTATCAACTTCAAAAACCTGTGTACAAATTTAGCAAACAACAAAGGTTTATACAACTATTTACATGAAAAGTCAGGCAGTGCCTCCGGCATTTTTTCTACATTTAAAACTCTTTACAGTACAACCAGGTGTTTGTGTCACTCCAAAAAATATTCCTGTCCACCAAAAGACAGATGGGTCCATGACAGATTGACCAAGAGCCTTGTTTTTAGAGCTTTGAAATATAAGAGGAAAAAGAAAGCAAATACAGAAAGAATTGTTTTTTTAAATGTCCAAATGTGTCCAGGAGAAAGGTGGATCTCTTTACAAACACTAAAGGAGACGAGTTAACCAACTTGGAACTTCCACTGTTGGACGAGGAGAAAAATTCTAACTCCCTCGCTAGCATCAGCTGAGCTGCAGTGCCCCCGCCATTTCATACTGTATAGCGCAGAATCACAACTACAGTACGGTCACCTCAAAGCACTTTGTATTGTAAGGTAAAGACAATAATACAGAGTAAATGCCAAAAATCAAGAATGTACTTGGCAACAGTGGAAAGGCAAAACTCCTTTTTAAAAAAGAAAAAGAAAAATGCCATGTAAGTTTTATATAAGTGTAAAAGTTAAAAACAGGAAAACTAAGACGTACATTGTGTAAGACAAAAGTGCAAAATCCATTAATAAATAATATGTACCATTTAAATCTAAGAAAAACAGCTTCATGAAGGTATAATATAAAAGTATGTTTGGGATCTTGTGTATGACAAGTGTGTTCATTTATCACAGAATGAAGAGTTGCTATGCAGCTTTTTAGACATTGGTAGGAATCATTTCCTAAAGCGTTCTTTATGGCAGCGAGGTTGAATCGATCTCAGAGAAACAGGGCTCTGCTACCTCAACAGTGTGGAGTGGAGCAGGTGTGATGGCTTGTCCTTGATGGACAGCAGTTTGTTCAGTGACCACCTGTCCCTCACTGAGTCAAATGCCTCCAAATTCTGACCAATGATGTCGCAGTTTTTTTCCTCAGGAAGTCAACCCCCATCTCTTCAGTCTTGCTAACATTCAGAAGGTGGTGACAGCCATCCTGAGCAGCTTCTCACTCAGAAGAAGTAGCTGAATGGAATTAAAGCACTGGAGAAATTTTAAAAAAAAAACATGATTCTAACAATGCCACCTGTACCATCCAGGTGAGAGTGAGCACGCTGCAACAGCTGGATAAGAGCATTATCCACCACTTCAAGAAGAAGGTTAAGCAAACTGAAGAAGGTCAAAACATTATGCCATGTCGTCGATTAGGCTCAACTGTGTGGCAACACTGGATCATGTGCCTATTGATCCAAAAGAAGAGAGAGTGTACAGCCTGTTTATTTAACAACTGATAACTTATTGTGCAAGTTTGTGTGTGTGTGTGTGTGCGTGTGTGTGTGTGTGTGTGTGTGTGTGTGTGTGTGCGCACGTGGGTAGCAGGATATAAAATGTGACCTCTCCATCTCAACACAGCTCTTTTGGAAGCTCGAGTGTGACAGTGTGTAAGAGAGTCGTCCCAGGCCTATACCATGAAGACCTGCGTGCTGTTACTGCTGCTGGCGTTGGGTTGTGTGACCATCAATGGTGCACCAGTGGAGCATGGTGGCATGGAGCCAGCCTCATGTGAAGACGCATCAACAAAAGCAGCTGCTGAACTGGCTCTTACCAAAATCAACCAGGACAGGAAGGAGGGCTACATCTTCAGCCTGCACCACCTATCCAACGCCCACATAAAGAGACATGTAAGCCATGCTGCTGAGCTTGGAGCATTATTACTGTATGAAAGACCAGTGCTGTTTAGGGTGGAATTACTTTCTAACAAAGTGCCAGACCAGTTCAGTGCATTGTTGTTCTGTTTGATTGTAGAAAAGAAAAGATTATAGAAGATTATAGAAAACAGTTTGCATAACGTTTTCCCTGGAATTCTATTAAAATTAGTGAAACAGAAATGAACTACATCCACTTTTATGAAGGTGGATCGAGTCAGCCTGTTTATTGAACATGATATGATTGGCTAGCCTCAAAAATAGTGTTTGTATTTTGCTAACACTACCTGGTCGAAAAGGGTCAAGATTGAAAATCTGAATGATTTTCAATGTTGTCAGATTGAGAATCAGGTGGAAAACAAATTATCACTACACCGTGAAATATCACGGATTACTCAAACTCAAACCAGTAACCACTCATGATAAATTCCATAAGAGTTTCATTGACTGTAAATATTGTTTGATAAACTCTGTGTGTGTGTGTGTGTGTGTGTGTGTGTGTGTGTGTGTGTGTTACAGGGTGAGAATGGTGAGGTTTTCTACCTGACTCTGGATGTTGTGGAGACCAACTGCAGCGTTCTCAGCAAGAGGGACTGGAAGAGCTGTGACATTCGTCCAAGGGAAAACATCAAGGTAAGAGCCCACAAACCACACACACACGTGCGCACACACAGAGAACACGGGGTCGAGGCTTTCTTAAAATCCTAACTCAAATCTTTCTGTTTCAGCATAGTGATCATCTTAGGTTTTCGTTCCATAAGCATTACTACAGAAGTTGGAAGGGGAAAAAGTCATTTGGTATATTGATATATTGTATTTGTGTTTGCAGGTATATGGACAATGCAAAGCTGCTATCTTCATCAATAAGGTGCATAGAGTGGAGCGCCTCTACAAATACAGTTGTGTTATCAGACCAGGTATGAAAAATATTACATATATATAAAAAAAGGAGTTGCGATTTTTAACGATCATATCTATGACGACAACCAGTTCTACATATACAGCCGCATACTTTATGGAGGAAAATTCAAAACAGGCTGCACCTTATGAGACAATTTGGTGAAATTACAGGTTTCGTGCAGCACAAACATTTAAAACCACTTTTTTGTTCTGCTCTATTCCTGCAGGTAGGGTGCATGGGGGCTGTCCCGGCTGTCCAGATTTACCTCGCAATAATGAGGAAGCTAAAGTTCAGAAGACTGTGACCCACTCTCTGGAGAAATTCCACAACCAGAGCAGGCCGGCCAATCGGTTCACTCTGCTCAAAATCTCCCGTGCTACTGCACAGGTAAGATTACCACATATCCAAAAGAAACATCAAGATATGTGACATAGAAACATTCTATCTAACCAAATACTTATTGTAGATAATTGCTAAGTGTTGGGTCTACCCTAGCAGCCCTGCTGGTTCAGAGCATCATCACCCGTTAACAAAGCAGGACAAACAACTTAACCGGTTTTAACTTGCTAGCAAGGGAAGCCTGATCGGATCTCAGAACAGCACCTCTGCCCTCGACCTCAGACGACTCCAAAGAACCAGTCTCCCCTTCAGCCTTTTATTCTGTGTCTCTATATACGTGACTTTCTGCTGGTCACCCTGTATGTGGCTTAACCCCTTTTTAACGGTCTCATGATACACAAGCACAGGTGAGGGCATAAAGGGCAGGAAGCAAAACATCCTATAAGGACACCCAGAACCTTACATGCAATGTCTGCAATTAAACACTATAGCTAATTGCCTCCCCCACCATCCTAGATGTGTAGGGGAGGAACAGGAAAATCTCTAAACATACAGTTTAAGACGAGGTTTACAAATTTAAGTACAACAATGACAACTATTATCAAAATCAACCTAACACTGAGTGACACTGAAAAACTAGTACATCCAGTTATTACTTCTGGGCTAAACTATTATAATTCAATATTGTCACATTGTGCGAAAGGTTCACTGAAAAGCCCTCGATCAATCTGAAATGAATGAGAATATTAACAGGGATAAGAAAGATCCTTTATTCATCATGGACTCTCATTTAGACTGACATATTGTTATGCTTTTTGTGTTTGTGTGTCCAGGTTGTCGCAGGTTCAGTTTACCGTGTGGAATACACCATCCAGGAGACCACCTGCCCCCACAGCACAGAAGCAGTGACAGCTGAGAACTGCCCCCCTATGGACTGCGAGTTTGCTGTGAGTCAGGAGAAAGAATTATTAGTCTCACTCATGTAAAGTTGTAATCACACGGGTTGATGAGATCAGTGAGTGCAGTATGGCTTTTCTGATCAGGGGGTCATTTTAGTTTTTAATGCTGCTATAAAAGACCTCTGCTTTCCACTCAAAGCTCTAAACCACTATGTTCTAAGTTCATGTCACTGACTAATTTGTGAAAGCAGAGAATTACTTTTTCATTCAGTATGTGTAATTGTTCCGCTGTAGTAAAACCACAGGCATCCTCAATCCTCTCTTAAGTTTTTCTTTCTTTTTCTCCTCTTAGCACAAGGGCTTCTGTAAGGCATCCCTCTTCCAGCCTCTTTGGGGTGAGGGAAAAGTCGATGTCAACTGTGAGATCTATGAGCCTGAGGTAAGACTCACTAGCATGTCATATCTGTATTATTTAGATACCTTTCAGTCGCATAAAGCATATGTGATGAATACTGTGATTTGAATCGACTTCAGCCTGTCAGCTCGATAGTGCAGTAGTACACAATCATCTCACATGTTAAAGTCCCCTGATTCAAGACCAGAAGAAGAACCCAACTCTCAATCTCAGGAGGTCACAGCTAGCATGGTCCCTGTGCCTGTTCCAAGCTTGGATAAATGGGAGGGCTGTTTCACATCATATATGCACCAGAGCTGATGTGGGAATACCCTGGGAAATACAGAAGCAGACAAAATATCTCATAATTTGAACTTTTGTCACCCCATTCTAGCACTTACTAAATCAACACAAACTGTTGATGTGTACTTAAAAATCCAAATGACCACTGGTGTAGTTTTTCCTCATTAGAGGTATAGTGCATATCTTGCAATGAAAGGCTTAATCAGCAATGCAGTTTTAAATTAGAGCCCCAAAAAATCATTCTTTAGGCTTGAGAATCAGACATGAGTGAATGAAAACTTTTGTGAACTGGAATCTATGAGTAAAGCACTGACATTTACAAACATTTTAAATTTACATTGAAAATTGCACCATCTAGCTGACAGGTGAGTTGAGCAGACAGTGATCTGCAACACAAGCCTATGTTGTCAAAATGGTCTGTCACAGTGAGCACATCCCTAAGCTGTAACAGTATCCAAATGGATGAGCTGAAAGATGGAATTTGACACCCTTAAGAAGGGGGGACATAGCTAGGGACCCCAAAGCTGTTCTTTGTTGTTTTCATTACAAAGATGGCTACACCAACACACTTTAAGCACATACTTGCATATCTACTTAAGGTTGCTTAACTACAGTATTCTGTACACACCTTAATATACTGCTATCTCTATCTCTCCTTCAGGCATCTGAGAGGGAGAAGCAGCTCCACCTGCTGGGTGTAGAGACTGAACATACCCATGATGACGCACACTCACACAGTCACCTGCATGAACACGAGCACAGCCATGGGCACAGACTTGGGGCCACACCCCACAAGGATCCAGAGGGAATAGTAACAGTCTTGCCTGCCCTGGGCCAGCCTGTGACCCTGCCTTCCTTCCCTGATGTCCCTGCCGGTGGGCCTGGAGTTGGAGTCACTCTCCCACTTAAGCCCGACCCTCAGATTCCCGGAGAAATGGAACCCACCATCGAGCCTTTCCCAACCTCAGTCTCAGCCCAGTGCCCCACCAAAGAGGGAGGGGATCAAGATGTGGGGACTCTCTTCGCCAATGACCCCATGTTCAAGCCGGCTGCATAGTGCGGTGTATGAAACTGATCTAAAATATACACACAAAGTCTCAAGTGTGATGAATTTATATTACATAGTGATTGTCAGTGATTGATAACGTTTTCTGTCACTGTAATAAAGACAAAAACACATTGAATTATTGAACTCTCCTGTGTGTGTGTGTGTGTGTGTGTGTGGATGGGTATTAACGTCTTTGTGGGGACCAAGATTCCTGACCCCACGAGTTTGAAGCCATCTTTGAGACTCAAAATGTGGTTTTAGTGTCATGGTTACAATTAGGTTACAGTTAGGTTTAGGGTCAGGGTCAGGGTTAAGCATTCATTTTTGATGGTTAGGGTACACGGCTTGGGAAGGCATTATGTCAGTGAGATGTCCCCACAAAGCTATAAATACACACGTGTGTTTGTATTCAAGCACAGTAATTTATTGTAATTATGGGGGTCAAATGTGCAATACTTCCGTACATTTCTGGGTTTGTCCAGAATGGGCCCTACATGGGTCATAAGAGCCATGTTTGCTGGGAATACAATGGCAACTAGAAAGCGAAATTTCGGAAGAAATTTTAAGTGTGCCTATGCCGCTGCTAATCAGTGTAGTTTGCCATTCATATGGCTACAGAGAGCAAAACTCAGCAGCGCAGCCATTCTCCACCATGAACTATGGTAAAAACAAACACCGCTCGTGCCTCACAGATAACAGCTTACAGTTTTGGGTAAAGATGAGGTGACTTCGTACAGCCCCGATTTGCAGACGCTGTGCACACAGGTTCATGAGCAGAAGTCCCATTGTACCATGGCAGACCTGACAATGTTTGCATGAACACGCTTTGAAGCATTATGTTATGGACCACTTTTCACACATGGTTGGTGTACCCACACAGCCGGCTGTAGCTTTTCAACTCACAGCCCAACACACACCCAAAAAACAGCCGAGAGAGCACAGATTTTACGCACGTGGGTCCACCTCCCCTGCAGCGGCACTGCAGACCACGCCCCGCCACACACATCAAACACGTAAAATAAATATTTATGCACGTTTGCATTCACTTTTTGTTTTTTGTTATTCTTACACAGTGTTCTGAATGATTAACAATGTCTTGTGTATTGTTATACAAACTTTGGTTGTAAGATTCAGATAACTATTTAATAAAAGCTAAATATTTTATATGAGAGTAAGAAAGAAAAGTATATCTTTGTGTCCACCTTTCTCTGTTAATGCCCTACCTGGCCCCCTGGCAAAAGCTTTGCTAGATCCGCCCCTGCACAGTTACCAGCTGTCAGCTACACAAAAAAGGAGCTTGGTCTTTATTTGTCTCTCAGAAACAGTTCATAACTTCCCTTCAACTCATTCATGTCACCTAAAAGGTAAACCTGTTTCTCCATCACCAGTTCAGCTCTGATGATTCAGTAAGGACATCTCCTGGTTTGGACCAGCCGTTTTTACAGCTGTGGCTCCAGCAAACATCAGCTGATACTAGAAATTAAAATCAAATGAATTCTAACAACAGCTGATCAAGCTTAAACGTGCTGCTGTTGTTTAGCGCGATAAACAAACAAGAGAGAAAAGCCGATCATTGATCAGTTTCATGACTGAAGTTTCAACAGGCGAGAGAATGACAGGGGAGGCTGTCATAAAGTTCAACATCAGTAACTTAGCGCGCACACAGCTGTATAGAAACTCCGTTGTGCTAGCTAGCATGCAGTACAGTTATTGTAAGTGATTGTCAAAAGTCAGCACAACGAAAATAAACTACACCTAAACTCGGGTTAGGCGGAAAAAGGAAAATAATAATAATAAGAATAATAAATCCGACGAATAGTAATAAGTGTGCCTCTTGGCATAGGCACACTTAATTAGACCATCTCCATCAGTAAAGGTAGTCATAAGAACACAAACAAAATTCAGAAAACTAAAACTGTCCCACCGAAAGCATGATTGTGCAAAAGCAAGAGGATGATGTTGCCATAACTGTTTATAACAATTTATATATAACCAGTGATGGGAATAACGGTGTTACAAGTAACGGCATTACATTTTTCAGTAACGAGTAATCTAACTAATTACTATTTCTATCGTTACAACGCCATTACTGTTACTAACAAGAAAATGCGGTCATGTTAATTTTTTTCAACAAACAGACGGTTGAAGCTGTGTTCAGCTTACCGCATCTTATATCAGTTGCACGGAAGTAGCTGTAAGTAATCTGGGCGCTACAGCTTTAAGCAGCAATCACTTTCTGCCCGACGATCACTTTTTGGCACAACACCTGGAGCTAGGGGGACAAAACAATTGCATGAGTGCTGCTGTTAGACTGAGGAAGAATAAAGTAGTCGTGGTAATCACATGCCAGTCACATGATCACTTCAAGATGACAAAGCAACAAGGTGATATATACCAGTTTTTAAATTGTGTTGATAGGCCACGTAAAACCAGAGTCATTATAAACAATATATATGCGTGTTTTTTTCTGAATAGTTTTGTCACGTTTACTGTCTAAGGACGGCGCTAGCGAGCACTCTCTGCTTATGACCAAAAAAAAAAAAAAAAAAAAAAAAACCCAGCCTGTTCGTGTTGGTGGAAAAATGCACCATGTCAGCCAATCAAAAATGATATGGCATCATGAACGCCAGGACTGCCATAATGAATTAATTAAATACACCATTAAATAATTAATTAAATGTGGCAATAATTAATTACAATCGGAAATAATTAATTACATAAATATTTACGACACATGTAATTAATTAATTATTGACACATTTAATTAATTATTGACATATTTGATTAATTAATAACACATTTAAATAATTATTGACAGTTTTAATTAAGTATTTAATGATTTATTTATTTAATTTATTTTGGCACTTTTGTCCCCTTCATCTCTCTCCTTGAAATAATTTTATCTGTCAGCCTCACCCATCAAACTAAGTGGGCGGGGTTAACGCTGCCCATGCAGCTTCTCTAACATTTGATTGGTTGCCGTGCAAAGTAAGTCAAGACAGGTCGATCCTAGATAATCGATTGCTTGTGTGGACTTGGCAACCAGGTATCCCAGAATGCATTTTAAATCACAGGCAGCAATGGTGGTAAAGTTTTAAAATACCCCGTTTTTCTGTCACCAACTACGGTGTTTTAGCCGCGAATGTCGCGGCCTGTCTACCAATATCTTGTAACTCAGTTACTTACTCAGTTACTTTTTTGAAGAAGTAACTAGTAACTATGATTAATTACTTTCTCGAAGTAACTTGCCCAACATTGTATATAACAAAACTGAGAAGCGGAAGAAAATGGATTGAGGAATGGACTAAATATTTATACAAGGATCTATGGTAAAATTGCTCTACTGAATTCATCAATTTCAGCTAACAGTACCAAATATTCTTGCAGCCGATATTTCTGCTATATTCATCTTTTAAATTCTATTCTAAACGCTATTGGCAATTATACTCTGGGCACAAAAAATAAGTGAAGAATGGAGAACAGTATAGTTAACAATATACAATGTTCAGTTTTTGGAAGTAATGAAGTACAAATACTTGTCTAAGGTACGTAAATAGAATTTTCAGGTAACTTGACTTTACTTGAGTATTTGTTTTTCTGAGAACTTTTTACTTTTACTCCCTACATTTTAATACACATATCTCCGTTCTACATTTTCAAAAGAGGCTCCTATCATTTATAGCATTTATCTTCAGAGTTAAAGTGGGGTATCCATAAGTCGTGGTCCACGCACTAGCTAGCTACTGAAGAGGGCTGGGCATGAAGGTATTAACATTTTGTAGCGGGTCATTTCAAACACGCTAGCAGCTGCAGCATTTTCAGGGAGAGAAAAGAATGCGTGCTAACTTTAGTCAGAGAAGAACATTTGTTATTGTTATGGCCCTGGCCATAATGTGTTTTGGTAACTGTTTCTTGTTCTGTGTCTTTAAGTCTCTGCAGGTCCCTGATTGGATAAGCTGACGGCAGCTGACGGCTGCTGATATGGTTGCTTCAAAATCTGTCACCAGCAGTTGTCCCGAGGCATCAACTGACAGCAGCAGCGGACCTGACCCTGGCCTCCAAACTCTGTGATATTTGTGATTCTCGTGACCTATTGAGCTTGTATATAGTGTGTAAATTAGCCTTCTCTTGTAAATAGCACCTTGTAAATAGTCACTAAAGCCGAAGGTGAGCTGCCTTGTTGTTTTCTGTATTGTTTCCTCCTGTTTATTCAGTTAGGGAGTTAGGCGTAGCATTTGTCTTTTGTTTGTTCTTTTACATTACGTAGGGTTTAGGTAGCACCTCCTTGACTGATTAAGCTGGTTTTGTTTGTTATTTTGGCCTTTGTTCACCCCGGAGTCACACTTCAGCTTAGACAATAAACCACTGTTCACTAAGAAATCGTTTTTCCCCTGTCTATGGTTTTGGGGACCTGGGCGGGGTCAATCTTTTCAACTCTTATGTTACGTTCCTGTACCCCTAGACTGGGCCGTAACAGTTATCCAAATGTTTCGTGAAAGATTAGCTTGCAGTACTGCCCTGAATATAGAGTAAAGGATGATGTTAAATTGGTTCACTGCATCTGTGGTGCTCATGGTCAGTTTTCACATCAAATGTTGTAGATTAAATTGCACTTAAGTTATTGTTACGGGTCCCAAGGATGAAGACCACGATGACAAATATGTTACCTGTAAAAGCAGGTGAAGAGCGGAGTAAGGAAGACACGATGCGTCTCTGCTTTCCTCCAGAACGTGTCTGAGGAAGCAGCGGAAGGTGGGCTCCACTCACTGCACCCCGAAACCCTGGAGCAACCACCAAAGTTCCGCCCTCACTGCTTTCTAACATAAAATGAATCCCTTTTTCATGGATTTTCTATCCTTTTAAAGAAACTGAAAATAAATACATATAGTAATGAAAAAATGTCCCGTTACATGAGTGCTTTACACAAAATAATATCAATGTGGCCATTCCCTCACAGGGGTGCCACACGCTCCCCTACAACAAAAGTGGCTCCTGACACTTGGAACGAATTTGCACTTACAGTCTCTGTATTCTTATCAAATCTCACACAGTGAATAATCAAAACCCTTAAATTAAAACTTGAAGCACTTAGGAATGTTTGGTTCTCTAGGATTAGGTAACCACCATAGTTTATGGCTCCTTCCTAATAACTACATATGGGGTAAAGAAGAGATAGATATGGGAACTGGACGACCGGTGGGCCTTGGAATGAAGATAAGCTTGGTTGTGGGGGCCACAGGGTGGCCGAAGGCACGAGGTAAGTATCTACCACATTTACAGTGGGCCGTGACTGGTATGTTGGATGACCTAGAGATGAATAGGTGAGCATTTGGCCTGGACGCCTCTGTCGGGTGGATCGCCTCAGTGGGGCAGGTGAGTTAGACGGAGAGTCTGCTGCCTGCTCATCACAACAGTCATGTCGAGAGGACTCGGGTTCTACCCCTGACTGAGGCAAGTTAAGGGCTGCCGAACTGTCACTCCCCTTGCGGTCGCACTGGTGAGTCTCAACTTCATCTCCAGCCTGAGTTGCCATGGGACCCTCTCTTCCTAATCAACCTCCCTTGTGGGCTCCAGCCATCTCTGGCAGGTTCTCAGCAATGTCCTCGGCATCTGTTACAGGTGTCCTTTGTTCTGGCTCTTCATGATCCCCCAGACTCTGAACAGATTCTTCGAACCGAGCCTGCGTCTGCCTCCCCAGTTCCATTCTGTCCTGGCTGACAGCCTGTTTCTCGGAAGGGACGGTTGTTCTGAACTCAGCCTGGGTCGGTGGAACCCTCAGCCAATAGCCACTGCCCGGGTCATCATCTGAATCAGAGGTCTCAGCATTTTCTATCCGTCCTTCCCTGTCTTTACCCCTCACTCGATCATTGGTCTGTTTGTGTGTCGATCTTAAAGTTAGTTTAGTTGGTTGTGGTGGGAACTCTACTGGCAAATCATTGACCAACAGGAGCAAGTTTCGGTGCAGGGTCCGAGTTCTTCCCTGGTCATTACCCTCTGGATGGACGACATACACTGGGTTATCCGAAACCTGTTCCTTGACCACATATTTCCTGTTCTCCCAGTAGGAGCGTAATTTGCCGGGTCCACCACGCTCGCCTAAGTTCCTCACCAACACTCTGTCCCCTGGTTTCAGTACCACTCCCCTCACCTTCTGATCATAGTAAGACTTCCCCTTAGCACTAGCTGAGAGGCTATTTTTGGTGGCAACCTGATAGGCCTCTGTCATTCTCTTACGCCACTTTTCAGCATACCCCCTGTGCGACACTGGTTCAGTTTCCTCAACCAGGCCGAACAAAAGATCCACTGGAAGGCGGGGATGACAGCCAAAAAGCAAGAAATGTGGGGAATAACCAGTGGACTCATGACGAGTACAGTTATATGCGTGTACAACCTGCAGGAGATGATCTTTCCATGTTTCCTTTTCTTTGTCTGTCAGGGTGCGCAACACCTGCAGCAAGGTGTGGTTGAATCGTTCTGCGGGATTACTCTGGGGGTGGTATGGGGATGTCCGAGAATGACCAACCCCTGAGAGCTGCCCAAGAGTTCGGAAGAGCTCATTTTCGAACTCTCGCCCCTGATCGTGATGGACCTTGTTGGGGAACCCGAAGCAAGGTATAAAATCATTGTAGATCCGCTCTGCTGCAGTCCGCCCGGATTTGTTCTTGGTCGGGTAGGCCTGAGCGAACCATGTAAAGTGGTCGACCACCACCAAAATGTATTCATACCCGTCTTTGCTTTTCTCGAGATGTAGGTAGTCTATACAGACAAGTTCAAGCGGTGAGTTGGACTTCAGGTTGCCCATGGGTGCACGCACATGAACTGTGGGTTTGTTTTCTTTAATGCAACAGCATTTCTTAGTGACGTAGTCCTCTATGCACCTCTTCATGTGAGGCCAATAGAACCTCCCTCGTGCAAGATGAAGGACCCTCTCAGTACCGACATGACCCATCTGGTCATGAAGATGTTCCAATACCATAGGCTGGTACAGGAGAGGTAGGACTAGCTGTTTCCGTTCAGGTGTTCGTCTGTACAAGATTCCATTTTCGAGGTGTAATCGGTCCCACTCGCGAAGCAGTTTACAAGCAGATCCTTCTAACGACCTCCTGATACTCTCACTGAGTCTGACATTAGACTCTTTAAGTTTGATGACCTCCTTCATCGTGGGGTCATCCCTTTGTGCCTGCATCAGGTCATCAGGTTTGACTTCCTGGAGAGCCGCGCCTGGCTGCAGCATGACGTCCTGAGAGGAAGCCAAAAGGACAGCCGCCCACGCAACTTCTTTCTGCTGGGCTACTCTTGCTCCCTCCCAAGCCGCTCTTACCACCTCCTGTGACAACTCTTCGATACACACTGACGCGAGGTTGTTCACATCCAGAGGAACGCGGGACAGCGTGTTGGCATCTACGTTTGTTTTCCCTGGCCTGTATTTGATGCTAAATCGGAAATCCGACAATTCCCCGACCCATCGATGACCAACTGTGTTCAGCTTAGCTGTGCTCATGATATACGTAAGCAGGTTATTATCTGTGTAAATGGTGAAGTGTGGTGCGTAGAACAGATCATCTCTGAACTTTTCGCACACTGCCCATTTAAGAGCCAGGAACTCCAACTTGCCACTGTGCAGGTGGTAGTTCCGTTCAGCAGGCGACAGGGTTCGTGACCCATAGCCAATGACGCGCAACTTCCTGCCCTGCTGTTGGTAGAGCACAGCGCCCAGTCCCTGCTCGGATGCATCAGTGTGCAAAACAAAGGGCTGGTCAAAGTCTGGATATGCTAGCACTGGAGGATGGACTAGCATGTCGACCAGTTGTTCCAGTGCCCTCTGATGCTCAGGAGTCTAGTCTATGGGCGCCCTCGATGGCATTTGGGGCCCTTTGGTTTTACTCTGACGGCCATGAGTGGGCTGCTCTGAAGATTTGCTCTGGAGTAGCTCGTACAGTGGCTGAGCTATCCTCCTCGAAAAGTTCTGTATGAAAGAGCGATAGTAGCTAAGGAAGCCCAGGACCCGCCTAAGATCACCTACTGTCTGTGGTGACTTGGTCTTCAGAGCCAAGACAGCCTCCAGATCCTTTGGGTCAATCCTGACGCCCTCAGCGCTAAGCACCCCACATAACGAACTTCTGCTTTAAAAAGCTCACACTTCTCAGGCCGCAGCTTCACACCATGGACCTGTAGGACCTGAAGCACTTTGCGGACCACCTCGACATGGGCTTCAAAAGACTGTGAGTAACAGAGGATGTCGTCAAGATATGGTACGCAACAGTCATCCCTCAGCGAACCTAAGATCTCTTCCATACTTCTCTGGAAGGCGGCAGGTGCATTAGTGAGCCCGAACAGGATTCTCACCCATTCGTATAAGCCCCAGGGTGTGGTGAAGGCAGTGAGATGGCGGGAGCCTTCATCCACAAACCCCTGGTGGTAAGCCTTGCCTTGATCAAAGATGCTGAACCAGGAGTATCCCCCTAAGGTGTCAAGCAGGTCGCGTAAGCGAGGTAGTGGGTGTTGGTCCGAAACCATTTTCTGGTTCAATAGACAATAGTCTATGCAAAGACGGAGTGAACCGTCTTTCTTCCGCACGCACACGATGGGAGGAGCATAAGAGGACTTGGATCTTACTATCCATCCCTTCACCAGGAGGTCTTGCACATACTCTTTAACCTCCCGTAGCAGCGGTTTAAGTATGGAAGTATATGCTCTCTGCACTGGTATGTCATCCTTTAGGTTTATCACTATTTTCAGATCAGGATTACAACCAATATCATTCCCATCCCTCGCAAAGGCCCTGCACTCATCAAACAACATTCTCTCGACAATCTCCTTTTGTTCCTCCTCCAAATGATCAAGGTTCACTGGCGGATGCCACGACACTGGGGGAGGTTCAGCTGGCTCCACTGTTACCTCGCGAACTGTTACAGCAGGTCGGGACTCGTTTGGGGCCTCGGCCTCCACAATACGTTCAACCGGCTGTAAGGTGCCCAGGGCTGTCTTCCTTGTCAAGGTGATATCATGTTTGGTGTCATTACTCAGAGCAATGGTGACGTACGGCTTAGCTGGATTCTGTATTTCAACTAACCCCGTCAAGACATCCAACTGCTCTAGGGCCTGGTTACCCTCATCAGCCTCAAACAGCACCAAACAATCAGGCAGATTCATGGTTGATGGAACCCGGCACTTTACCCAGGTGACCTGTCCAGCAGGGATAATCACATCCCTTTGACCTGTTCTCAAGCGCCCTTGCGTCATGTTTGGCTCTACTGTCTGGATGAAGCTTACGACCACCTCAGCTTTCTCAGGGGGAAGACAGATGGCATTACGCAGCAAGGTAACAAGAGTAGGTATCAACCGCTCTGGTTGTCCCTCAGTGATCTGTTCCAAGACATTGAAACCGATCAATGGTTTGTCCATAGGCAAGGTACTGATGAGGACCGGAGTACTGACGGAGAGGCTGGGGTCTTCACCCCCCGGTAAGTTGATCATGATGGGTACCCAGCCATCAAATGGTATGGTTTCCCCATTGACTGCGCACACTTTCAACTCATCAATTTCCTCAATGATCTCTGACAAAGGTCGCATGACTAAGTCAGGCAAGTATCTGTCTTTCCAATCTTGACTTATGATGCTAAATTGAGCACCTGTGTCAAGTAGTGCTTTCACTGCTAAGCCATTCAAATTACACTGTATGAGAGCTTTCTTACCGATTAGCTTAGCAACTGCCCCACGTTTAGTGTGGGGTGCCATAACACCAGACGTAACGAGTGCCTCACCCTGCTGCCAGTTAACCACTTCTGATGTGACTGGTGAGGGGAGACTGGGTTTGCTACTGTTAAGGCTAGGTTGGGTCCTCACCTCCCTTAAGCACTCACCGTGGGGCTCTCTTTTGGACTCGGTCACTGGGCGCCCCGCTGCAGAGACCGATTCACATTTCCCTGGTTCTTAGATTTTTTTAAGCAGCCATCCGCCCTGTGACCCTCTTCCCCACAAATGAAGCAATGGCAACAATCTGGACGGTTCTGTTCAACACAGTTTGGACACCCAAAGGTTTTGTCTTTTCTGTTTCTTGACCTGTTTTGTGAGTATGGGTTCGCTAGGTCTGAGGGTCGTGCTAGAGTCTGTTGTCTCATCGCCTCCACCAGCCCAGCGAGCTCATTAACTTTAGCTGTGAGTTCTTTAATCGGGTCAGTCATGGTCGTGTCAATTGGTCGGTCTTGCTTACTACATTCCTGGATGGTGTTGAGCTCAGACTGAGCACTATGTGCACTAGTTGTGTTCTGTCAACGGGATGAGCCTATTCTCTTTTGCCTCTCACTTTCCTCGCTAGTGATTCTCATTATGTGGCGCAAAATTGTTTCATCACTCACCTCTCCGCTTGACAACAGAGGTTTTAACTCTCACCTAATGTCACTGTGCTTATACCCAAGCCCCTGGTAGACCGAGTGCAAGAAAACATCCTGAACAGTAGCTGGACTGTACTTTATGCCTGCATCAGACATTTTGGATGTGAAGAGGACCCGCTGCTTCAACCCTATCACCCGGTAGAGAAACTGCTGTGGTGTCTCACTCTCATCTTGTCTGGCACACATTAATTCCTGAAAGAGTTCTGTACTATTTTTCTCTCTCAGGTGGGCCTGGAGGAAACCCTTCAGTTCAACTACAGTCAAATTGTCTTTATTGATTAGCATATCTTTAAAAGTTCCAGGCTTTATTATCCCGAGCACTCCACGAACTATATCTGCGTCAGGGAAGCCTTCTCTAATCCCCTCATCCATCTGTTTGCAAATGTTGTTGTAGCTAATGTCGGATGAATGGTCACCAACTTGACCCCCTTGTACTCTAAATTCTCTTCTCTGGAGATAAGAGAGGTCTCTAAGAGAGATCATACCCTCACGAGTGGGCCGGGCCCTTGGCTGCCCGGGTGGGTTGGGTTGAAGTGGGTCGCTCTGTGTTAGGTTAGCTTGAACTAGCAAATCCATTGGCTGTCGAGGTGACTGTTCAGTGGGGACCATTACCCTTTGTCTTGGTCTTTTACCAAGCTCCTCATAGCTATTTAACATCTCCTGCAGCTCAGCGTTAGTGATATCAGGGATAGAGCTGGCTAGGCCAGTCGGACTAGTTGTACCTGCAACTGGCGGCCGGTTAACCATGTTAGCTATCATGGTCACCGCAACAGGCTGTGTAGGACTATCGCCCATGCCACCTGAGGGGCGAGCTGGTTGCACAGTTTGTGTAACTGTCTGTGTAACAGGTGAATCTACGTCCTCACTATCATCACATACTTGTCGATTTTCAATCACATCATCAGTGAAGTCCTTTAACATTAGCAAGTCCACCATCCCACCATCTTCTGCCTCAAGCAATGGCTTACTGTACATGAAAGAACTGATGTGGTCAAAGCAGCCCTCCTGGTCTGTCGCGTCGAGGTCTGGCTGACCCGGGCCCGCTGGACCCACCTTCTTAGCGACCTTGTAGAGTTCTCCCGCTGACAGGGTGAGTAGGCTTCTCCTAATGTTCCACACTAGGCTCTTCCTCCCGCCCTCGGCCATGGCTGCAACTCCTTGCTGTCCCTCTCAATGGGCCACTCAGCACGACGATTGATCAGTCTCAGCTCCAACTCTCAGCTCGCTCAGCCGGCATCAGCTCGCAGCCTGGTCCCAGATGTCATTTATGGATCAGCCCCAGCGGCAAGGTGGCGCCGATCCCGGACGAGCCCCCAAGATTTGTTACGGGTCCCAAGGATGAAGACCACGATGACAAATATGTTACCTGTAAAAGCAGGTGAAGAGCAGAGTAAGGAAGACACGATGCGTCTCTGCTTTCCTCCAGAATGTGTCTGAGGAAGCAGCGGAAGGTGGGCTCCACTTACTGCACCCCGAAACCCTGGAGCAACCACCAAAGTTCCGCCCTCACTGCTTTCTAACATAGAATGAATCCCTTTTTCATGGATTTTCTATCCTTTTAAAGAAACTGAAAATAAATACATATAGTAATGAAAAAATGTCCCGTTACATGAGTGCTTTACACAAAATAATATCAATGTGGCCATTCCCTCACAGGGGTGCCACATTATGATACTTACATTATTTCCACCTTTACACCAACTTTATACATCTAATTAAGGAGAATATACAGTATACGTTCAGTGTGGAAAATGGACAAATCTGCCAAGACAGCTCGGCAAACATCTTGTTGAATTCAATTGTGCAAATCCACACAAAGGCAAGGTGAGCGGATCACGTGTACACTAAGATAACCTACAGGAGCTCACGGTATATATTATTGTAACTTGTGATTGTTTTTCCCACACTGAACCACTACAACTGATCTTAGTGTTTCCCCACTTGCTGAAGTTCACTTTAGCCCCTGAATGTTCTCATTTCCCCGTTTAGATATACAGGCAAAGTCAACCTCTGCGATGTAGGCAACAGAAAATAGTTGGGGGTTTTCACTGTTTGAGTACATTTTAGAGACTATATTTTTCATTCTTACTTGAGTAAAGCAGTTGATTCAGAACTTCAATTTTTATCAGTATTTTTTAACACAGGTATCTGTACTTCTACTTAAGTAAAGAATGTCTGTACTTTTGCCACCTTAGGTAATATTAATCTTGTATATATTACTAATTTGCACTTTGTTCGTATAATATGAAGATCTTAGCTCCTTCTAACTCTGTACCTTACATTCCCTTTCATCAGGCTGTAAGGGCTGAGGGTAGCTGGGCATCCATTCTTTGATTCTGTGACTATTTGAGGCTTTTCGTTCCATCTGCGATATTTATCTGTGCCAGCTCAAACCTTTTCAATGCTGTGTTAATAACAAGCTTTAAAATGACACTCCATCTTTTGACAGTGGAAAATCTGTGGCATCCTATTTAGAAGAAATCTCATGATATCACGTTGCAGCTATTCCTTGCCATCTGTAGGGGCACAAATTTTGGTACAGGAACAAAAAATCTCACATCATTGTTTGTTTTGAGGACTTTTTGCATCTGTTGTTGAATATGAAAATGTTTGGCTTGAGCTCTAAGGTACTTGTTTAAAAATGCATAGATAACACTCAGATTGTTATGACAAAACTGGAGACTCAAGAGGGAGTTTATATTTTTTTATTGAATTTTTTTATGGTCATGTGTCTGGTTTTACCTTTTGTGTGAATTCTGTGTGATGTATATATTCTCTTCTGACCCCAAACAAGATCAAATCTTCTTCAGGGAGATATTAACTGTGGCTCAGGATATAGGGCAGGTTGCATGGAAGGTCAGTGGCTACATCCTCAGCTCCTGCAGCCTGCATCTTATCTCTGGACAACATATTGAACACTGAGTTGCACTTAGCGCACTCAACAGACAATGCAATGTCACGACAAGGCATGTAACAGACACTCCAGTCCACTAGGGGTGGGTTTTAATAATCGATTCATCGATTAAAATCGATTTTGGCTTGGATAACGTGAAATCGATTCATTAAAATCCTGAATCGATTTTTTAATATAAATTTATTTTGCCCGAAACACCAGAATCTCAGGTGAAACCTCACAAAATTTCAGCAACCACCAAACAGCTAAGACAGTAAATGAGAGCAGGTACATGGATTCTGCACAAGGACGTAAACACACAGCGTGGACCCGCGGATCAGAATCAGTGAGATGTCGCCTTTCTCACCCGACGGGCGCTGCAGCTTTAAGCGGCTGCGCGTGCTCCCGCGGACGGCAATCACTTTCTGGCAGACAATCACTTTTTGGCACAACAACTGCACGGACACGGTCGGGGCTGAAAGCCGACAGCTCGCTGATTCTGAGCTGTCGTCCGCGCTTTGTGTTCACGCCCGTTTTGCGCTGATTCTAAAGCTGTTAGTTTTATCTCTCTCCAAACAATATTGACCGAACCAGCAGCAAAAGAAGATACAAACTACGCTTCACATAAAAATCGTCATGAAATCACTCTGACTTTTACTGTTTTGCTTCCACCACGATAAAAATCACACTTCATGCACAGCTCTCTCTCTCTCTCTCTCTCTACTTCAAGAACAGTTTCCCGTCTAAAAATCTGTTTTCTGCATTATTCGCTTGCTTGTTACGCACAAGTCTACTGTTGTTTACAGCGCTGTCCGCCGCTGTTTTTTTTTTTTCGTTTTACATACTTCCGAAAAGAAAACCTAATTTCTGTCGTTCAATACTGAACAAATTTAAACTTTTTAAAATTATGCAAAATGCAAAACGCTTAGCCGTGTCTCTAATAAAACCGCTGTAACGTCAGAGGTAACGTTCATATGTTGATTAATGGTTTTCTTTCGTTTTTGATGTACTGCAGAATATTTTTATAAAATCCCAGGCCAGGAAAACCACCTTCATGTTTTTCTGTGTTTTATCTTTAGCTACTTTGACACAAAGGCATCTGCTGTGACGCTTACACCTTTGATAAAGTCTTGCGTGTCAGCTTCCTTTTTATACACGCAAGATGTACTGACACACGCTTAAATGTACTGATCTGAATTATAATATTTCTGACTGTCAAAATTTCCCAGATTCAAATCGAATTTAATCGAATCGAATCGAATCGAATTGAATCGAATTGTGGATCGAATCAATTCGGGACCTTGTGAATCGGAAACGAATCGATTCTAGAAATCAGTGACGATACCCAGCCCTACAGTCCACCACATCCATTTCACGCTTTGCCTCTCCAAACCATGAAATGAACACACATGCAGAAGTTGCATTGCCATTAGGGGAGATAATATATTTAAAGCCAAGAACTCAGAAGGTGGGTCAGATGACAAAATGTGTGAATAAAGGTGCCGGTATTCATTCATGTGTGATTGGGTGAATGATATCACCCAATCACACACGGATATCCCTAATACGAGCACCTGCACTCAGCCACACCCAGCTCCAACATCATATCTCCAATGTTAAGTTGTACAGTCATCAGCAGCTGCTCTGATTCTTTTACTATCATTCTTTATCTTAGATTGTGACTATGTGGTAATGTGTGGTTTGTGGTTCAGCTACAGGGCAGGGGTGGAGCGTTGGGTTCAGGGCGTGGTGTTAGGGGATGCTGGTTGTCACAGCCAGTGATCATCATCTAATCATGCCCCCTCTCCAATTCAATTCAATTCAATTCAATTCAATTTTATTTATATAGCGCCAAATCACAACAAAAGTCGCCTCAAGGCGCTTTATATTGTACAGTAGATAGCACAATAATAAATACAGAGAAAAACCCAACAATCATATCAATTCAATTCAATTCAATTCAAGTATTTATTGTCATTGTCAAGAACAATGAAATTGTGTTTGGAGCTTCTACAACAAATAATAATAAATACTAAATTCCCCAACCCAGTGTGACTTCAGTGCAATGAGACGATCCTTAGCAAAAACATGAGAATATGACAGGTAATGTTCATGGGACATTCAGACAAAGACCTGAGAAATATGACAAAGTGCAACAGTGCCACCCGTTCAATTATTGTACTGTGAGATATGATAATTGTCTATTTTTCAGACCAGTTCACTGCTATTAATAAGTTGGACATGGTTATTGTCCGTGAGAGGGGGGGGGGGCAGAGTTCAGGAGCCTCACAGCCTGTGGATACAGGCTGTTGGCCAATCTGGACGTTCTGGCCTGTATGGACCTGTACCTTCTCCCTGAGGGCAGCAGGTGAAAAAGGTGGTGCGCAGGGTGATGTTGGTCCCGCAGGATACTGTGCACCCTCCTCAGACAGCGAGTGCGGAAGATGTTGCTAATCTCTGGCAGAATCGTTCCAATAATTCTGCCAGCTTCTTTCACCACCCGCTGGAGTGCTTGCTGGTCGGCCTTGGTGCAGCTGGGGAACCACATTAGAAATCCGTACGTCAGAACGCTGCTGATGGCACAGTTGTAGAAGTTCAACATCAGAGGTCTGGGAATGTGTGCGCTCCGCAGTCTCCTCAGGTAGTAGAGGCGCTGTTGGGCCTTCCGTACAGCTGAGGTGATGTGGTTGCCCCAGGACAAGTCCTCAGTCACAGTTACCCCCAAGAATTTAAAACTGCTCACCCTCTCCACCGCCTCACTGCCAATGAAGAGAGGCAGGTGGTTGTTGTGACCCTTCCTCCGGAAATCTACAATAATCTCCTTGGTCTTTTTGGTGTTTAAGACCAAGTTATTGTCGCGGCACCATGACTCTAGTTGTTGCACCTCTGTCCTTTAGTTTGTCTCATCGTTGTTGGATATGACCCCCTATGAGCAAGCACTTTGGCGACAGTGGGAAGGAAAAACTCCCTTTTAACAGGAAGAAACCTCCGGCAGAACCAGGCTCAGGGAGGGGCGGCCATCTGCTGCGACCGGTTGGGGTGAAAGAAGGAAAACAGGATAAAGACATGCTGTGGAAGAGAGACAGAGATTAATAACAGATATGATTCGATGCAGAGAGGTCTGTTAACACATAGTGAGTGAGAAAGGTGACTGGAAAGGAAAACTCAATGCATCATGGGAATCCCCGCAGCCTACGTCTCTATTGCAGCATAACTAAGGGAGGATTCAGGGTCACCTGGTCCAGCCCTAACTATATGCTTTAGCAAAAGGAAAGTTTTAAGCCTAATCTTGAAAGTAGAGATAGTGTCTGTCTCCCGAATCCAAACTGGAAGCTGGTTCCACAGAAGAGGGGCCTGAAAACTGAAGGCTCTGCCTCCCATTCTACTTTTAGATACTCTAGGGACAGCAAGTAAGCCTGCAGAGCGAGAGCGAAGTGCTCTAATAGGGTGATATGGTACTACAAGGTCATTAAGATAAGATGGGGCCTGATTATTTAAGACCTTGTATGTTAGGAGCAGGATTTTGAATTCAATTCTGGATTTAACAGGAAGCCAATGAAGGGAAGCCAAAACAGGAGAAATATGCTCTCTCTTTCTAGTCCCTGTCAGTACTCTTGCTGCAGCATTTTGGATCAGCTGAAGGCTTTTCAGCGAGTTTTTAGGACATCCTGATAATAAAGAATTACAGTAGTCCAGCCTGGAAGTAATAAATGCATGAACTAGTTTTTCAGCATCACTCTGAGACAGGATATTTCTAATTTTAGAGATGTTGCGCAAATGGAAGAAAGCAGTCTTACATATTTGTTTAATATGTGCATTGAAGGACATGTCCTGGTCAAAAATGACTCAAGGTTCCTCACAGCATTACTGGAGGCCAAGGTAATGCCATCCAGAGTAAGAATCTGGTTAGATACCATATTTCTAAGATTTTCAGGGCCGAGTACAATAACCTCAGTTTTATCTGAATTAAGAAGTTAGTGGCCATCCAGGTCTTTATGTCTTTAAGGCATTCCTGCAGTTTAACTAATTGGTGTGTGTTATCTGGCTTCATGGATAGATAGAGCTGCGTGTCATCTGCATAGCAGTGAAAATTTATGCTATGTCTTCTAATGATGCTGCCTAGGGAAGCATGTATAATGTAAATAGAATTGGTCCTAGCACTGAACCCTGTGGAACACCATAATTGACCTTAGTGGGTGAAGAGGACTCTCCATTTACTTGAACAAATTGGAGTCTATTAGACAGATATGATACAAACCACTGCAGCACAGTACCTGTAATACCTACAGCATGTTCTAATCGCTCTAATAGGATATTATGATCAACAGTATCAAACGCAGCACTAAGGTCTAGCAGGACAAGCACAGAGATGAGTCCACTGTCAGAGGCCATAAGAAGATCATTTGTAACCTTCACTAAAGCCGTTTCTGTGCTGTGATGAGCTCTGAAACCTGACTGAAACTCTTCAAATAAGCCATTCCTCTGCAGATGATCTGTTAGCTGTTTGACAACTACTCTTTCAAGGATTTTTGATATGAAAGGAAGGTTGGAGATTGGCCTATAATTAGCTAAGACAGTTGGGTCTAGAGATGGCTTTTTAAGTAAAGGTTTAACTACTGCCAGCTTAAAGGCCTGTGGTACATAACCGATTATTAGAGATAGGTTGATCATATTTAAGATTGAAGCATTAATTAATGGCAGGACTTCTTTGAGCAGTTTTGTAGGAATGGGGTCTAAAAGACACGTTGATGGTTTGGTGGAATTAATTATTGAAGTTAACTCAGAAAGATCAATTGGAGAAAAAGAGTCTAACTTAACATCAATGGTACTAAGAGTAGCTGTAGATAATATTACATCTGTGGGATGATTATTGGTAATTTTTTCTCTAATGGTTAAAATTTTATTTGTGAAGAAGTTCATGAAATCATTACTAGTTAACGTTAAAGGGATTGTTGGCTCAGTAGAGCTCTGACTTTTTGTCAGCCTGGCTACAGTGCTGAAGAGAAACCTGGGGTTGTTCTTATTTTCTTCAATCAGTGACGAATAGTAAGATGTTCTGGCTTTGCGGAGGGCTTTCTTATAAAGCAGCAAACTATTTCTCCAGGCTAAATAATGATCCTCTAAATTTGTGACACGCCATTTCCTCTCCAGCTTACGAGTCATCTGCTTTAGGCTACGTGTTTGAGAATTATACCACGGAGTCAGGTACTTCTGATTTGAGACCTTAGTTTTCACAGGAGCTACAGTATCCAGAGTCGTACGTAGTGAGGAGGTAAAATTATTAACAAGATAATCGACCTCTGTTGGAGTAGCGTTCAGATAGCTGCTCTGCTCTATGTTGGTACAGGGCATTGAAGATGATAACAGTGGGTGGATTATATTCTTAAACTTAGTTACAGCACTTTCAGAAAGACATCTACTTTGATAAAGTCTACTCTCCACTGCTGTGTAATCAATTATTGTAAATGTGAATGTTATCAGGAAAATATCAGACACCAGAGGGTTTTCAGGAAACACTGTTAAATGTTCAGTTTCTATGCCATACGTTAAAACAAGATCTAGAGTGTGATTAAAGTGGTGGGTGGGTTCTTTTACATTTTGAGAGAAGCCAATTGAGTCTAATAACAGATTAAATGCCATGTTGAGGCTGTCATTTTTAGCATCTACATGGATGTTAAAATCACCCACAATAATTATTTTATCTGAGCTGAGCACTAAATCAGATAAAAAGTCTGAGAAATCAGAGAGAAACTCTGTGTAAGGCCCAGGTGGACGATAGATAATAACAAGTAAGACTGGTTTCTGAGTTTTACAGCTGGGGTGGACGAGGCTAAGCATCAGGCTTTCAAATGAATTAAAAGTCTGTCTTGGTCTTTCGTTAATTAATAGACTGGTGTGGAAAATTGCTGCCACACCGCCCCCTCGGCCTGTGCTTCGAGATTTCTGGTAGTTAGAATGACTCGAGGGTGTTGATTCATTTAAACTAACATACTCATCCTGCTGCAACCAGGTTTCTGTAAGGCAGAGTAAATCGATTTGTTGATCAATTATTAAGTCATGTACTAACAGAGACTTGGAGGAGAGAGACCTAATATTTAATAATCCCTCCCTCTCCTCTCCTCTATTTCAGTAAGATGCTAGAACTAGAAAATAGAGCAGACAGTCAGGAGGAGAAGGAAGCACTGAAAAGTGACTCAGTCAAAGCTGAAAAAACACACAACCTGTGTGCGTGGGGTCCTTCCATTCAGAAAATGCTCTGTTGCTGCAGGTTCACTGTTTTTCTTCAACAAGTATGAAGTTTGCCCCTTTATTAAAACTCCGCCCAGTGACATGAGCCGATCATGTACTTTAAAATCATTTATTGATCCAAAAGAAGTGAGACTGCAGGGCTGCTTCTCTAACAACTGATCACCCCATTGTGCAAGTCTGTGCAGCATCTGATTGGTTGGCTGATAGGTAAGCAATGTTTTTCGAAGGTTTGGGGTCAATGGTTATATTTGCCACTGACAGGAGGTTTAGTGATTGTGTGTGGGTGTGTTTGTGAGTGTGTGTGTGTGCGTGTTAGCAGGCTATAAAATGGGACCTCTCCATCTCTGCACATCTGATTTAGAAGCTCAAGCGTGGCAGTGTGTAAGAGAGTCATCCCAGGCGTTTACCATGAAGACCTGCGTGCTGTTATCACTGCTGCTGGCGTTGGGTTGTGTGACCATCAATGGTGCACCAGTGGAGCATGTTGGCATGGAGCCAGGCTCATGTGAAGATGCATCAACAAAAGCAGCTGCTGAGCTGGCTCTTACCAAAATCAACCAGGACAGGAAGGAGGGCTACATCTTCAGCCTGCACCACCTGTCCAACGCCCACATAAAGAGACATGTAAGCCATGCTGCTGAGCTTGCAGTATTATTACTGTATGATAGACCAGTGCTGTTTAGGGTGGAATTACTTTCTAGCAAAGTGCCAGATTTGGTGAAACAGAAATTAATCACATTCATTTTTATGACAGTAAGTCAGGCTGTTTACTGAATGCATGATGCTTGGAAACCGTCATAAATACTGTTTGTGTTTTGCAGACACTACCTGCCTTGAAATGGTCAAAATAAAAACAAGAAAAACAAATTCATGCGACTTGTGTGAAAGTTTAGGAGGTACCATGAATCACTGGAAGTGACCAGTGAAAGCTGTTAAATTCAATTAGATTTTTATTGACTGTAAACATTGCTTGTGTGTGTGTGTGTGTGTGTGTGTGTGTGTGTGTGTGTGTGTGTGTGTGTGTGTGTGTGTGTGTGCGCATGTATTGCAGGGAGACAATGGTGTGGTCTTCTACCTGACTCTGGATGTTGTGGAGACCAACTGCAGTGTTCTCAGCAGGAAGGACTGGAAGAGCTGTGACATTCGTCCAAGGGAAAATATCAAGGTTAGAGCACACGCACACACACACACACACTGCATGTGCACATCAACAAGTACACCAAAAGACCATATTTGTGCACACAGAACACAGGGTTATTTTGTTAGCTTCATTTTTTCATTACTGTCTCTTGTCTTCTCCTTAAGCTTACAGTCCTAACTAAAATCTTTCTGAGCATAGTGAGCATCTTAGTTCATAAGGTGTCAGATTAAGAAAATATATTTGGTTTCACAAGTTATTGTCACTGTTGTTTAGGCTGACAGTAGAAAAGTTAATAAATATTTAATAAATGTTAAAAGAAAATCTAAATAAAATCTTTTGTGAATGTGATTATGATCTACTTATTAGCAGTACAGTAAAATAATTTATTGTATTTGTGTTTGAAGGTATATGGACAGTGCAAAGCTGCTATCTTCATCAGTAAGGTACACAGAGTGGTTCGTCTCTACAAATACAAGTGTGCTATCAGACCAGGTATGAATATTATTACATATATCCAAAAAAAGGAGTTGCGGTTTTTACATAGAGCCCACCATTTTATGTAAATTTAACCATCATATCTACAGTGACATCCAGTTCTACATATACAGCAGCATACTGTATAGAGGAAAAATAACAATTTGGTGAAATTACAGGTTTTATGCATCACCAACATTTAAAACCACTTTTTTGTTCTGCTCAATTCCTGCAGGTACGGTGCATGAGGACTGTGATGGCTGTCCATATTTAGCTGACAATAATGAGGAAGCTGAAATTCAGAAGACTGTGACCCACTCTCTGGAGACGTTCCACAACCAGAGCAGGCCGGCCAATCGTTTCACTCTGCTCAAAATCTCCCGTGCTACTGCACAGGTAAGATTACCACATATCCAAAAGAAACATCAAGATCTTTTATTGTTTGTGTCTGTGTGTCTGTGTGTATATCTAGGGCTGCACAATATCTCTAAGATGAAAGATATCCTGTCTCAGAGTGACGCTGAAAACTTGTTCATGTGATCATGACTTCTGGGCTAAACTATTGTGATTCATTATTATCACATTGTCCTAAAGCAGGAATGTTAAACTAATTTTACATTGGGCCACATACAGCCCACTTTGATGTTAAGTGAGCTGTACCAGTGAAGCTCCCCTTTCTGTCAGTGTAAAGACATTTAACTATATATTTACTCCCTGATATATCTTAGTGTAACAAAGGACAATTTCAACAATACAGTGGCTTGCAAAAGTATTCGTCCCCCTTGAACTTTTCCACATTTTGTCACATTACAGCCACAAACATGAATTAATTTTATTGTGAAAGACGTGAAAGACCAATACAAAGTGGTGTACACGTGAGAAGTGGAATGAAAATCATACATGATTCCAAACATTTTTTACAAATAAATAACTGCAAAGTGGGGTGTGCGTAATTATTCAGCCCCCTTTGGTCTGAGTGCAGTCAGTTGCCCATAGACATTGCCTGATGAGTGCTAATGACTAAATCGAGTGCACCTGTGTGTAATCTAATGTCAGTACAAATACAGCTGCTCTGTGACGGCCTCAGAGGTTGTCTAAGAGAATATTGGGAGCAACAACACCATGAAGTCCAAAGAACACACCAGACAGGTCAGGGATAAAGTTATTGAGAAATTTAAAGCAGGCTTAGGCTACAAAAAGATTTCCCAAGCCTTGAACATCCCACGGAGCACTGTTCAAGCGATCATTCAGAAATGGAAGGAGTATGACACAACTGTAAACCTACCAGGACAACGACCCTAAACATAAAGCCAGGGCAACAATGGAATGGTTTCAAACAAAACATATCCATGTGTTAGAATGGCCCAGTCAAAGTCCAGATCTAAATCCAATCGAGAATCTGTGGCAAGATCTGAAAACTGCTGTTCACAAACGCTGTCCATCTAATCTGACTAAGCTGGAGCTGTTTTGCAAAGAAGAATGGGCAAGGATTTCAGTCTCTAGATGTGAGCTGGTAGAGACATACCCTAAAAGACTGGCAGCTGTAATTGCAGCAAAAGGTGGTTCTACAAAGTATCAACTCAGGGGGCAGAATAATTACGCACACCCCACTTTGCAGTTATTTATTTGTAAAAAATGTTTGGAATCATGTATGATTTTCGTTCCACTTCTCACGTGTACACAACTTTGTATTGGTCTTTCATGAATACTTTTGCAAGCCACTGTATTTCTGTGCATGTGATAAATATCTAAAATGCTCTGGTAGCTTATTGTCCAGACTGTCCTGTATTTATAATAATGTTCTTTTTTTCTATAGTAGATATTGGAAAATCAGGTGCTTTTCTGTTATTTAATTGTTTATGTACCAAGTAACTGTTTAGTGTAGTATCTTCAGTGTAGAAGTCTCTATCAATCTATCAATAGAAAAATAATTGGCCACCTGCCCCCCAGGCCTAATCAGAATCAGAATACTTTGTTAATCACTAAGAAAATTAGAAAACAGTAACAAACTGAACTGATTAAAATAATACAGTATATTACAAATTTAACAATATATAACAAATGGGTCTAAGATATACAAATAGTTCAATTAATTATTTTGATACGCCTGCCCGAAAGTTCCCTGAAAAGCCTTCAGTCAATCTGAGCTGTCACACCTGAGTACTAACAGAGACAGAAAAGAGATATCGCATTTCGCCTTCTTTTTTTTTTAACAGGATAATCTAATTGAGA
Source organism: Oreochromis aureus (assembly GCF_013358895.1). Classification (NCBI taxonomy): domain Eukaryota; kingdom Metazoa; phylum Chordata; class Actinopteri; order Cichliformes; family Cichlidae; genus Oreochromis; species Oreochromis aureus. The sequence goes on along the minus strand of NC_052958.1, from coordinate 28,641,704 downwards.
TTGGGATGTTTTTCTTTCCAAGAACATGTTTATGGAAACACATACAAAAATTTAGACACCCACATAATAAAACAACACATTATACATGTGTTGCAGATAAATAAATTTAATGAAATGAAATCCAGTACTCTCTGTCATATCATGACTGTCTCTCCACTCCGTTACATATTCCATATGTACGGGAAATGACTCCCCCTTGGTCATGGCGCATGGATACTTTTTCAAGACGCTAGCCCGGCCACACCCCACAGCTTACATATAAAACAGCTGTGTGGACATGAAACTGGTGATTGTTTGATCTCTGCTTGTCAGTGCATGTGTGTGACACAAGCACACACAAGCACTGAACACAGCAGAAGACATCTTGTAGATAAGGGACCTGTATGGACTGTTTTATATTGCCAGCACAGACCAGAGGCCCATGATGGCTTTTTTTGCCTCCAAAAGTGTGGGCCACCAACTTCCTGACATGGCTAAATGGTAAATGGCCTGTATTTATATAGCGCTTTCTAGTCCCTAAGGACCCCAAAGCGCTTTACATATCCAGTCATCCACCCATTCACACACACATTCACACACTGGCGATGGCAAGCTACGTTGTAGCCACAGCCACCCTGGGGCGCACTGACAGAGGCGAGGCTGCCAGACACTGGCGCCACCGGGCCCTCTGACCACCACCAGTAGGCAACGGGTGAAGTGTCTTGCCCAAGGACACAACGACCGAGACTGTCCGAGCCGGGGCTCGAACCGGTAACCTTCCGATTACAAGGCGAACTCCCAACTCTTGAGCCACGATCACTGTGTGTGGCTAAGGCAGGGAAAGTGGATGCCCCCCAGGCAATGGCGTCCGGGCCCATGGCCGGGATTCACTCCCCCATCTGCTGAGAGGCCATGCCCATCCCTCAGTAGCCCCTCCCTTGGCCCTGCAGCCAGGCAGTCCTGTGGACAACCTCCAGCTAACTCCCCAGGTACAGTGTCAGGCTGGGTTAGATTTTCCAAGGTTATGGGGACAGGGCATCCAGGGCTCTGCAAGCCCTCAGGTGCGGGAAGGACTAGTGGCCCTCCTGGGGAAAGGTGCTACATGGGAGATGGAGGCAAGGGACCGCCAAGCTAGTTTTGTCTCCTGCTATTTTTGGTTCCCAAGCAGGACGTGGGGCTCCGATTTTGGACCTCAGGGGCCTCAACCATTATCTTTGGCTGCTGAAATGCAAAATGTTGATGACCCCCAGGTTGAATTAGGCCATGCAGGGGATTGGTTTGCCACCATTGACTTGAAGGATGCATGCTTTCAGTTTCAGGAGGACTAGCAGTTTCTGAGATTCTGTTTCGATGGGAAGATCTTTGAGTTTTGAGTACTGTGCCTCTAGCGGTCCCATCAGCCTACAGTGGTGGTTTCCCGAGGGCTCCACCGCTCTAGGTTTGTGGAGGGACCCATCCTATCTAGAGCAGGGTCTGGTGACTAACAGTCAGCTAATTTCTGCAGACGACAGGGTGGGGTGTGGTCCACAAGGGCTATGTGGTGACCAGCTCTTTTTTGCTTGTCACCCCGGAATCCTGGGCAGACCCCCATTCACGTCCCAGTTGTAGAGGCCATTCAGCAATCTTATGACTCTGCAGGGGTTCCCCTCCCTTCTGGAGTGCGGGACCACTCAACCCGTGGGGTGGCCAAGTCATGGGCCTTGTGATGGCACATCTCCCTCTCTGCCATTTGTGCAGTGGCAATATGGTCATCTGTTTCGACCTTTACTAGGTTCTACCGCCTGAATGTGGAAGTCGGCCCCTCTTTCAGAGAGCGGGTCCTGGGTGCCCTTTAGCGGCAGCTTTTGTCTCCACTATTGGTTTGGCATCTTGAGTGCCAACCATAAGTAGCTGCTCTGTTGCGGTCTTCACATCTTGCAGGACTTTGTTTTATGTGTAATAATTAATTACTTTTTTTTCTTTTCCTCTGTGTGTTTGTGTGTCCAGGTTGTCGCAGGTTCAATTTACCGTGTGGAATACACCATCCAGGAGACCACCTGCCCCCACAGCACAGAAGCAGTGACAGCTGAGAACTGCCCCCCTATGGACTGCGAGTTTGCTGTGAGTCAGGAGAAAGAATTATTAGTCTCACTCATGTAAAGTTGTAATCACACGGGTTGATGAGATCAGTGAGTGCAGTATGGCTTTTCTGATCAGGGGGTCATTTTAGTTTTAATGCTGCAATCAAAGACCTCTGCTTTCCACTCAAAGCTCTGAGCCAGTGTGTTCTAAATTCTACTGACTAGTTTGTGACAGCAGAGAATTACTTTTTCATTCCGTATGTGTAATTGTTCCGCTGTAGTAAAACCACAGGCATCCTCAATCCTCTGCTTTCTAAAGTTTTTTCTTCTTTTTCTCCTCTCAGCACAAGGGCTTCTGTAAGGCATCCCTCTTCCAGCCTCTCTTGGGTGAGGGGAAAGTCGCCGTTAACTGTGAGATCTATGAGCCTGAGGTAAGACTCATTAACATGTCATATCTGTATTGTTCAAATATCCTTCAGTCGCATAGGGAACAGTGTAAGTAATAAATGGTGATGGGGGACCTAAGAAGGCGCTTAGTTTGCTTATGCCTGGCTCTGTTTTGTAAACTCTTTATTATAGTACACTCTTTATAAATTCTCCAGGCTGCTAAGAGACAGATGAAGCTCCACCTTCTGGGCGGAGAGACTGACCACAGCCACAATGACACACACTCACACAGCCACAACCACACCAAGAGCCACTCTCATCATGGCCCCACCCACAACCACACTGATGACCACGATCACCACCATAAACATGACCATGCCACAGGCAGTGCCCACAGGCATGCTCATAACCACTCCCACGACCACGGTATGAACCACGATCATGTGCACACTCATCACGCCAAGGCACACAACCACAGCGGTGACTCCCCCAACCACCACCATGACTACAAGCACGCAGAAGGTGTGCACACCCATGAACATGACCACGAGCTGGCGCTGGACCACGATCACAACCACGGTCACCTGCATGAACACGAGCACCACCACCATCACCACAAGCACGAACATGAGAACACACCCCACGATGGTGCAAAGGGAACAGTGATAGTCCTGCCTGCCTTGGGCCAGCCTGTGACCCTGCCTTCCTTCCCTGATGTCCCAGTTGGTGGCCCTGGAGTTGGAGTCACTCTCCCACTTAAGCCCGACCCTCAGATTCCTGGACAGATGGAGCCCACCATCGAGCCCTTCCCAACCTCAGTCTCTGCCCAGTGCCCCACCACAGCGGGAGGGGATCAAGATGTGGGGATTCTCTTTGCTAATGACCCCATGTTCAAGCCAGCTGCATAATGTGGTGTATGAAACTGATCTCAAAAACTACACACAAAGTGTAGTGAAATTATATTACTCAGTGACTGTCAATGACTGCTTAATTTTTCTGTCAGTGTAATAAACACAGTGTGCAAAACTCATTTAATTACTGAACTATATAAATAAATAAATGAATATATACGTGTGTGTGTGTGTGTGTATGTATATATATATATATATATATATATATATATATATATATATATATATATATATATATATATATATATATATATATATATATATATATATATATATATATATATATATATATATATATATATATATCAAAATAACCTGAAGTCCCGAGGTCAAAATGGGAGATGCCCCAAGGGTGGTGGAGAATGACCGAGCTAAGATCCTGTGGGACTTCCAGATGCAGACGGACAAAATGGTGGTGGCTAACCAACCGGACATAGTGGTGGTAGACAAACAGAAGAAGACGGCTGTAGTGATCGATGTAGCGGTTCCGAATGACAGCAATATCAGGAAGAAGGAACACGAGAAGCTGGAGAAATACCAAGGGCTCAGAGAAGAGCTCGAGAGGATGTGGAGGGTGAAGGTGACGGTGGTCCCCGTGGTAATCGGAGCACTAGGTGCGGTGACTCCCAAGCTAGGCGAGTGGCTCCAGCAGATCCCGGGAACAACATCGGAGATCTCTGTCCAGAAGAGCGCAGTCCTGGGAACAGCTAAGATACTGCGCAGGACCCTCAAGCTCCCAGGCCTCTGGTAGAGGACCCGAGCTTGAAGGATAAACCGCCCGCAGGGGCGCGCTGGGTGTTTTTTATGTATATGTGTGTGTGTGTGTGTGTGTGTGTATGTGTAAATGGTAAATGGACGGATTCTTACACAGTATACCGCTTTCTTATGCTACCTGAGGACTCAAAGTGCTTTATAGAACTTCATTCTTATTCAACCTCAACCACCCATTCATAGAAGCACTGTTTTCTATGCTTTTACTACATAAGTGCTTTCTAACATCGACACACATTTATATTTCAAAGGACACATCAGAGAGAAATCTGGGACAATGGGCCGATATGGGTCACAAGGGCCATGTTTGCTGGGAAGGTACACTTTAGTCGAGACAAGTGGCTTTATTGTCATTCCAACCGTGTGCACTGGTACAGTACACAGTGAAACAAGACAACGTTCCTCCAAGACCATGGTGCTACATATGGCATGTAATAGTAATCAACACAGGACTACAAGTGCACTGTGCAAAAATTGCAAAAAAACAAACCAAAGACAGCGCAACTCCAGATAGAATAGAACGATACAGACACAAGACAGTCTTTTGCACATTTCTATTGCACTGTTGTGTCTGCACTGAGTGTTGTGAAAAAAGTCACTTGGTGTATGAAGGTGTGTGTGTGTGTGTGTGTGTGTGTGTGTGTGTGTGTGTGTGTATATGAGATTCTGCAGATATGTGCTTGGTACTTTAAAATTAGTTCTTTGCTAAGTTACATGTAATGTGTTAATGCTGACATCCCTTGATTTAGGTAATGTTTTTCTCCTTGAATCATGTATAGGTTAGTGTTAAGTGGCTTAAAAACTGAAAACATTCTGCTGAAAAGGTTAAAGGAAAACTGAAAAACAGAAAATTGTCCAGTAAGCCTGAGGAACTATTGCTGTAGATCAGTGGTTCTTAATCTTTTCACAGTGAGTACCACCTCATAAAATCTATGGATCTTGAAGTACCACCCTTATGATTAACATTAAAGTACAATAGTATAGGCCTATTTAACACCATATACAGTTTACATGAGACAATTTTATTTCTTATATGAAAATTATTTATTTTAACTGTCATAAAGAGGACGTGACAAGTGATAATAATAACAACTGTACTGCATTAAAACATTGACAGCAGGTGGGATATCCGGTCTTTAAGTGATGATGTATGAACCCTACTACCGGGTCCAAACTACTCTGGGTTTATTAAGGCTGTTGTGTTTTAAACATATTTTAATGCTTTCTATTTTGTTCTAATTAATCTGAACAAGCGTTTATTTACAGTGCAGCAAAATGACAATAAATCCCCGTGCGCTCCCCTGACTCCCGTGTCATGTCTTCTTCTCAAAAGTCCATGCTCAGTGCTCTCCACTCCCATGTGTCCCCACACCCCGTGCTTGCTGCCCTGCGGTGCTCTGCGCTCCTCCTGAGGGGAAATAACAGAGGCAGCCATCAAGACACTTAATTCCAGTAGGCATACACTCACAGACTTTAACTAAGCTAGATGACTGACATGAGTCTCACGCAACAATCCAGCGTCGAAGAGCACTCAGCCAAACTATTAAATAGCTCCCAGACAAGGCTGATGTTCATGTAATGCATCTGTTCTAGCACAGCAGGCTGCACACGTGCATGCAGAGTGTTTGCCAATGTGACAAAAATGATTAGGAAAAAAGTTATGAGTCAACCTCTAATTCACATTTCAGGAAACACTCCAACAGAAATATTTACAGAAGATAAAAGTATATCCAAAACTCTTTGATCGATTCCTGCAGCATAACTCAAACTTTTTCTAAACTCAACTAATAGATGGATTTCTTCATTTTGAATAAAGAAATTAAAAACACAAAAAGCACAACTAAAGAGCAGCTACACACAGGCCATCAAACAAATATTGATATAAAATATATCAACAAATGTTTTCTGTTGAGGATAAAGGTTTTTACTGTACAGAAATCCTCTACTGCACTGTACTTGCAAGGTAAATCTCAAAAATTAGCACTAAAGTACCCCAAAATCATGTTGGCCCTACAATACTGAGTCATATGGAACAATAGTTGAAACCAAAACCAGCTTTAGCCGCCTGTACAGACCTGTTGGTCTCCACTGTTGCTAGCCCATTAAGTTTGATATGATACTACTGACATGAGCTTTTTAGATTTGCCAGTTACTATAAGGAAGTATGAACTGGCGCACATAAAATAAAAAGAAGAATCAGCAGCAGAGAAGTGGCTTACACTGACGGAGTGCTTTGCAAATGGCCCTCACTTTCTTTTAAGATCCGATGAGACTAAGCTGAGAAGAGTTCTGCTAATAGAAAGCTCACAGGCATTCCTGTTCATCAAGACTGCATGACTTCATTTCTTAAAGAATTTTTTTTTAAGTAATATTCAAGAGCTGAAATGAGGTGTGCAGTGAGCTTTTTAATTGATTTGCTCTGTTCCCCAGTGCACTGTGACCGCTCAGTTTGTCTGAGCCAGTCATTGGCCTGCAGAGCAGCCGATAGCAGCTGTTTGTTCATCCTTTCAAGAAGAGGAGAAAGTCCAGCATCAGTCTCACATGTGTCTCTCACAACTCTTTGTGTAAAAACTGGGATTACTTATTAGGTCCTGCAAAAGAAGATTTCCAGGTCAATGCATGTTTCAGTTTCATTATTAAATTATCTGCCAGCATAGGATTTAGTAATTCAAGTAGGTGGGATTTTTTTTTAATTAGGCCCAATCTGTATGTGTGTTAGATGAGGATGAGTGTGTACCTGCTGGTCCTGTGTTTGGCTTTGCTGCCCCAGGGAGGGGAGGCCTCAGACCCTCCAGGCTGCACGAGCCCTGATGCAGTGCGAGTGGCAGAAGAGGTGCTGGAACAGATCAACCAGGACAGGAAAACTGGATACATCTGGGGCCTCAACAGGCTCTATGATCTGTCTCACACTCCAGAACAGGTCAGAGTGAATTATGCATATGCATGCACAAAGACATGATCATGCAACAAAGGCATGGTGCAACATATCGACCAGCAGCCAGTTTGTTTTTATGTTAGAAAAATCACAGAAGGAAGAAAGAAAATAGAGTTGCTTATTTATAAATGTGTCCAGGGGAAAGATGGATCTCTGTACAAACTAACCATTGATGTCATGGAGACCAAATGCCACATCACCAGTGGAAAACCATGGAAACAATGCGAAGTCAGAAATATTGGGAATGTTCCAGTAAGTACCAAGCAATGCACATGTCACAGAACACATTATAATCTGAGACAATGTTTGAAAGTGAATATGTCAAAGATAAAAGCCTGAAATGTTTAGTGGTCTATATTACCATGTTTGATATATGAAAGTATGCAAACTTTGGGCCATACATTTTTCAAGCAAATTGTGGAGGCAGAGGAAAAATATCTTTAAAAATATGGTGATTTGAGATTGGATTGACCCAGGTCTTCAAAATGAAAAATATGCACACATAACTACATTATAACTAGCATCTTGAAACTCCAGCATTTTTGACACTATTTGGACAGGACAAACAGGGCAAAAGGACAGGACAAAAATTATATTCTTGTGATATAAATTGTTATAATCCGGCATCAAAATTAAAGGAAATTTTCATTTTCTATATTTTTGTAACCAAGAATGTAATGTTAAAAAGTATTCTACATGCTTTATTTTATAGTGCTAGAGTCACCTCGGCGCAACTATTGGCGCTGTACAAATAAACTGATCTGAAAAACTTGAATTCAAAATGAGAGTTTAAATGGTGGATTTTTTCCCCCATATTTTTACTGGCCAATACTTTGACATTTTTTGACATATCTGTCCCAAGTTATAGATCCTGAGTCATTTCACAATACCAGACTGACAGAAAATAAGAAAAATATTTAGGTCTTTTTTAAGTAAAGCTGTATAAAATTATCAGAAAATTTGACTTAAAATACCAGAAGTTGCAGCGACAACCTTTTCAGAGTTTTAATACAGAGTTGTCTTTGTTTTACAAAGCACTGCATTGTAATGCATACATTCATATGTTCTGCATGTATGAGCTTAGTAAAGTGTAAATAAATAGTTTTTTTATGAATGTATGAAATTTCTTAGCTGCTGTGGTTCGCCTCTTACACATACATGTGTCTTTAGCTACTGTATAAATGTGTTTGTGTATTTCAGGTGTATGGAGAGTGTCAAGTATCTGCTTATGTTCACACTCAAGTCAAACTACAAAGCTACTCCTGTACAATTCGTGAAGGTAGATCAAAGCATCACTGAGACTCTTCTGTATTTTTGTCAACTTCACTGTATAAAACAGAAAATTATTTGCAGCGTCTTAGTCACAGAAAGCAGTCAGACTATTACCTACATCTGTCTTTTTATCTAATGCCCTCCGTCATGTAGGAACAACTCTGCATTTTTTCCCAACAAATTAGCAAGATGGTGAGAAGATTCTCTGCTCAAAAAACCTCAAAAACTTTAGACGAGAGAGGAGATTTGAAAGAAGAAGAGTTTTCAGGATATGAGTTTGTTGTCTTTGGTGAATAGGACAGTGCAGACATTAGACAGTGAAGTGGGGACAGACTGAAGAATAACGACACACAGGAAATGGTGTGGGGCAGAGTCAGACCCAGACCCATGCAGTGAGGACTCTAGCCTTCAGTACTAACCAGGTGCTACAGCAGCACCTGAGCCAGCTCGATATAAACCTGTCAGGAACTAGCAAGGCTAAAAATACTGATGTACAAAAGTGAAAGAAGAGGCGATAGTTACACTCGCAGTAGCACAGGAGCAGAGCAGGAGAGGGAGAGAAAGAGAGCCAGGGGCAACAACAAGAGACAACATTGTCACATTAGAAAGGTATAGTAATGAAAATGAGCGACACCACGAAAAGGAGCAAAATCTGGAACCATTTCAATTTTATTGACAATACAAAGGCAGAGTGTAGAGTCTGCAAGAGAAGGATATCATATAGAGCCGGCTCCACAAACAGCCTGCGCAGGCGGCTGAGAACTGTCCACCCATCAGTGCAATGGGAAGAACTGGGTGTGAGTGGAGCCCTCCAGTGGTCCACCACAAGATAAAACGCAATCAGTTGAGTGTGATATTAATGAAGATGCCAGTGTGTCTACTGCAACTGTTGCTGCTGCTGCTGCATCTACAGCATCTAGCACTATACCACCACAACCACTTAAACCAACCCAGAGCTCGATTAGACAGTTTTTCCAGAAGTCTGGGACCCCAGCAAGACAGAACTCAATTGATAAAGACCTGGCAAAAATGACTGCACTTGATTTCCAACTATTATCAGTTGTGGATGTTAAAGGATTCAGAAAGTATATTCATGCACTGAATCCTATGTATGCAATTCCAACCAGGAAAACACTGTCCCAAAAAATCATCCCAGACCTATATGACACAGAACGTGCATCTTCTTTTGTTTGGCATATTCATTTATATGTTATTGTGTTGTTGTTTGCAGTGTTTTGTGTTGTTTCACTTTAAATTTGTTTAAAAGGGAAAAGCTGAAAATTTAAATAGAAGTAGAATTGTAAATAATTGGTTTTTGTATTTTATAATTTATTTTTTAAATTTTATGTTGAGTGAATAAATAAAATAAAAGCATATATACATATATATATATATATATATATATATATATGTAGAAAAACTATTTTTTTACATTAGCAATTCATTTTGTGCATAATTAAAGCAACAAAACAACCTAAAAAGCCGGTTGGGAGCCGGAATTCCCATCACTAGTAAACCAGAAGGGGCACATCTATTTCTAAGGGCTGAACTATAGACTCACAAGAATCTCCTCAATTTCAAGTTCCAAGAAATAAACATCAGTAGTCATAATAAACTTTGCTTCAAAAAAAGAAATTTAAAAACTTGACCCATATCTTGATAATGACAGATTTTTCTTTTTCTATTAAATTTTAGTAAATCTTACTTTTATTAAGAAATTGGCTCTAACAGAGGTAAATAACCCAAATGAAACATGGATGTGGTCTGTTTTGGTTGACATAGGGATAAAGTAAACATCTATTAAGGGTTCAATTTCTATGGTTGTTTTAATTACAAATTTAAAAAAACAAAAAAAAAAACAAAGCAAGGGTCCAACAAACCTACAAGCATAGCTGCTCTAATAACATGATCCTCTAATAATTAGAGGGTTGGTGGTTTGAGCCCTGGCTGTTTCAGTACTGTGTGCCAAACCATCCTTGGGCAAGATACTGAATCCGAAGTTGCTCCCTGTGAAGTATGTATTAATGTTAGATCAATTGGGCATAAAAGTGCTTTGGCAAATGAAGCTTGTATTTAAAAAGTACTTTGTGTGCTCAGAGCAGGTAATTGTTGTTTGAGAACAATGCCATCCACGTCACAAGGGTTAACAGTGTGTACTCACTAGTGAAGGAATTCCGTTTCTCTATCTTGTCTTGCTGTGGCAATCTGGATAAATCATGTATTTTCATAGAGATTTTAGAAGAAGCCTAGAAGTGACAAATGAGTTGATTGATTGAGACACGATGACCCTCAGGCTTCAGAATTTTGTTTTGACCTTTGAACCTCTTGATCCTTGTGTTCAGTTCCAGCTACTGCAGTGGTGGACACGTGCCCAGACTGTCCCACGGCCGAAAATCTGAATGAGCCCATTGTCAAAGAGACGGCCAATCTCTGCCTGCAGAGGTTCAATGAGGAGAGCCGCCTGGCCAACTACTTTACTCTGGAGAACATAACGAAAGCCAGTTCACAGGTTAAGACAGAAAAAGAAATGAAAAAGAAAAAGAAACCAAACGCAGGCAGAGAGTCAGTAAAGGAACAGGCTGAATACAAATTAAGCTTATGTGTGATGTCTTTGTGAGTAGGCAAAGACTTCTAAGCAAGTACTTTTAGTTTTCTATTCTTTTCAAAAGACTAGATCTACTGTGTAGCTCTTAGCAATTTTACCTGACTAGTTTTGGTCATAGTTCGCTTATTTTGACCTACCACTGTCCTAAACTAGGCTTTCATAAATATATTTTTCAGTGGGTTGTTGGTCCGTCCTACTTTGTGGAATTCACTATAGTGGAGACAGTTTGTTCAAAGGAAACAGATGTCAGTGAACTGAGCCGCTGCACACCTATGGACTGTCAGTTTGCTGTAAGTAATGAGAAAATGTTTGAAAAGTGATAAATTATGCTCTGTTTACTCACCATATGTTCATAAAACTGGACTGCTACCAGGCTGAAGCTGAAAAACTGCCAATAATCTGCAGCTGAATGTGTGAGTCCTCTGACGGTGATGAAAGAATACGCATAGATATCTTAAAGACCAGTAATGCGCATTACAGTCAATTAATTTATCATGTTTAAACCTATGTTCATGTGCCTGGTCTCATCTTTGGTGTGCTGTGTGTGTACTGCATCCAATGTCCACTGGCTCCAAACAAAATTCCCCCAAGCTGTAAATGCAGGCTCAGCTCTCCTTGTTTTCTCTCTTCTCAGCACAGAGGCTTCTGTTCGGGCTCACATGTGGCTCGTGAGGATCAGTTTGAAATCAGAAACCCTGGTGGCAAAAGGGATGGCTTGATTCAAGATAAGAAACCTGTAGAGGTGAAATGTGAGATCTATGAACCTCAGGTACTTGTTTGAACAACACAAGACTTAAATAATGAAAAAGTTCACAAATCTTCACAGTCTATCACTGCACTTCTGATATTTTGATTGTTAAAGGATTTTTAAAACACATTTTGAAAATGTTGACAAATGCTTCATTGCAGCTGAGCACCACCGCTCTCTTGACTGTCTTCCGTTTTCAGGCTTCCTCTGTGGAGGAGCAGGCTCACGCAAAAGCAGGCAGTGTGCACACTGAACACCAGCACCATAACCACACTCACCTGCATCCCCATGAGCACCTGCACTCAGACTCACCCAGCCCAGACATTACACTCTCCGTGTCACAGAACCTTGGGACTGTGGTGAATCAGCCTGCCTCTCCCAGAGCTTCACCAGCAGGCAGCTCCTGTCCCGGACCCCGCAGACACAATCTGGGTTTACGGAATCTCAGGCTCTGATTGGTTGGACCTTCAGTACTCAATCCAGAGATTTTTTTAACCATATTGCAATTAGTTCAAGACAAGAAATGGTAACTAAAACCTTGCAATTAATACAGAAAAAAATCTGTATTTACTGTTCATTGATCATTTAAATAAAGTATTTATCACAGCTGGAAGTTGTATAATTTATTTCTATCAGTTTAGCAAATCGATACTTTACCTAATCAAATAATGACCCCACTGTAGCAACTTCTTGGACACATTTTATTTTTAAAAAGTAACTCTTCTCATTTTAAGCTACATATTACTTGTGGGGGGTTGTTTTGTTTTATTTTATTTTATTTTATTTTATTTTATTTTATTTTATTTTATTTTATTTTATTTTGTTATTTTGCAGGGGGCGGCGGGGTATGCATGACCTCATTATTTGTTGATTTGGCCAGTTTAGCCTATTTGTAGGCAGGCAGGAAAATCTAACAGCATAAGTTAACAAACTTATCAAGAGGCTATCACGTTTTTTGATTGGCTCTCATCATATGATAGATGTTTTTTGTTTCTATTACCAGTTTTAGATCTGCACACTTAAGCTTTTGAATACATGTTGGAGAGCACAGAAAATATCTAGCTCTGAAATGGATTAGAAATACACCAACCTTCAGCACTTCCCAGACAGATCGGCAGTATTTAAGGCCATTCCATTGGGGGGAGAGGAGGGAGGGTGCTGGTGACGTCTGTAGGATCAGATATTCCAGATAAAACCTACACTCTCAAGGGCAACTTGCCGTGGTCGTATAGTGGTTAGTACTCTGCGTTGTGGCCGCAGCAACCCCGGTTCGAATCCGGGCCACGGCAAAACTGCTTTCTCCAGACATCTCCCAAGCTGGAAATGCGGACTCAGCTCTGCTTGTTTTCTCGCCTCTCATCACAGAGGCTTCTTTTTGGCCTCACACGTGGCTCATGAGAATAAGTTTGAAATCAGAAACCCTGGCGGCAAAAGGGGCGTTTCGTTTCAAGTTAAGAAACCTGTAGAGGTGAAATGTGATATCTGTTGGTGCTGAACAGAGACAAGGAAGAAAGATTTGCTGTTGGTCCAAAAACACAGAGACAAAACTTTTGTTTCCATATTTATCATCCCTTTCTCTGAAACACAGTAAGCAAGTCAGGAATGTTGGTATCATTTAGGACAGTGATCTCAGATTTGATGTTCATATTAGTACGGTTACCAGAACTGCTTTATATCACTTAAAATATATTTAAGGTTGGAAAATTCTTGTTTCAAACTGACTCAGAGAAATTGGTCCATTCTTCCGTATCAAGCAAGTTAGATTCTTGTAATGCTCTATTTGTCTCATTACGCGAATCATCAGAAGACTGACTTCAGCTTCAAAATGCAGTGGCCAGAGTCCTCGCAGGTATGCGGAAACTTGACTTCATTACCCCAGCACTGAAGGCACTTTTAACTTTTAACATATTTTAACTAGTTCATAAAGCTCTTGGTGGATTGGCCACCCACTACATACTTGACTTGTTCAATTTTAAAACCCAGTCAGACCTCTCGGCTCATCAGGTGCAGATCTTTTGACTATTCCTAAAATTAGGTCTAAGTGTGCTGAGGGTGCTCGTAGTTACTGTAAAAATAAATGAAAATATAAAAACTGAGTTCAAATGTGGGGCTAGACTACATGCAAATATAAAGTCCACAAGTACAAATAGGTGTTCTGTTTTGGAATCCAAATACTAATGCTGATATAACCCCAATTTCCAAAAATTTGGGACACTGAAAAATACAACAACAAAAAATGCAGTTACTTGCAAATCTCATAAAGCCATTTTCCCCAACAGAACACAGAACACATCAAATGTTTAACCTGAGACATTTCACTTTTTTTCACTACTGTAGGTAAGCTGGTAGATTTACATGTGTCCTCACATAGAGCGACCATGTAAGACTTGTATCTGTCTGATCTGGGAGTTTAAAAAAAAGAGAGTGATACTTACACTCTATTACTTTTATAAATGCTGGGCCTGAGAACCAGACCAGTGACAAGTGGAAAATGATATCCTGCCTGCTCTAATGTAAAATTCTTGTGTCCTAAATCTCATAGTACTACATAAAAATTGGGAATTCTCATGGTTTTGAAAATTGATTATATTCATTATGCATATTTCAAAATTGTATATCTTATATTACTAGATCATTATTACGATCCATTAATGAGTAATATACATTAAAACATTTAGTAGATTTAGTAGCAGAGTTGTATTTAAAACTAATAATCTGCATCTACAAAATCATTAGCTACTTAAGCTTTTGAACACATGTTGGAGAGCCCAAAGCACAAATAAAATCTAGCTCTGAAACGCGTTAGAAATACACCAACCCTCAGCACTTCGCAGACCGATCGGCGGTATCTAAGGCCATTCCGTTGGAGGGGGGCTGGTGACGTCTATGGGATCAAATATTCCAGGTTAAAGTTGCCACACTGAGGACAGCTCGCCGTGATCGTATAGTGGTTAGTACTCTGCGTTGTGGCCGCAGCAACCCCGGTTCGAATCCGGGTCACGGCAGTTTTTGCCAAAGTGCTTTTGTAAGAGTATGAAATCCATTACTGATCGTATACATATTACCAATAATTATATCTTTATACATAGGTTTTTGTAACTTTTTTCTCTCTTTTTTGTATAGCGAGTATATACCAGTAGGGATGACACGAACACAGTAAATAGAGTAGCTGCAATATATGTGTACATATTTCTGCCTACTCCATTTCGTACTTGGTGATTGAGTTGTTACTTCACGTCAGATTTTGTTTGAGCACATACGTGTGTATGCATATATATGTGTGTGTACATGTAGCATATGTGTATGTCTATATATGGCTTTGTTTTACGAAAAAGTTTCCAATGTAATCATCGTCATCATCAGCTGTTTATCTATGAATATAACACTTTCTTCGGTGTGTGTGTGTATGTACCATTACACACACATACACAATCAGTTTACAAATGTATTGTAACTAATACAACCTTAAAAAAAAGTTTTCTTCTCGGCTGTCATATCAGACAGCAAATTCTTTCTTTCTTAGACAGTTTTAGGCTCTTGACTGACTCGTGATGCCCACAACAGGAGAGCGCTGCAGTCATCTGTGGTGACAGTTTCGTGTGTCGTTAAGGCGGAAGCACACAGTGTGCACTGTGACAGAATATAGGCCGGTTCAGGAGAAGAATAAACCTGACAGACTGCCATCTCCTGTAGAAATACAAATTTATGTACTCATTTATAAAAGAGTCTTCTGGCTGCCAAGTGTCAACGTGAGTCTTTTTTACTGTTAAACAACATGTGGTTATTTTTATCTGTCTAATGCTTTGCTACCAAATCACTGTTGACAGTTGTGTTAAAACAGACATCAACAGCCTACATAAATTGTGTTTTCTAGCACATTAAAAAGATGTATGAGATGCAAAAATCACATTGTAAAATAACAAGCAATACTATTCAAAACTACTGGTTTCTTGGTGGTGCTTACTGGTGGTAGAAGACAAGGAAACTGAGCTACTTCTCCACTTATTTCTGTTAACCAATCCAGTGTTACACACTTTACGGTGTGTCCACATGGTGTCAGCCTTATCTCTCTTTTCACTTCAACGAGTTCACGCTGGGAGTTTGTCCAGTAATCCTAAAAGATAACTGCAGAGTTTTCCCTCTTTTTTCCCCCTTATGCTACTGGATTAACTGCTGCACTTTTATGCTTCCAAACTGGCTGCAGGGGCTGAAATCGAACTAACCTGCCATAAAATTGCATTTGAATATTCATAGTGCTCAGAAAACTACCTGACTTTTTCTCCTAGTAGCACCATGGGAAACTTGAAATGCAAAGTCTCACCAATGTTTTTACAGTATATCACGGATTAGCATGAAGTATTGTAAATGTTTATTCATGCCATCTCCAGGTTGAATTACAGGACTTTTTACAATTGCTCAGTTATACCTAAGATTCAAGATTCAAGAGGTTTATTGTCACACTGCAAAACACAAGTGGTTACACAGAGCAATGAAATTCTTACTTTGCAGGTTCCATTCACACAACTAAATAACAATTAACTAAAATAAAGAATAAACCTAACCCTGAGCATGGAAAATAGCATAGAAAATGATGAATAAAGTAAAAACAAGTGCTTTGTAGCTTATGTAGCTTATGTGTGGCTGTAGTCAGAATTTAAAGTGAAAGTAGTTGCAACGCTTTCACAGTGGTTATATATAGGAGCTGAACCACTTCTTCGCACGCTTTGAGGTGAAGGGACCAGAGGCAGCAGCAGCAAAAACATCGGACAGCAGCAGCAGCCCAAGCCTCATAGTGCAGGAATATGAGGTGAGGCGCACACTGAGGGCAGTGAACCCCAGGAAGGCCGCCGGACCAGATGGGGTAACCGCAAAGGTCCTAAAAGAGTGTGCAGACCAGCTGGCTGGGGTCTTCACTAAGATCTTCAACACTTCACTGTCCCAGTCCTGCATCCCACCGTGCCTAAAGTCAGCCACAATTGTCCCACTGCCAAAGCGTACTAACATTAGCAGCCTCAACGACTACCGACCAGTTGCTCTAACACCTGTTATAATGAAGTGCTTTGAGAAACTGGTCCGACGTCACATCATGTCCTGCCTGCCACCCACACTCGACCCACTCCAGTTCGCATACAGAGCTAACAGATCAACTGAAGATGCCATTGCTACAACGCCCACACCACCATCTCTCACCTGGAAGTGCAGGGCCGTTACGCCAGGCTGCTCTTTTGTTGACTTTAGCTCTGCTTTCAATATGATACTCCTGGACAGACTAATAGTTAAACTGCTGGAAATCGGACTTCCTTCTACCACCTGCCGCTGGATCAGAGACTTCCTGTCAGACCGTGTACAGAGAGTTAGAGTGGGGCCTCATCTTTCCTCAGCCCTCAGCCTCAACACCGGCTCTCCACAAGGCTGTGTACTGAGTCCCCTACTGTACACTCTGTACACACATGACTGTGTTAGTACCCACCCAGACAACGCAGTCATCAAGTTTGCAGATGATACCACCGTGGTGGGGCTCATCTCAGGGGAGATGAGTCGGCGTGACAGAGCTGAAGTTCAGAGGCTGTCAGATTGGTGTGTAGATAACAACCTGGACCTCAATACCACCAAGACAAAAGAACTGGTAGTTGACTTCAGAAGGAGGAAGTCCGAGCTGCAGCCTGTCAGCATCAACGGGAGTGCGTGGAAAGGGTCTCCAGTTTCAAGTTTCTGGGTGTGCACATAGACACAGACCTCCAATGGAGCTCTAACACCTCTGCGGTCTTAAAGAAGGCCCAACAGCGTCTCCACTTTCTGAGAATCCTCAGAAAATGGACCTGAAGAAGGAGCTGCTGACCGTCTTCTACCGCTGCTCCATTGAAAGTGTGCTGACATATTGCATCGGTGTATGGTTCTCCAGCTGCACCACAGCACACAGAAAGGCACTCCAGAGGGTCATCAATATGGCCCAAAAATCATTGGACATCCTCTTCCCTCCCTGAAGGACCTGTACAGCACTCGCTGTCTCAAGAGGGCACGCAGCATCCTCACGAGACTGTACACACCCAGGACACCGGGTGTTTAAGCTGCTGCCGTCTGGCAGGAGGTTCAGGCTGCTGAGGTCCCGAACAAACAGACTCAAGGACAGCTTTTACTATAGGGCAATAGCCCTAATCAATGCAAATAGCTGACCTGATTGGCTACCTCCCTGGACTTTTTTTAGGGGGAGGTAACAATGTTTAAAACAATAACAATAATAATATTTATATTTATAACAAGGTGCAATAATAATTAATGTGCAATAATAACAGTGTGCAATACACATAACACTTATTCTTCTTTTTTATTTCTAAGTTAATATACTGTGTTGTGTTGTTTGTGTTGCGTTGTGATGTGTCATATCGTGTCGTGTTGTGTTATATGTAGTGCCGACGTAGGACAGTTTTTCCAATTTCATTGTACTACTGTACTATGTATGACTGTGCAATGACAATAAAGAATTATCTTATCTTATCTTATCTTATCTTATCTTATAGAGAGTATGCAATATTAAAATTTTTATATTGTAAGATGTATACTTTATACCTAAAGTATAATTCTCAAGAGGTCAAAATATCTGGATCTTCATTTGCAAGTATGATGCTGACATTTTAATGTTAGTAAATGCTAGCATGCTGAATTAAGAGGACGATGTGTTGGTTGTTGTGAGGGTGCTAGCAAGCTGAGCATTTACCTCAAAGCAAATGTGCCAAAGTAGCCACAGTCTCACCCAAAACCAAACTTGTTTGTCATAGACTGTATATAAAAAATGGCTACCCATTGCTTTCTGGCCATAGCAATTTGAAACCTCAACAGTAGAATTTTGGACCCCATCAGGTTTTTTCTTTTTTGGAAATAAGCAGTTGTATCCAATCTGTGTCTGTAGCCTTTACGCCCCCTAATGGTGTGATTAAATTGGACCTTTATGCGGTATTCTTGATTGTATTTCTCTTTTAATAGATTTCTGTCATAAATAATATGGTTTGCTGTTTTTTACAGCATGGTCAAAAAAAATCTGTGCATCAGTTTAGGTGAATAAAATTCCAATAATTATTTAGCATTTATTTATTACTTAATACTAGTGAGCAAATATGTGTAATGTATCTTGCTACCCAAGCTTTCTAGTGTTACCTTGTAACTTAACCTAAATCTCCTTCTGGCTTAAAACAAATAAATATAGCCAAAGAAAACTCAAACAAATGGTAGAATGGTACGTTGAAGCTTCTAAATGTGTATTTCAAAACTATCAGGTGAATCATCGTCTATATCCATCGTTTATATACAGTCTACATCACTGAAACACTTTTGGAGCCAGCCTCAAGTGGCTACTTCAGAAATCACTCTGTGTATTTGGCTGATCCCATTTGGCCTCATTCTTCAGCCTTGGATGTTAGTGCTTGCTATAGACACATCAGTTTGGGTTGATCCTAAAAGTGATGAATGATACAGCTTTTAAACTGCTCTGTAAGTCACAATATATGAGCTACATGACAGTGTTGCAGATATTTGGCATGAGTGTCAAAAACACAATTAAAATAAACACTGCAATAAAATCAGTGCTGGTTGTTATGAGAATCAAAATTACAAACTGGAGTGACTGTAAGCCAATTTATCTCTTCAAACATATCTTTCAGTTGATCCTCTTTTCCCACCATCTATGTGACTTCAGTCACTTTTAGCTTTTACAAACAAACACAGCAAAGACATTTAATTGCACGTCCAAGCCTGCTACGTAATTAACACTGTGTTGTATGAGCCTTTTATGTGCTTGGATGCTGTATCAGAGGCAGATTATATCTGTACTAATCTACCCCCAAGTGTGAAGTGAAGACAGCTTTTATACTGCATGTTGCTACACAGCTTCAGGCACAATTATAAATGTCATTAGCTGTCCCGCTGCTTCCCTTCTTGTCTGTCTTCTTTGTTGTGTGGCCCACATTCTTTAAAGATCTCCATTATTAATTTAACTTAAAAGGCCCTCAAGATGTGTAAGGCTGTGCATGCATGCATGTGTCTGTGTGTGTGTGTGTGTGTGTGTGTGTGTGTGTGTGTGTGTGTGTGTGTGTGTGTGTGTGTGTGTGTGTGTGTGTGTGTGTGTGTGTGTGTGTGTGTGTGTTGGGTGGGGACTGTCTTTTAAACCTACCGTGTCTGTGTTTTTCCTGTTGCTTGTGGCTAAGACAAAAGATATCCCAGATTCAAAGCTTCTGCTGACACACTGACCTTAACAATGCATGATGTTGGTACCAAAAGAAAAACAGGGCTCTCGTTCACACTAAAAACTAAACTGACGAGTTAAGATAAAGCTACTGAAGTGAGCATCTTTTAGAATACCAGCTTAGTGTGGATGAATGTTGTGGTAAATAGTTTTAGACAAGGTCCTTCCTCCTGGAAAAGCAAAATAGATATGATGAAGTGGTATGAGTGGAATTCCTAAATATGTTCATGCCTCAGCCATCTGAAAATAATGGAAAATGCCACCTCACCTTTCTTGTATTTATTTATTTTCCCCCCTTTATGATTAAAAGATGGTCTGTGAAAATGGGACAGTCTCAAAAACACAGTTTATCCCCCAAACCAATGTAACCAGCATAGCATTTCCCTAGACTAATCCCTGACACTTGACTTGGTAAATTCATGTTTACTTCAAGAAGCCACCTTCTATCATTTGTGCCCATTCACTGTAACCACCACCATAGCACCAAGGGCTACAATTGCAGAAAAGTATCTTTAACTATTAATGCAGTCCTTGATTTCTTTGTGTTGCTGCTCTCAAATCTTGGGTGGTTAAAGGGTAACATACATTTTATGATCATCGTAGAATCCCACTTCCAAAGACGTTAGGACAGAAGTTGGGCATGCAACACATCTCACAATTTTTTTGAAGGGAAGAACAAAAAAACTGGAAAAGTAAATGTTAATAAAAAGAAACCACTGGAGTAACATTTTGCAACAAATTACATTAATTGACAACAGATCAGTAACACTATGGGGTATTTAAAAAGGCACCTTAAAAGTAAAAATATGCAGTTTCAAGCCATGGAAACATTTCAGAATGATGTTTCTAAAATTGTTTTCTAAAATTGTGAAGACTTGTAGATAATGTGAAAAAATTCTAGGAAACTGAAGAAATCTGTGTATAAGGGACAAGGCTGAAAACCCACATTAGGTGGGCACAGGTGATCTTTGGGTTAAAAACAGAAATCACTGCATGTGCTCAGGAACACTTCCAGAAATCACTGTCTGTGAACACAGTTCACTGTGCCATCCACACATGTAGATTAAAACTCCATCGTGCCAAGAAGTCATATGTGAACATGATCCAGAAACCCTGCTGTCTTTTCTGGACCAAAGCTCATTTAAAATGGACTGAGGCAAAGTTAAAAACTATTCTATGGTCAGATGAATCGAAATTTTTAATTCTTTTTGGAAAACATGGACATCAATCCTTCAGACTACAGAGGAGTGGGACCATTAGGTTTGTCATCAGTGTTCAGTTCAAAAGCCTGCATCTCTGCAGCATCCTGCAGATATTACAACAGCATGGCTTCATAGCAGAAGAGTATAGGTGCAGAACAAGCCTCCCTGCAGTCCAGACCATCCACCAACTCAAAAGATTTGGATCATCATGAAACAAATGAAACAAAAAATACGACAAAGAACACTCTCCACTGTTGAGCAGCTAGAATCCTATATCAGACAACAATGGGACAACATTCCTCTCCTAAAAGCCCAACAGCTGGTCTCCTCAGTTTCCAGACGTTTATGGACTGCTGTCAAAACAGGAAGGACAGTGGTAAACACGGCTGACATGTGTTGCAACCATCACATTCACAGCCAATATCTTTGTTAAAACTTTATTTTGTCTCAATTTAAACATTTGATATGTTTTCTGTGGTGAATAAAATTTGGGTTCATCAGGTTTGAAAATCGTTCTATTGTGGAGGTAAGCATTAATGGCACAGAGCTCTCAGTTCTCACTCCTTCTTTATTCCTCTCCAACATCAACTGCACACATCGCGCCACAAAACACAGGAACACACTTCCTTAACACTGGGTGTGAGTGGAGCCCTCTAGTGGTCCACCACATGCCCCCCGAACACCCAGCAGAACTAGTCCAGGACCCGGGGCTTAAGCAAACGGCCGGGACGGCTGAACTGGGGGGGTGGGAAACTGACAGAGGGCAACCCAGCCCGGGAGCGAGGCTGGCACTGGTGGTCAGAAAAAGCTGCAGACGACTCGGACTCCGTTGATTGTGGGTCGCTCCTGGGGGAAAAAACAGAATCCATCAGCCCGGTGGCAGGTGGGCGGCCGCGGCGAGGGGCCTGGGCCGGGACCACCTGATCCTCTTGCATAACATGTGCAGGCTTAAGTCTGTCAACAGAGACAACCTCCTGCCAACCGCCAAAGTCCAAAATGAAATGTTTGTTGCCTGGTTTAAGAACCCTGTATGGCCCGTCATATGGTGGACGCAGCGGAGTCCTATGGGCATCGTGCCTGACGAAAATGAAACGAGCAGAGTCCAACGAACTGGGAACAAAAGTGTCAGGCAGGCAGTGGTGCACAGGACCAGGAACAGGAAATGAGTCTCTTGGGGGGCGAAAAGGCAACAAAGAGGTATCGAAACATGGGGGAGGGCTCTCAGGTAAGAATTCCCCGGGGACCCGGAGGGGCTGGCCGAGGACCAGTTCAGCCGGGGAAACCCCGAGGTCTTCTTTAACAGCGCTACACAATCCCAGCAAAACCCACGGAAGACGGTCGACCCAGTCGCCACCTGTTAAGGAAGCCCGGAGCGCGGCCTTAAGTGACCGGTGAAACCGTTCGCACATCCCGTTAGCTTGCGGGTGGTACGCCGTGGTGCGGTGGACCTTGACCCCCAGGCCGTCAGCCATAGCAGACCAAAGCTCAGAAACAAACTGGGGGCCCCTGTCCGAGGTAATGTCAGCAGGGGGACCGAAACGTGAAACCCACGTTGACAAAAATGCTCTGGCCACAGTCACCGCTGTCGTGGACGCCAGGGGTACCGCCTCCGGCCACCTGGTGGTGCGGTCCACCACAGTCAAAAGGTGCGTGAAACCCTGTGACTGCGGCAAGGGACCAACCAGGTCCACATGAACGTGATCGAAACGCCTACTGGGGACACGGAAAGGTTCGAGGGGTGCCTGCGTGTGCCGGTGGATTTTTGAGCGTTGGCATGGGATACAAGCCGCCGCCCATTCCTTCACCGTTTTGCGAAGGCCCGGCCAAACAAACCTGGCGCTGACCAGCTTGACCGAGGCCCGGACGCCGGGATGAGAGAGGGCATGCACCGAGTCAAAAACATGCCGACGCCACGAAAGGGGAACCACTGGGCGGGGGCGGCCGGTGGAAACGTCGCAAAGAAGGTGCGGACCGCCGTCCCACACCGGGGTGTCCTCCAGCACGAGGCCCGTTTTCGTTGACTGAAGGGCCAGGATGTCCGGGTCAGCACGTTGTTCAGCGGCCATGGCAGCGTAGTTGACGCCGACATACACCGGAGAAACCAACACACGTGACAGACAGTCAGCGACGTGATTGGACTTACCAGCCACGTGCTGAATGTCTGTGGTAAACTCTGAAATGGCCGCCAACTGGCGCTGCTGGCGTGCGCTCCATGGGTCAGAGACCTTGGACATCGCAAACGTCAAAGGTTTGTGGTCAACGTATGCAGTAAATTTGCGACCCTCGAGGAAAAAACGAAAATGTCGTGTTGCGAGGTGCAGGGCCAGCAACTCCCTGTCAAAAACACTGTACTTGCGTTCAGCATCCCTGAGCATACGACTGAAAAAGGCGAGCGGTTGCCAGAGACCCGAAACCCGCTGTTCCGACACCCCACCCACTGCCACGTCGGACGCGTCGGTGGTCAGCGCGATCTCCGCCGATGGAAGCGGGTGGGCCAGCAGGGCGGCGTCAGCCAGCGCAGACTTGGCTGCGGAAAACGCCTGGATGCGTTCCGGCAGCCAGTCAACAGGATCTTTGGCTGTTTTACCTTTTAAGGCAGCATAGAGTGGCTGTAGCAGGTGGGCAGCTCTGGGGAGAAAGCGGTTGTAAAAATTTATCATCCCCAAGAACTCCTGCAACGCTTTAACCGATGTAGGACGCGGAAAAGCTGAAACGGCCCGGACTCTGTCGGGCAACGGAACCACACCTTCAGCGGAAATGCGGTGCCCGAGGAAATCCAGAACAGGCAACCCAAACTGGCACTTGGAAGGGTTGATGATCAGGCCGTGCTCTGCCAAACGCTGGAAAACCTGGCGCAGATGGGACTCGTGCTGGCTCGCTGAGCAGCTGGCCACCAATATATCGTCCAGATA
Organism: Oreochromis aureus; assembly: GCF_013358895.1. Classification (NCBI taxonomy): domain Eukaryota; kingdom Metazoa; phylum Chordata; class Actinopteri; order Cichliformes; family Cichlidae; genus Oreochromis; species Oreochromis aureus. The sequence goes on along the minus strand of NC_052958.1, from coordinate 28,617,686 downwards.
AACAAAAAGCGAGCGGCAGCCCACGCAAAACGGAGTCCATCAGCCGCTGAAAGGTCTGGGCGGCACCTTTCAGGCCAAACGGCATGCGCAAAACCTCGAACAAGCCGAAGGGGTAATGACAGCGGTTTTAGGAACGTCTTCGGCCAAGACGGGAACTTGGTGATACCCTGCACCAAGTCAATTTTAGAAAAAATCGACGTTCCAGCGAGATTGGCAGAAAAATCCTGAATGTGGGGATGGGGTAACGGTCATTCTCCGTGGCATTATTCAAACGCGGCGGAAATCTCCGCATGGCCGCCACCGACCGTCCGATTTGGGCACCATGTGAAGCGGAGAGGCCCATGCACTGTTCGAACGCTGTACAATGCCAAGGCGCTCCATGGCTGCAAACTCTTCCCGAGCGACGGACAGTTTCGTGGGGTCGAGGCGGCGCGCGCGCGCGAACACCGGGGGCCCAACCGTGGGAATATAATGCTCAACCCCATGCTTCGTTACCGTGCTAGAGAAATTAGGGACAGACAGCGATGGAAACTCTAAAAGCAAACGCTGAAAAGCATCCCCGGAGGTCACTACATTAGCCCGAATCAGGGGCTCGGCAGCCCGAGTAAAACAGGGTAGCGAAGAAAACGAGAAAGCATCAATTAAACGTCTGTTAGCAACATCGACAAGCAGTCCATGAGCACACAGAAAATCAGCACCTTTCCCCAAACGTTTTGATGGGAGAGCCATTAGCTGCCATGAGCTGCGGCCCACAGTTCGCTGCTAGTCCGTCGGCAGCGGTAGGGGGAAGGAGGCTCTTCTGGGAGCCGGAGTCCACGAGAAAACGTCTCCCGGAGCGCGAGTCCTCTATGAAGAGCAGCCTTTCTGTATTGCCAGCGGTCGCGGCTGCTATGGTGCGCTGGCGGGTCCGTTTCCCTGGGCCGTGAAAGCGCAAGGCGGCAGGCAGCGACGCGCTCTGTCGCCAAAACGCTGATGGTAGAAACAGATGCTCTTTCGGCGGTGCCGGCGTGTAGCAATCCCTGCCGTCAGCAAGGGGGCGGATGCTCCGGGGGAGGCAGGTGGAGGCGTGGAAGGCGCCGCCGGCGAGTCTGTAGCCAGGGCGTGAACGTCGAAGGTGCGGCTAGCCAGGAGAATGCGATCCGCTTCTTCAGCCAGGGAGCGATAATCGCCGCAGGCAGAAGCGGGGAGTTTGCGAGGACAGCTCTCACGGCGGCCGGTAGTTGGCGGAGGAAGAGGTGGACGAAGAGGAATCCCCCGTCATCCGGCCCGAGCAACGATAGCATGTTCTCCATGAGCTCGAGCGCGGTACCGCCACCCAAGCCTGACAGGTTGAGGAGCTGTTCGGCTCGTTCAGCGTCGGAGAGGGCATAACGCCGAAGAAGCAGCTCTTTAAGGGCGGCGTATTTCCTTTGGGCGGGTGGGTCCCGGAGGAGCGTCATCGCGCGACGGGTGGCCAGCGGGTCGAGCGAGGCCACCACATGGTGATACTTCGTGTCGTCAGCCGAGATGCCGCGAAGGGCGAACTGAGCCTCCACGTGAACGAACCATGACGGGGGGTCATGGAGCCAAAAGTCCGGCAGTTTCAGCGCCACAGCAAACGTAGCTGCAACAGGAGGCAGAGGTCCGGTGGCCGCTGATGCATCCATAGCGGAGTCTGCGTTATCTGCGGCCCGTTGCATGCTCGAGTCAGGGGTCACCAATGTGGAGGTAAGCATTAACGGCACAGAGCTCTCAGTTCTCACTCCTTCTTTATTCCTCTCCAACATCAACTGCACACATCGCGCCACACAACACAGGAACACACTTCCTTAACACTGGGTGTGAGTGGAGCCCTCTAGTGGTCCACCACACTATTTTCTTTATTTTTAAACATTTTCTCAACTTTTTCAGAATTGGGTTTGTATATTTAGGACTCTGCCTCTGTGCTGGAACCATATTTAAAGCCCAAATAGACTTTGAAAATGTCATACTTTGACAATATCTGTATGTATTGTGTGACAAAGACCCTGGGCCAGTTTGCAACTCATGCCTCAGGGTCTTGGTCATCATGTCCTGACTACCTGATTACTTTACTGCGAACAAGTGCGCTGGAGGAATGGGCTAAGAGAAACGCATCAACTTAAATAGCTAATGCGTTTCTCTCAGCTTCTTTTACCACAGGAACAGGCCATATTCGCAAAAATTATTTGAAAATATTAAATTGTAAAGCACTTTGTGAATTTTGTTCTTTAAAAATGGTTTATAAATAAACCTTACTTAGTAGAAAATCCACTTAAAATGACACAGTGTGAATTTAGAGGCTATCACAGTGATGTTTAGAGTGTTAGAAGGGCAGGAGCTATATTATAATCCCCAAATAAATACTTGTGCCAGAAAAAATTGGCCAAAAGATATGGATGTGTTTTTTAGTAAAAAATGTGCATTTTTAGTGTTTATCCTAGATTCAAGATGCAGTATCAGGAAATAGTCTGTCTCAGGTCTTAAATCATTTTCCTTCAGATGTAAAGGACTTATTATTTCCTCCATTCTTTCAGTTTATTCAGTATATATTTGATGTGTATGTGGTTAGTACTGCTGACTTTATTCTCCCCATGACTGGTGGAATTTGTTTGACTGCTCTAGTTCAGTCCAAAGACATCCACGTTAGCCAGTAGATGTGAGATAGGTGACATATTTAAAGCTTGAAGTGGCTATTGTGACCTTGAAAAAAACTGTTCCATACAAATGCTAGTCTATTTCAAAATGTATAACTTTTATTTTTTCACCTTTAGGTTAACAATATAAATGTCACTGAAGGTTAAAGATTTCCCCACAAGGGCACAAATATGTGGCTGCGACAACCTTGCATGTCGCCTTTTGTCCTCTATGTGGACCCATGCCGTTTGTGTGCACAATATTCAAGACCTAGTTCATGCAGTGAGTGTGTGCTTAAGATGCCGCAACCCTAATCAACAGATCAACATGAAGCTGGTGACCTGGCAAGGATTAAATTGTTCTCTATCCTTTTTTAAAGAGCCTTAAGCGCGCATGGGGTCCCTAAGTGGGTAACCGGTTGTACTGAGCATAAATTCCTCATGCAGAGACAGCAGCTGTTCATGTCTGCCAAATAGCTGTTTTGCTGCCACGAGGGCAAGGTGGCCATGACCACAAGGGATGAAGGAATGGTGTAATACAGCCGTCTTTTATAGAGATACCTGTCAAAATACTCCAGGTAGAATAAAAAGAAGCTCACTGATATAAGTGCTATAAGGGCTTCAGGTGTGTTTGTTCGTTTAAAGCTGAGAGGTCAGCTAATGTTCTCTGTAATTACGTGATTTGATTTGAAGGTAATCCACCTCCACAACATTTAGGAAGCGCTCAGTTGCTAAACGGAGGAGTTAATTTTGATGTATGAGAATGATGTTCTAATTTAACTGCACGCTGAAGCACGATGGTAATTAAGAAAGAAGGTGGGAATTTGGGAGATGGCAGTTTGGAGTAAATCATACCACTCTGCTACAAGCCCTATTAGCAGCAGCAGCACTTTGGAAATTTCCACAGAGGTGGCGTGAATGTGAATTTGTGCTGCTCCACTTCCCCACCCCTACCCGCCTGGGACCACCTTGTGGGAAGTGATGCATCTTTAACTCCTAGGGTGATGCAGATGGTGTGTGCATCATACAACATGACAACTGCATTAAGTATGAACACAGCTCTACCCTGTCTACTGACCACATAGGTCTGCTTTCCTGGAGATACTGTTATTCCAGCTGCTTGAACACAATGTTTGGGTGGGCGTCCATGAGCGTCTGAGTGCTCAAGATCTCCCTTTAATTATCAGCAACAGCAGCCTATTATCATTGTACTGATAAAATAACTAACTAGACTAAGGCTTCCTTTTTCTGGGTTGTTCAGTGGTTTAAATTCAGATTTTTTTTAAGAGTAACAAGGGTCTGACAAATATGAAAATAAAGACCAAAACAATGCAATGCAATGCAAACATCAAGAATATTGTATCACAATTCTTTTTCCCAATTCTGAAACCTGTAATGTTTAAAGGTTTCAGAATGATGTGTTGAGAAAAAGACATCAGAATAATAGATAAAATAAAATGTAAAAAGTTCAATTTCATTAATTCAAAAATACTCTGAATAGAAGATGTAAACAATTATAGCAAACTACTAAGTGAAGTTTTTCTATTTTTCTTAAATAAAAACGTAAGACATCTACTGTAATTTTTAAATAACATGTTATAAGCTGCTGATGTTAATATGAGTATAACATTTAAAAAAATCATGATTTATAATGATGATTCCTTTTAAAAAATATTCATAAAAATATTTATAAAAGTATGGTGTGCTTTTAAAAAAAATCACAATATATTTTATTTGGACAACTTGCACATTTATGGAGTAGCTTCCCAGTAGGTGTTAGCAGATGTGGCCACTAGCTGGTAGCCTTGTCCTTTTTGTTTAATTCAAAAGCGCAGTTGTGTTCTTACTACACCTGTAAAGCTGTGTTTCTTATTTTAATTGCAAAAAGATCAAAAGCAAGTCATGCTATCTCTTCTTGACAAAATCTCTCCAATAATTTTAAATAACATCACAAGAGATGAATACAACTTTTTTTTAAAAATTAATTTACTTTTTTGCTAATTGAGGGCCATCGTTTTGCATCAGTCTCCAGGCAGTGCATTTACATACAGGTTATTCCATTGCTGACCAAAGCCAGCGTTTACAGTAAACACCGGTAAATATACACGCCACTTGCATAGGTGTCATTCGGGTTATTTCCATTATAGTGTGTGTGTGTGTGTGTGTGCGTGTAGAGACAGGGAGGGGGGCAGGTTGTGGGGTGGAGGGGGCAGGTACGAGAGTTTCAGCCACTCCTCCTCAGGGCCACGGCGCGCCTCTGCTCCAATGGAAACAGGCGGGATCCCCGGACTCCTCCAATCACACCTTTCCTCCATGAGGGCGGCGGGGTAGGGGGAGTCCTGAACCGGAGGCAGGACCCGACGAACTTCCACACTCGCCACAGGAAAAGTCGGGAAAACACATCTGTCCCCGCATGACGCTGTTTGTGTCGGCCAGCGTGTGTCGTTAAAGCCGTAGCGGTGACCGTTAGCGGGCCGGCAGTTTCCCGGAGCGCCGGTGAAGTTGTGGCCGCTGTTGACGGCGGTGTGGTAGCGTCGGGACGCTTTGCCGCTATGGAGAACATCCACTGATCGGATTTGGAATTGTTTTTCTTGGATTTATCCCTGGTAAACCGAGCCGGTTTCTGTTCCCGCATATATCCCATTGGCACTGTGGAGTAGGAATATCTGGATGAAAAAAAAAATGCCTGGGAGAACCAAGTACAACCTCGTAGATGATGGGCACGATCTGAGGATCCCATTGCACAACGAGGAAGCATTCCAGCATGGGATCAACTTCGAGGCAAAGGTGAGTTTCCAAGTAACTTTGAAGTGGTTAGCGCAGCACTTCATTTATATTTAATTGTGTCACCGAGTCTTCTTCGTTAACTAACCTGGGCCTGAATATCGCCTTGTTTAACTCCTATATACCGTAAACAAAACAGGTAACTGGGATAAGACTCTGTTGGGTCTCTCGAGAATTTGTTTTGTGCTTACGTAGTAAACTTAAGTTGTCAGCTTGTCAAGAGGTAAAAGTTGCGCAAAGTTTGGCTGATTATTACCTTACGGTAGGAACTTGTGTTTGAGATTAAAGGAAAGCCAGCTTCCTTTTTCACTAATGTGCTGTACCTGTCATATTTTAGTACATTGGCAGTCTGGATGTGGCGCGGCCGAGCAGCCGAGTGGAGATAGTGGCGGCGATGAGAAGAATACGGGTGAGTGGAAGGGAGCCTGACTGAACGCCGTTTAAAATCTTGCATTTTTTCATATTTTTCCTTATCCACATCATTTCATAGAACACGACTCGACTGTCGGCATTGGACGTTGTCCACGGTTTAATCGGCATACAGCATGTAGGAAAAACATAAACGTGTTCCTTTTTTATTAAAAAAAATGTGTTTACTTTTTGGCATTATGAAGCCAATTATGATGGAAGAGCATAATGCTATTGAACTGGACTCTGAACGTAACATTAGCTTATTGTAGGCTTATAGCTTGGTTATTACTTCTAATAATAAGCACTACAGTTATACTTCCTTTAATATTTGTGCTCATTTAATTCAGAGACAGACTCAGTTGGGTTTTCAAATATCAATATTACATATAATGCTTAAATCACATGTCAGATCACCAAATTGAGGCCATATAAAACTGACTTGGAGAAGGCCACAGCGTTATTATTTAGCATTAGTTATATGTGTGAACACACCTTGGAGTTTAAACGTGGAGCCCTTTGAGTGTCTTTGACATGTCTTGCCTGGTGGGAGGTTTGGTCTCCCATGTGCTCCATCAGTGGTTTGAAGTTTCCTTTGAAGCGGTGCACTGGAGTGTGACTCTTACCCCCTCTCTCCCCCCCTCTTTCTGCTGTGTAAATCCAAGATTTACAGCTTTTTCACTCCCAGAAAAGAAGGCTTCATCTTAATCAGTGTGTCTGCCAATCATGTTGCGGCAAGCTGATGTACGTTGTTGGAGGTGTTGATGTTTTCGGGGACTGGTGCTGAACTTGTAGGCGGAAACGAAGTGTTAGTTCTGTTCTTATTTATAATCTTGTGGTTTAAAAAGGAAATCGTGCCCCCCACACACACACACGTGCTGACATTTTATTTTGAAAAGCTGCCACTTTTACCTCATTAACAGACTTCACTTTTGCTCTGCCATTGGCTCATTTCAGCAAGTTGCTCACCCTTTGAGCACAGTTGAAAAAAAGCTCTCATTGGCCCTTTAACAAAGAAGTGACCTGCTCCTAAAAAGTGGACCTCCCGGAATGCTGCCATGGCAGCTGTTGTTGTTGGCAAGAAAACGAGCATTGGTTTGGCTCCTCCGGTGTGAAAATGGTTTGACACTGGCTGGACAACACAATGGAGGGAAACCACAGGTATCTAACTTGGAATGGAGATCACGTTGGGGATCGGGGCGCTGCAGGAGTCACTCTGAAGGCATTTTGTTTGAGTTGGGTTACCAGTATGCCGAAGCAGTCTACACTCAGTGATTATGTAAGAAAACCGCACTGGAATGCCCCAGTATGTTTTGGTAAATGCAGAAATGATTGGTTTGTTTAATTACTTTTAGGGCATTCATTTACTGATTAGTACACGCTTACGCCTTATGCAAAATCTGGAGTTTTTAAGTAGGAAAAGAAATCACCGAAAGTATAACCACTGTTATCTTCAGCAGGTTTATGACTGGCAGAGACAATCATGCATCTTTGCCATTAGTTTCACTTAGAAAGAAACAACAAAAGGAGCTATAAAGGAGCTATTCTTTATTTATCCTTGCACTTAAATAGAGTTGCCCCATAAAACCAGTTCACTGTGGATTTAGGACTACAACTGGGCATCAAGCAACATTCTTGCAGCCTACAGTATTGATTCTTGATTCTTGACGTATATTACCTATCCCGAAAATGTTTGGTCCTTCTTCAGTTTAATTGTACAGAAAAAAAAAATCAGTGTTGTGCATTTCATTTGTACCGGAGCTTTTCGTTATAGAATTGATCAACGTTCCCCTCGTTTCCCAGGCTTTTACTGTTGAGCAGCTGAAGAAAGTTCCGGGGGAAGCAATTGTTGACAAAGCACAGCAAATGCACAGATTGGATGCTTCTACTCTCTGCTCACTGAACAGCAATATAAAAGTGGAATCAAAACAATGCCTAGACCACACAAAAGATAACATGCTAGTTTTTCCCAAGGCTCCAAGTTCTGTGGTGTTGAAATGCAGTAGTGTGATGAATAATCATAAAAGATTTGATCACAACTTCCTATTTCCCTGCCACAATTACAGTAACTGATTTGTCTTTTATATGACAGCTACCAAACAAAGCTGACTGTGACCCGCACTCGTGTTTTGTTTCTAATTGAAACGTTCGTGTAACACCGGCAGCTTGTGAAATTTGTGAAAGTTGCTCAAAATGATGATTTCCTGCAGATTATGTTTTTCTTGCAAGATTACTATCAGACTCCATTTCTGCAGAGTCAGTCAAAGTTTTGGACGTTGCCTGGCAACCGGTTGATGTATGGTGTCATTGTTCATTGTGTGCATGAGTCACCTGTAAGCTGGTAGCTGATAACAAACAGACAACAGTGCAGAGCAGGAAATAGGCAACTAGAATGGAGCCGAACGCAAAAACCGGCAGGATTTGACGTTTTGTTACACACGCGCACACACACACACAGGCACACGCACACACAGAAAAACACACACGAGTAAACACACCCACTATGTTGCACGTTGTTGTTGAATGATTAATGATCTCTCCAGAAATGAATGGAGAAAAACACTTAACAGATGGGGAGAGCAGTTTTCACTTCACTTAGTGAAACTTCCCAGCTGAAAGAAATGTAATGTTGAAAAAGTTACTAATGCATTTATGAACTTTTTTTTCTTTTTTTGGAACTCAGGGTCTGTTTTGCAGTTATACGGTGAATCATTAGATGACAAAGATATATTTTAATAAAGATTTTTTTCTCCACCTGTTTTGTTAAAGCTGAAATGAGGATCATGTCACATTTTTTTCCTTTCTTCTATTAGTGAATAGATACATTTGCATATATAGATTGAAAGAACTATAAAATAAAATCCACCTGAATACATTCTTGTCTTATTTTGCCTTTTTTCTCCCTGTCAGCTACAGACCACTCAGAGATGAGGATCCTGTATTACATGCTGGTCTTCATAAATGAATTTTATTATTATCATAATCTGGAAGCAGCAGCTTATCTGGTTAAAAGAAGAGAAGACCTTTGCAGTGAATTAAAGGGATTAATTTCTCATTAATCGCCCTTTGCTGGGTTAACTGACTGTAGGAAGACTGAGCAGCATGGGATGAGAAGATTAGATGTGTCTGACGAGACATTTGTGAGGGCTGAAAGAGCACAGCGGTGGAGCCGGAGTGCGTAAAAGACAGAAATGGAAATGCTTTGTCAATTCCTCTGGCTGTCAGGCTGAACCAGGACCTTTGTGTTCGCTCAGTGCACCAATTAACTGGTGGCTGGAAAACACAGTGCAAGTTTATTAGTCTGGGTTTTAGTTTGCACTTTAGCGAACTGTCGTAAAGCTTTGCACAAACTGTCCACTGCAGAAATTGGATGGAAGTTTTGAACAGTAATGTGCCATCTTTGTGAATGCAGTTAAGCACTGAAATGCCTTTGAAGAGAAAACATTGACAGCTTCATACTGAACAGTTTTGTGCTCTATTAAAATTAGTTGTTCCTTCTTGTGAGCCCAAAGACTCATGGGAATGAAGATGTTTAGGTTTGAATCATGTAGCAGTTTTGTGATGATTATTTTCAGCTAATTTCAGAGACTTTTGATCACCGTGGTTTTGATTTCCTGATGTTTGTGTGACCGAGCATAGTGCAAAGTTCAGCTAGAAATAGGCCACCATAAAACAGAGTCCCGCAGGGAATAATTTGGTCTGGCCAGTGTTTGTCTTAACAGTACTTACATTAAATACAGTATCACTCCCTTAACCGTGTGGCACGAGGAGTGAGGAAACTGTGATAATTAACTAAGGGAGGGATACTATACATTAAATGTAGTATCACCTTAAGCACACAGTGTGAAAAATAAGCAAAATGTGACTAAACAAATATAGTGCGACAGTTCAAAGAAAGACCCGAAACTCAGTTAATACAGTTCAGTAATTAACTTTGTATTTAATTTAAAGAGGAAACACTGAAATGGCGAACAAAGAATGGCTGTATTCTCCTGTAAATGTATCTTTGGTTCAGTAGATTTGAACCTATAACCTTCTTGTGCCGCCCAGCAAAGAAGTTATAGAATTGAAATGATTAAATATCCCTGAACCGTGACTTAATTCATCCAGCTTCACACTGTGCTTGAGGACCTGATACAATATCACATTAATGCGACCAAACTGTAATTATCACGGTGAGCCAGTTATTATCACGGTGACAGCTATGCTAAGTGGCCCAGTGAAGTAAGTGTACAGTTGTTTGTAGCTTTACCTTAGACTTTCTATCGATTGTGTGCACACATGTATTGTTTATGTCTATTGTGTACATCTGCCTCAGCTTATTTCCCTTCAGGCAGAAAATATGAACAGTGTTCATATTTCCAGTCCTCACAAGGAGAGAATTAACATCTTCAACCACAGAAAGGGGACAACAAATGAAGCAGAAAGTTAGTAGTGCTGATAGGTGAGCATTATTAGTAAAAGTGACAGCTTTTACTCCATCAGAAAAAAAAAGTCTTTTAATTACTGGCAGCCGGAGCTGACCTGCTTTATTTGATTGACTTTAATGAAGTAAAGAAGCTTTGGCTCTGTTCATGTAATCTGCTTGAATTAATAAATGGACTTTCTAAGAATTGATGTCTTGCATTATGAAGGACCTTCAAACACTCATCTGTTGTGTGACTTATTTGTACTGAATCTTCTTTCTGCATTGTGATGATTGCTTTACATCATACTCTGCAGCTTCTTGCAGATATACTACAGAAATGACATTTGTATTTACAGAAGTAAATGTCATGTAGAAAGTTATGGAGTAACTCATATGTACATTAAAAAATTTACAGTAGAAAAAGAGCTGGCATTTAGTGTGAAATCTACACTGAGCCACAGTTAATGAGGTCGAAAATTAAATTAGATCTCTGTAAACCTGGCTGGTATTTTCCATACATGCCTATGTACTGTTCGTCCTCACCACAGCAACAGTGGAGCAATGGCTTTACGTTTAATATGTCTGAGTGGCAAACCACGCTGAATAACTCCCTGAAGAGTAATGCTGGGGAAATAACACGGACATGTCAGGTCAGTGGAAACAGCCGGTCGCATTCAAACCTCCCAGTGAACTGAATCACACTTTAGAACACAAGACAAAAGACACACCGTGGAGGAGATCCAGATATTAATAATAATAATAATGATTAAATACAAAGTCGTGTATGAACGCAGAGAGTGAAAAGAGGTGAAAGAAGAGATCCCCATTCGTAAAAAGTTTTAAAAAAAAGTTGGGTTTCAAAATCTAATATTGCAACTGTGGGGAAAAAAATAAAATAAACCATGAACCAAAAAACCAGTGGGTGGCTATGTCCATCTGTTATATAGATGGGCTTGTTCCAGGCATTGGATAAATTGCTGGGCTTTGTGAAAGAATACAATACAATACATAACCAGGATTTAACTGTGCATCTTGCAGAGCTTCTCTTGTGGAAAAATAAAAAAAACATATGATTCTGAAAGTGAACATAAGAGGTGTCCTTTAAGTCGAAGAAATGTGAAATAAAGGTAGCCTTCACTTATTCATTCCTGGAATCCTGATATCAGATTAGTCGATCTGATTCTATTTTAAATATGGTCTGCAAAACTGAGAAAAGGACCTGATACACAAACAGATAATATGGTTCTGAAAAATGTCATCAATTCCTTGCTTTGTAGCCAGAGACTCAACAGCACTGCATCAAGCTAAAACATGTTGGTTCTCATTAAACAGTAAGCAAAGTGCAGCACAGAGAAATGTAGAAAACAGTGAATTGAAGGTAGCCTTGTTCGAGTGGGCTTTTTTTTGTGTGTAACAGCCTCAAATCTGGGCTCAAGGACCACTTAGGGGATTGGAGAGGTTGAAAGAAAGTGGATAAAAATGGATTATGCCATCATGTATTAAAACACACCAAATAAAATCTGTTTACCTGACTAGTTCCTGGTTTCTCCGCTTGTTGTTTCACTATCTTTCTTTAAAGGGTTTTAGGGATTTTTCTTGTTCGATGGCGGCTATATTAAGAAACTGCGCCTCTACACAGACTCGACACAGAAACTGTATCTCAGAGTAGATCTGTAGTCCATAAAGGTTATTACCACGTTTGTGACATATGGACAGATAATCAGTAGAGGCCTGCTAAAAACCTCTGGAGTGCTCACGAAGAAGCCTGCTAAACGTGCGTGTCTTTATAAGTAACCAGTTTGGACTTACAACATCAGGAAGTGCGAAGGAGGGTTTTTATCCAAAGGTTTTCCTCTTAAGGAAAACGCAGTGTTTGCCGTCCTCGCTGCTGTTTTGAAGTAGTAAAGATTTATGCTAAACCTCGTTTGCGTATGTATGAATTTCTTTGAAGAGCGTTTTAAAGCATCTCTTTGTGTTTTTCAAGCTTTCTCTCTTTTGTTTTGGCCAGAGCTCAGAGATATTGTTCAGAGGTCCTTTTCAAACTTCAGGTCACAGTTTAAAGGTCATGAAGTGCGCTAATAATGACCTGTGTATGGCTCATTACCCGCCCTCCCCTTTTACCCCCAGTTGCTCCTTAAATTCCGATTTTCATCGCTTGAGACGATTGGTTTGGAAGGTTAAGCCTCTGTGTAGTTTACATTAATGTTATTGGACACTTGCTCAATGTCATGTGTATCCCTGCGGTTTATCCTATGCTAGCTGTCAGCGAAGTGCTAGCAGGCAGGCTGTCATTTCCATGTAAGTGTGTTTAAGAAGTGGCTAATATTTAACTTACCGTGTTCGTTACAGATAGCAGAGGGTTTGGCGAGCTGCTGATTGAGAGATGGCATGTATACAGCCTCCGAGACACTCCATTATTTACTTGTTGTAGGACAGATTACAGAAATCTCTTTTGGGCTAAAGGCTCAAACATGTAAAGCTTAATTGACAATGGTATGTAACTCAATTGTTAACGGAGTAGTGATTTATTCAGCTCAGTGCTGTTGGAGGCATGATTTTTATGTCAGTGGATCTGAAAAGCAGCGTGCGGTAACTTTTTAGAAGTGAGCCATTAAACAAAGCAAAAACGGATGTCAAGGTTGAAATTTAAGCCCAATTTAATCTGTAAGATGCTGTTTAAAAAAGGAGGATTGCATTCTTTAAAAACACTAAAAACAGCCCTAAGAGGTAAACATCTTTTGACTGCCTGAAGTTTTACACGTTTTCCTCGGTGTTCATTAGTTGGCCGTTGTCAGGCCCTTACTCACCCCCCAGCTTGGTAGAAGCATGATAAACTTGGCTGTCCTGTCCACCGTTTATCATGTGAACAGGGCCAAATGCCCCAATAGGCTGGGTCTACACTAGTGTACTATAACCTGACCCCCTGTTGGTGCTCTTGGACAAAAGCAATAACCAGGATTCTCGCTAATCCACTTACTGTAACCAAGTTAAAAACAAGAAGCTTCCACCAAAGCAGCTCACTCTTTGTGCAGTATTTACTGCAAAAAAGTGTTGTATTTTGTATAGATTCACTTTGTTTTCGTTGTGCTTGTAGTACAAAAAAGTTTGTAGTGCAGTACAAACTAGTGCAAAGTGCAGCCTTTTGTTATTTGCCATGTTTAAAACCCTTTTTAAGATACATATACATAATTTTCAGTAATCTTATTTTGTATTTTTTAGAAGTATTATTTCATATTGTTTTCATGTATGAGGAAATTGTACGCGTAGGATTCACTTCATTAAGTAAAAAGTGTTTAAATGTTTTGCAATAAATATAGTATATAGTACTATAGTAATATAAATATAGTGTCGTATTTCCAGGAACATTGTACTTGTATTTAAATGGTTATAACCTGTTACTGTAATGTATGTTATAAAATCCTAATTAGATAACATTATATTTACCGTAGAATCCCCATCTATCATTGCTGGTATGCCCATGTGTTGTCAATGGAAAAATGGTAGTAAGGAAGTTTTAAATAGCTCTATGAGTCACCGTGATAAATCTATTGACCTTGAACACAATATTTTAAATCTTTATACAGGACTTTTTATATGGTGACAATACACACCACACTTCTAAGAATCATAGCTTCTAAGTTATAAGCCATTTTATCAGTTTTTGACCAATAAATCATTAAGTTGACCTTGAAGACCTTTGTGGTCATTAACATGCCCCCCATCTACAAATCAGAATTCATTCAAAACTTTTTGAGCTATTGTGTTTACAGACAGCATCTCAAGGAAACAAACAGAGGTAAAACAAAGAAAAAACCCCAAACTTGCCCATCTGACATCCATCAACTTATATCAATGTAATAAGTTGGCTCAATCATTCATTGCTGTATGTGAGCAAGTTTAAATTTTACTCGGTTCTCTCTTGCTGGAGTATATACACTCAGTTTCTCCTCAGGCTGGATGTGGAAGGGTAAACCCCACAATATCTTTTTGTGTCAAATGTGTACAGAGCTGCTCATACACAACCCTGCTGTTATATTTGTGCTGCTGCACTATATGGAATTATTGAGTCTAACAGTTTTCCTCACGGAAACCCTGATAAGGATAGGCGATATGCTTACATTTCGAAATTGGCAGAATATATTCATGGAGGTGTATTTGGAACACTAGCAACACACTGCTGATTAGTCATCTGGGGTAGAAATTTAGCACAGGAAGCATCATCAAAACACAGACTGAGCGAATATAGTGTTTAAGATTGGTATTCCGTCTCGCGAGAGTAGTTCAGGAGACTTAAGATATCCAAAGCTGTTAGGAATTGAAGCTATTGTGGTGGAATGGAGTGGCCTAGCACCTTACTAAGAATCTTCCCCATAATTTGTAGTCACTGTATATGAGAGGTTCCATTTCATTTCTGTCTGTAAGCTTTTTATTTGGTCGTCTTCAAGCTATATTCATCTCTTCCAACACACCGTGTGTATGTGTGACTAAGCAACCCAGTGCCTTTATGTGGTTTGCAAACACCTCCGCCTGCCTGGCTTCTCTGTTGAAATTTAAGGCTACAATCAAGAATAATATGTAGTCCTAAATGTGCAAGTCTCTCCGTCTTACCCATGTTTTCTCTTCTCTCTAATCCCACCTTTTCTCCTGGCCTTTTCATTGAATCCCCCTCTTGCACGTGCCCCCTTTTCCTTGAACAATCTGTTCTGCTTGTCACATCGTCCTGCCCTTCATCAGAGGCCGAGTGAAACTTTGGCTGATTAACGGGGTTTTTTTCTCCGAAACGCGAGGGTCTTTGTCAGCCCTCGCTGTAACTAATGGCGACACAGACTTAATTCGATCCCTCCCTTCTTACTGTATAATTAACGCCTGCCATGCCACCGAAATATATCTGATCCCGTAGAATTTTTATTAACATTTTAGTCCCAGAAACATTAAATAACCCCCAGATAAATATCAAACAACCAGGTTGTCCAGTTTGCTCCTGGTTGAAGGAGGAGGGATTTTGCTGCTGATTTCACTTTAAGAAATATCACTCAAGAAAATAAGAAAAAAAAAGGAGATATTTGACAGATACCTGTGTCCATATCTGTGTGTGAAAAGCAGATGTTGTAGCAATAGAGGAAAGTCTTGGTGGTAAAGTTGTTGAGTGAAATGCAGAAGTACGTCGAAACAAATTTCTTCAGATTTTATGATTAACAGAACATCCTATCACTTGTTAGTAGTCATAAAGAATGTGTAAGCATTTTCCCTGTTCCCCTGCATAGGCTTCACAAAATTAAAATGAACATTTTCCTAACAATTATTATTCACAACAATTAGCAGTAGCAGCGGCATAACTCATACATATCGTTTTTCATGGTATTATGAAAGTCCCAGTTAATAGTTTTAAAAAATGTTTGTCAGCAGAAAGTCTGACTTTAATCCGATCTCCATTGGTGTATGAAGTTATGCATTTAAGCAGAGAGGGTAGAGCAGTAGAAGAAATCCACCATATCAGTAAAAAGTCCTTTGTAAAAGAGAGTTTAAATAAATTCAGTTCAATTCAGTTCTTTTATATAGCGCAAAATCACAACAACAGTCGCTGAGAGGTGCTTCATATTATAACGTAAAGACCCTCCAATAAACCATGAAAACTCTTAACAATCAGATGATCCCTTTTGAGCAAACACTGGGCGACAGTAGGAAGGAAAAACTCCCTTTTAACAGAAGGAAACCTCCAGTAGAACCAGGCTCAGGGAGGTGCGGCCATCTGCTGCGATTGGTTGGGGGTGAAGTGAAGTCGGGACAAATGAGGGAATGAGAATAATAACACTCATTAAATAGACTCAAATTTCCATAAAACAGGTGTGCAACAAATCATGCAACACTTCTTCTCTGTGGTCTCGCTGAGCTCGGCTTGAATGACTTAGAGTGGCCCTCCAGGTTGTTGTACTCTCCAGAGTAGAAGCAGTTCGGGATAACAGAGCTGGAGTCCATCTGACTGAGGAACAAGGTGCTGGTGAAGTGGCTGAATGAATTTTGAGGACTACTACAGGAACAACCTGACCAGGCTGGTGTTAGGTATTTAGCACCAACTAAACTTTTAAAAAGAAATCAAACAGGACCGTCCGTTGATCGAGGATGGTATAGTTCTCTAGATCTGATGGAAAAAAAGAGAACTCTGAGTTGGCAGATATACTATTAGAGCTGTAAATATACCTGGGCGGCCTGCCAAGGTAAAGTCTGTGTGTGAGCAACACTGTGTTCATATTTTCTAGTTATTTCAATCAGGGGGCCTATGCAAACGATGATGTGAAAGTAAATCAGAGTGTTTTTCAGGAGGATTGTGTATCTGTGCTTGAAAGATATAAAGTGTATAAAGTGTTTGCTGCAGGTTTAGTCAGTGAATTAACTCTGATCCAGCGGGTTTGAATGTTAGTGTATGATGAAGCTGTACTCCTGTTTTAAGAGGGCACACACACACTTCTTTCCACCCCCTCTAAGCTTGCAATGACAAAATAGGCAAACAGCCTTGTCAGCGCTATTAACTGCACTCCAATTACATCTTTACCTCCTTTGATTCCTGCCTCCATCTTTTCCCTTTTCGCTTGTGTTTCTCCACATGCTCGGTTGCCGCCGTTCACAAGCCGCTGCCTCACTTGCTCATCTTCTTTCTCTGACAAGATAATACAGTGTAATAGCACACAGATGCTGCAGGGCTCCCTCCCAATGGTTCATGCCGGAATTTCCTCAAACCCCACACAGACCCTACGTGGCCCAACGTGCCACCTGAACCTCCACCCTCTTTCTATAAATGTCAGCGGTTAACCGAAGAATGAATCTTGACTGTGCCCTGGGGTGGGCAGCAGGACGGTGGTGATCCAGGACAGTTGAGGGGGGGCGGTGTTGGAGTGCTGAGCTGGTTGCTGCTTTGCTGTGCTTGCCCTGCAGCGTAAACATGGGAAGGTACTGTGGTAGAGATGCTGTGCCTGGGAGGAAAGGGAGCTTTCAGAAGGTTCACTACAGCTGTCTGATGTAAAGTGTCTGCTTTGACCCCAGTGATTTGCTTGTGGCTCAAGGCTTAATTTTGCTAAAAAGTTTCCATCCTTTCTTTTTCTTTTCTTCTTTTTCACACAATGGAAAAATTGCTCCTAAGAAATTCTCTTAAAATAGATCACAACTCCTGCCTTTTGTGTGAGGTGATAAAAAATTAAGAGTTGTGCAGTATTTCTTGTTGTGTCGAGGATATGCATGCATGTGTATGTGCACTTGGGCCACAAAAGAAGGCAATTCAGTGACTATTACATTAATCGCTCTGTAATTTTGTGCTTCTCTGAAAATATTTCATTTTGTGATTTTTTTATTTTTATTTATTTATTTCTTTGGTCGGTCACACATAATGGGGGATAAATCAGCTGCTCTCCAGTAGGTTTTGCCTCCTGCTAATCAATAGCAGCACCAGTATCTTGGACTCCAGCCACCTATAGTAGTCCTTGTTCTGCTCTGCAGCCACAGTGATCCTGGAGTAAGGACACATAACCCACCTCTCAACCTCCTCCAAGATGGTGTAGCTGGAGTATGTCCGACTAAATGCAGAAATCTTCTCTAAGAAATAAACTGAATGATATCAAACTTTAGAGATGAGATGTTTCTCTCTGCTCCAGCATACTGGATGTCATGCACCAGTTCCTGCTTCAGACTATCTGCTTGTTCACAGCGTCTTCCTTCCCGAGTCTGTATTTTATGTAAAAGTGTCCTGCTATTATTATCTAAAATTTATAGGCGTAATGTGAGGTACGCCTTGTTTTGGCTTTTAACCCACTGGACAACTTAGACACAGCACAGCTCTTTCTGCTGAGCAGTGGAGGCAATTGGTCATGGAGCTGGAGTGAGGTTTTCTTCATGTAAAAGTGATCTTTTACGCTTTTGTCAGTAATTTACAGCTGTGAGCTCCTGGCTTAACAGTATCATTTACTCTACAATGACAGCGTGAAATTCAGGAATATACTGTGCTAGCAAAAAGTGTTATACAAAGAAAAGAAATGATTTCTTTGGTATAAATTTCTGCTTGATTAATCGATTAGTGAAGTGAAAAGTGTAACTTAAAAACCTTAAAGAGTGGATGTAGATCACTGATGACTGCGAATGAAATGTATAAGAGTTTAGGCAGTGGATCGGACAAAACGAGGATCTCAAGCAGATCACTGTGCATTCACAGATTTCATTTCATGATTTTTTTCATCTGAGTTTTGTAACCGTAGTGGGTTAAAGAACTGGTGTGTAAATGTAGGAAAACTTGAGAAGCCTGAGGAAGTAAGGCTGGGTGATTCAATTTTATTTCAGCAAATGTAATTTTTTTTTAAATTGTGATTTTTTTCCCCCAAACAAGATAATTGGAATGAAATTATTAGTTTTCTTGTTCACTTTGCTGTGAAGTGCCTTATTTTGTTTTGCATTATAATTCGAGCAAAACCCATTGATTTACAGCTGTTAATTTTCTCTTCCTAAAAGCCCACACACTCAGTTTTGTTCATCTGGGAGCTAAAATAACAGAAACAGTCTTTTCCCAGCAAGGCAAATGTCATGGTTTTCCATGAGTGACACCTGTGGATGGCATTTGCCTCTAACCTGGTCCACTGTTGATGGCGTGCTAAGGAGATGTTGCCTGTTCGCATTGTTGTTATTTATGAGTTTTCAAATGTACTGTTTATCAAAAAAATGTAAAGCACATTTTTAGATTTTAATTAAGATGCCAAATGATAACAATTTACTTGCATCCCTGAGCAGAAAATTGGTTTTCGTGGTTTTTATGTTACGCAGGGCTCCCACATTGATTGACACAAAGACAAAAGAACTACACGAACGGTGCTGAGCAAATTTGTTAGACCACCTAACAAGAAAATCAAAATATTTTAGAAAGCTGACATATTTGTTTAAAACTTGCTATTAGTCAAATTTGGGAATGCAAGTAAATAATTGTAATTTGGCATCTTAATCAAAAAATAATGATTATGTTTTACTATGTTTTTCAGCTTTTCATGCAAAACAATTCATTTGAAAAATGATGTTGGTCTTTTCCAGTATTGTTAGTTGGGGGCAGCTGTGACATAAACCTTACATTGGCAGTAAATTTGTTAAGCATTATTCGTGTGTCACTGGTCAAACCATGGGCGGGGAGATAGAAAATGTAAATATACTAGTGCTGTCAGCGTCAATCTTGTTAAAATGACGTTAACACCCTAACTGCATTAACGCAGCAAATCTCTGTTAGCAAGTTAGCACGGATCGCCCCGTGCGTGAGGCTGCACGGCATCATTAGCGTGGTTAGCTCGTTAACGCGTTAGCGCCGTCCAAGCCCACGCATGATGCGATCTGCGATAACTTACTTGCCTCAGTGGACTGCAAATGTTTTAGTGTCCATCCCACTGATCTTTAACTACCAGGTCATTCCTGTTGCGAGCATGCATTTCCATTTGAGATCAAGCCTCCACAAAAATCATTTGACCCTTTCTATTGTAAGGAAACCCTTGCACTGAGGTTTTGGCACGTCCAGCAGCTGTTAATCACAGTTACAAATTGCTCACCATTGGACAAGTGCATGCAATTGCTCTGGCAACTGACCTTTCAGCCTCACACTGATGCCCCTTCCCCCAAGACTTCCTCCCCTCTGCTTTTCTGGTTGTCTTTGTCTTGTTTATATGCACTGCACTTACTTTCCAGTTGAAAGTGAACTTTTAAAGAAGTGCCTTGAGGAACAGGTGGAAAATCAAGACACGGCCAGGAACAAGGTTCTCCCCCCAGCTGCTTTCTCTGCTCTGCTTCCGTCAGCCCTCTCCTCCTGTCCTCATCCAATAATGCTGTGTTTCCTTCTCCTCTTCCTCTTCCTCTCTCTACTTTATCTTTTTTTACCTCCTGTTTCCATCCTAACCCCCCACCCCCACCCACCTCTTTGCACTTTATCTTCATCCCCATCATCACTTAGTCACCCCACCCTTCACCCCCTTTGTATTCTTCAGTATGTTGTCTTCTCTGTCCCTTTCCTCTCTCGCTTCATTCTCCTTTGCCTCCTCCTCCTCACCCTCTCCTCACTGCTCCTCCCTGCATAGTTTCTATCATTGTTGAAGAGCTTGTCTTCCCTGCAAACTGCCTGCATAGTTGGCGTGCTTTCCATAGCTCAGCTCTCACCGAGAGCGACTCTCTCTCCTCTTTACACACACCACCACGTGTCACTCCCTACCCCTTTTAACCCTATGCTACTAACTTCCACACCAGTCAGTCGTTGCAGGCTGCGTCAACCTGACTTGTTCAATTTCTTGGGAGGTACAAGGTTCAAGATACGTGGATGGTTATGGCGTAGGATTGTAACTTACAATGTAACCAGAAACCCCCACAGAACCCTAAATCGGGCATCAGTGTAAAAAAACTGAGCTACTGTAGCAACCTCCAACTGAGCACAGTACAGTAAGAAAACTGTTCCTGCTACAGGTGGAAACAAACTTCTTTCACCACTTAAAGCAAAAGTCAGGCTATGAAGCGCACTTCTAACTGGAATCCAGTAATTCCCATCCGCCACTTGATGTGGTTACATGGTGGGAAAACAGGTCTTTGGGTGTTTTGTTTTTTTTAATCCAAAATAAAACATCCCAGGCATTTTTCAATTTTAATGTGTGACAATATTGTAGAGTTTTTGAAGAGTTGCAAGGTTACGTTACTTTAGTTATTGTTTTTGTCAGAGTGTTATGGAAATCTGAAATGAATGGGTTTTTCACATCAGTGGGCTGTCTCTGATGTTTTCATTTGCAAAAGAGTCAAATAACAATGCAGAGTACAACAGCAGCCTGCAAAGAAGCATTCACAAGCACTACAAGTGTTAAGCAGTTATGTGCTACACTTTACTAAAAACTCCAGGGAAACACAATTACCTGGGCTTACACTGAACTTATGCTGTATCCCTTTATATATGGCAGTGTCAGTGCCATGGTAATATAGTGGTGCTGCTGCTGGCACCCTTTGGCAAGAAAATCGGGTGTTCTGTCACTCTTTGGTAAGCAAAGATAGAAAATGCCCTTGATTCTGTTTTTACCGCTATCTGGAAGTTAGCAATTAAAACATTGTTCAGTGTTTTTGTTGAACAATGAAGATTATTATCACAAATATAATTTTGAGGCTATTTTGCCCACCACTAGCCTTTATTGAGAATTGTAATCGTCCAAATTTAGATCTGTGATAAAGTATTCTTCAGTTACCATTCAACGTGATCCGGTTTTCTTTTTTTAATGTTTGTCATAAATGAGACGATGATGCCACTGAAAAGGATTTTTATCCATTATTTTCAGGGATTGGTTGTATTTTGGTTGTATATATTGGTGAGTGCTTAATTATGGATGATGATGCCATTAGTGAAATGCAACAGATGAGAAAATATCACAGAATAAATAACTGCACAGAGTTGGTGTGTAGTTTCATATTACCCAAAAAACGATTCAGATTGGTCTTAACCATCAGTAAAATCTTCTTTACCAAATTTCAGGTATGGATCTAAAATAATTCCTGAGATTCCAAAATCCTTAGCCTCCTCCATCTCTCCATTACTTACGGAGCCCCTCTGATGACATGGTCCAAAAAATAAATAAATTGTGCCCACAAATTAGCATTTCGTGTGCAGGTTATACCTATTTCATGCCCTCGAAATAGTATTTCATGGCCACAAATAAGTATTTCGTGGCCACATTATACCCATTTCGTGCCCACGAAGTAGTATTTTGTGGCCACAATTTATTTATTTTTTGGACCATGTCATCAGAGGAGCTCCGTAATTACTAAACTTTATATGGATATATAATATACACTTAGCTTGTACATATGGCTGCATCATCTGCATAAAGGGTTCTGGGAAACTGGCAGGCAGAACACTGATAAATAGAGTGACCCCTATACCACCTGTGTCCTGCCTATCGGAGCACTCAGACTGCAGTGCATAATTTAAAGGTCAAGTTTCTGTGTTGTTTCCTATTTGAGCATTCAGTAAATAATTATAGATGGAAGCCCTTTTAAGAGCAAACCATTTGAGAGTTCTGCAACAGATAAGATGGGGGTGGAAGTATAACTTCCAGGACTAAAAAAAAGGTTTTTTAAACCCTTCTTTTTGTGCAAAGTCAGCAACCTTTCAAGTTGTTTTTACTCGGAATTATTTCATGGATTCTGTTCATGCCCAGATAACATCCTCCAGGCATTTCAAGATAGATGCCAGTGTTGAACCTTTCCTCTAGAAGCATTTTGTTATAAAGTGTGAATCACCTCTGTCTGCTGTGCGTATTTGCTTCGCTGGAATTTATCTCAAATTAAAAGTATTTTTTTATTATCATGATTATTTTTTTTACATACAACATTTTCAGGCCCTTGCACTTCCTGGTGTGTACTCACAGATATGTGAAAGCACACACACTCAGCGGCCAAGTGATAATGTTATGCAGTCATCTGCTGCTCTCAGGCTGACCTTGGAGCTGCCCTCATCTATCAGCCCCAGGCCTCGGCATTATCTCACCACTGCAACCATCCCTCCTCCTATCTCTCCTCTGTGGCTGCGTCTCAATCCTGCACTCAGCCCTCCTGTGCTTATCTGCATCCTTTTCCTGTCTCTTAATGCTGCTAGCTCCCATCCACGCCTTTCTCCCCTGCCCTCCTCTGCCTTTTCTTTTTCTTTTGTCAGCCTCGAGTCTGTCAAATCATCATCCTCGCTTCCATTAATCCTTTTAAAATGTTTTGGAACCAGCCGTGTCTTTTCTACGAGGTTCGACAAAAACAAAGATGCGTACGCTTGTTTGCTGTCGTTTCGCGTAAATATGTGACACAATAATAATATTAAACCCCGTACTTTTCTTGTATATTTCAGTCATTGAGTTCCTGCAAGCGTTAACTCCTCCTCGCCCTAACTGCCCCCACTCGGGCTTGTCATCTTTTTAATGCACCGGACAAGTCGAGGAGAGTTATCAAGAGCACACTTGCATTGAGGCAAATTATTTCGCTGCCTTTTAGATCACCCACAGATGAAAGAGTCAAAGAAATGGGATGATGGGGAGGTTACTAAGATTGTTAGTTCTCCAGAGTCTGTGTGTGTCATTGCATGCGTGTGGCCGCGAGGATAAAATGATGTTGCCCTCCAATATGGTTTTAATGAAACCTTTTCCCCTCCACAGACACTTTCATTAAAGCTGCCGGCTGCTGCTGTCATCCCCACTTTACCCACAGCCGCTGTGTGGATAGACTCCTCACAAAGCCTTGAACTCACAAACGGTCTTTGTTGTATTGCCATTTTCCTTTTTTTTGGTCTTTCATATGATCCCTCTGACTGGACTGTTTTGTTTTGTTTTTTTTTTTGTTGCCAGCACTCCCGCGTCTTTTACTCCCTAACTTACTGATTATATGGTTTGAAAACATCTGTTGTGCAAGTGTGCAAAATACTTTAACATTACTAGTTATAATCCAGTGGAATTTGTAATGATACATGTTAGAAAACACAAGCACACAGAGTCTCTGTAATTGCACAGTCAGCTGCTTTGGTATTCTGAATGTCTGATTCTGCATAAAGCCTGTGTTTTTTATCAGTGGTTTTAATATTTCTCACAACTGGAAGGCTTAATATTACTAATACTTTAATAATACTTTAATCTATTCTATTCTATTTTTAAGAATTTTCCTTTTTCCCCCCCGTCTACTATAGAAATTACAGTAAAAAAAGTAATTAATAAATCAATAAAACAGGTCATTTTCTGTGAATGAACAAAAATTTTCTTCTTTATAATTACCGGATATTCTGAGCAATGAGTCACCAGAAATTTCTCTGCAATTTTCCACATTTATTCCTTACAATTTAAGCCCAAAAAGTCACAGTGAAAGATGCCTTTCATTAACTACAGCAGCATGTCTTTATGATGTAGAAAAGCTGAGATGTACTGTTGAAAGTGCCCTTCTTTTTCTTTTATTGAGATATCTCAGGGATTAAATGTACAGTTAAACTACTTTATATGGTCCAGTTTGACCTTCTCGTTGTGCATCATACTCCATCCTCAAACTTTAACATGATTAATTAATGACAAACATTCCTATCAGTTCTAAAAATGGGAAGATATGCTGACAGGGTGGACCTTGTTAGCAAGAGGTGATCAGTATTCAGTCTGCCTGACAGGATGGGAACTGAATATGAGGAGTCTGTGTCTGCACTGGGTTATCTTTAGGTGCTGCAGCAACTGTTTCTTGGAATAATTTCCAAATGGTGCCATCACTGTTTAACCAGGGAAGCAGCACAAAATCACAGCTTTCGGTGCGGCATCAACCTTTGTCTTTGCAGGATGTTTGTAACTGGGCTGAGAAATATAGTTCTGCTATAATACACCATATATATCATGTGTGCTCCCTCTAAATGAACTTTATTTGCTTTAGTGTGGAGGGCGTTCTTTGAGCTAGAGTCACCCGCCTCAATGAATGACAAAGAAACAGCTAGTAGGATATTAAATTTTTGTATGCAGAAATAAAAACAGACTCAGAGTCAACCTCTCCATTCATATTTCTATTTCTAAAAATGATGCTTGACAAACTGAGGAATTTAGTGTAGTTACATAGTAATGAAATGATTTGTTCGCACTTAAAGCTTTGTATATGAAAAGTTAGTCTACTGCTTTCAGGAAATATCATGTTGGTTAAAGAGCTATGGTATGCAAACTGTTGTGAAGTTGCAGCTAGCTGTTACTGTGCCTCCTTTTGCCTTTAAAACTCCTGTAAGTCATCATGGTATTGATTCAACGAGGTGCTGGAAACATTGCTCAGAGATGTTGGTTCACAATGACATGATTGCATCACACTTAATGGAAACGCTTGAATTCCAAAATGCTCAGTTGGTATTGAGCATGCGTTCATGTTGTTCATGTTGTTCATGCAAAATTGTCATACTACCATTTCAGTGTTGCAGCAGTAATCAAGGCTCATCAGGCACAGCAACATTTGACCCGAGTCCATGCATGTGTTCTGTTCTGAGCTTACAGTGTGGCCGCTTTCAAGGTTCAACATGTTGCGCATTGAGAGATGCTCTTTTGCATACCTTGATTGTAATCAGTGATTGTTTGTCTGACTGTTGCCTTCCTATTAGTTTGAAAGAGTCTGGCCATTCTCCTCTGACCTCTAGTGTCAACGAGGTATTTTGACTCAAAGAACTCAAATATCTTCTCTTTTGTTTTTTCAGATTGTTCTCTATAAACTCAAGGCACGGTTGTGTCCATCTGTCATCAGCAAAAATGCCACATTCAAAGTCACTTAAATCACCTTTCTTCTCCATTCTGCTAGTGTGAACTTCAGCAGGTTGTTTTTACCTTGTTTTGCAGCCAAACACGCCAGTGAATCTACATATATGATATTTGCAACTCAACCCAAATCCTGCATGAGCTTTAATTACATTGTGACTGCAACAGTTAGTATCTGTTCAAAACATCAGCCCACACAAAGCTCTGAAACACCACGGACTCGGTCTTCACTGTGGTTTTTCACCCCAGCTGGCATGCATGTCAGAGGAGGAGTAGGAGTAGATGATGGATATCTTACCTATTGTCTCATTTACACTTCAGTGGAGAGCGTGCCTCCTAATTGATTTCAGTTTAGTCTGCTGGGTGGATGAGGTAGCATGGAGACCATTCGTCATCATCGTCGTCATCTATCATTTTAGCGCTGGAAGTTGAAAAAACACAAGTACTGACTAGGAGTAAAACTGTGAGCAGCACCAGCCTGTTGTTCCAACTCTTACAATTCTCCTCTTCGTTCCCTCCATCGAATGAAAGACCAAACAAAAGGTAGACCATGTCATTAAGTCTGCAGTGGCCTTAAAAAGCCAATTTGTTGCCATTACATCCACAGGGTGTTGGTGTAGCACACACATATCCACATAACGATGTCGTAAATTAGAGCAGGGGGTTTTATGTTGGCAGTGATTGTATAGATGCTCAGCTGTCAGCAGTAAATTAAATTTACTCCTACTACTGACTGATCATGTTCGTCTTTAATAGGAAGGAACGCTTGAAAGATGATGGCATTAAAAAGGTTCTGAATGGTCTGTTTTTCTTTTATCCCAGCAGCAAAATAAGCAACAATTCAGAGTGTTTGCAGTTTCAGACATTTAATGCTCTCCATTAAAATGAAATTCATTTGCCTGTTTCTTCTCTTTTTGCTGTGGGACATTTCTTTGCTGTAGCACTACTGATAAGGCTAGCTGTAGTTGAGCCCTACAGATTTCTGCAGACGTCCACACAGGAGAGACAGCTGCAGTTTCCACCATTCTGCTCTTCTTGTTTCTGTGTTGGTGAAGGGATGAATCATACAATTCCAAGAAAGCTTTGTAACTTTTTTCCTCACCGTGGTGCTTGAAAGTACTGTAAAGTAGATTATTTCAACAACAGCCATGTGGCGATGATGACGGAGCTCTCATAATCCCGGTCTGCTACGGAGGAATTCTTTGGATTATGGTCAGATGGCAACATTGTGGAAACTTGACTGCAGCGAGTGAATATTGAATAAGTGATAAAAGTTTCATTCGGCACAGCTCCGTGTTGGTTTCATATCGAGAGAATGACGCCAGAACTGTTGCGTCTTTTCCACAGCAGAGCTTTCTCGGGCTGTAGAATGTCCGTTCTTGTTTACGTGTGTATTTATGTCGATATTTATGATGAAACAAATGTCGTGTATACGTAGTTATAATTTGGTGTTGAACCAGTTTGACTTCTCTTCTTTAGCAAATGATCAAATATGACTTTTGGCTGATTATGACATTAGTGCTGTGTGATACTGCAAATTTAGGTATTGATCCAATACCAAGTAAATACTTGGCGAGTATTACCAATATCAGTGCACATGATTTTAACTTTTAAACACAGTTTATGAAGGGGAGAGCAGTGTGTCATATCTAATGAGATGAATCATCATCAAATTGCAAATTTTGACCACATTTTAATGATCACTAAAACAACGTGATTTTTACTTTCCACAATAACTCATTAACACAACAAAACACACCTTTCAGCTTTTCATCTATTCTTTTGGAGACCTGAAATGTAAGCATGCCCGTCTTTAAGCACATTGGGTCAACTTCTGTTGGTTAAATATGGTAAAAAAAATGGTACAAATAAATAAAATAGACTTGACCGTCAACACAAAAAGGACTTTTCCCCATAGTGTGTGTCTGAGGTATATTTTTTTCATTTCAAAAAAATAATTCAATACAATTGAGTGGGCTACATACTGAACTTGGAGGATAAAAGCAAACATTGATCTGTAGATCAATTCGCCCACCTCCATTTGGCACACTTCATTCCACACTGCCTGCGACACTAACCGAGCTGCTGGGTTGTTTCTTCACTTCAAATGATTCTGGTGGTGTGCAGCAAATATGAGGCCTTTAAACTTTAAAATGAGTTTTGGTGCTGCTACATTGAGTCCTTGTCCGTGTTTTTTTTTTTTTTGTTTGTTTTATTCTTGACCACTGTGAAACCCAGTGACACGTGACCATTACTTGATTGTCATTTTATTGTGGACTTTTCGATAAACATCATCTCCTTGTGCTTGTCAGTTAGAAGTGAGGACCAGAGCTGCAGAGAATGACAGGCTGCTCTCAGTGAAAATGCAGGAATCCTGCCAGTTTCTTTATACTCACAGCACTACAGTGGCATCTCTCTGTGCTTCACCGTTCATGTGTTCCTTCTCTACGGGACAATATATTTCAGTGTGTCTGTCTGTTGTTTTCTATTTGGATCTAACTAATAAAATCATAATACTCTTGAAATCACCAGACAACTGCGAGTGTATACCCGAAAACCTTCGACTAAGGGTTAAAGGAAAGCTTTTTGACAGATTGAAAGACGTCGCTGTTGCTCTGCTTCAGTCTGCTTTGAGTTGTTGCTTTTGATTTGCTCTGGTTTACAAAATCAAAACTGTAAATGCCTTTACACACTGGATGCTTACAAGTATTTCCTGTGTTGAAAATATTCAATATTCAACTCACCTGTTCGTAATCCTGCCGTTCACATCGACAGCGTAATTTTACTGGATGAATTTGCCAAAATCGTAGACTGTGAGCATAAGGATAAATTATTTACCCCACTTTTCATAGTGGATCTAAATGGATGGATATAAGCTAAACAGAAAATCCATAACATTTACCTAATTTCTTTGTAGATTTAGAGCTATTTTTAAGTGTAGAAATTGTTAATTGAAACAAAATAGTCACTGATAATTAAATTACTTATTATGTGAGGGCCTCTTGTTCCTGTTGAGAAGCAAAGGTCTACATTTTCGGGCAAATTCATTGGTACGTTTTGCTCTGTGGTCTCTTCAGTGTAGGTATTCTCAAACACTTTAAAATGACAGACCACTTTGATAAAAACCCCAAGCCGGCTTCCAGCCCACTGCTGCCACAAAAAGATGGCTTCCTTTGTCACCTTTTTATTATAAGGGAAACATCAGTTTCCTTCAGTATTGCTTTCAATTGCCTCACAGTTTGCTGATGATCATTATGCTCTTAAGTGGCTCTATTTTTTTGTTTGTTTGTTTTAAATATTTTAAAATTTGATTCTTTTTGTTAAGTTCATCGATTTCTTTGAAACTGTAGCCTGTCTTGGAAAGTTGCCAGTGTTTATTAACTCCTGTTAATGCACAAATTGGTTGGCAAAGCCCTGCTTTTGAGCTACTTTTGAGTTCTGTTTCTGTGTACTAATGAAATTCTGGTTGATATACTTGTAAAGAAAAAAGAAAGGGGACCTTTTAATGGTGTTGTTGCCTGATATTACAATTATTTAATTGAAACTCCCAGAAAAAAAATCAGTCTTTGGAAGTCACTGACCTCCTCAACATACAGAGAAACAATCCCGTCCTTAGCATCGTCATTAGAAGTGACTCACCATCCTCATTTATTTGTAATGGCTATGACCATTCCCCTGTCCTGAGATTTCACTTACCTGCTGCCTTTGCTGCTGATGCGCTGCATTGCAGAGCATTGCCTTCAACCATTCTTACATGAGTTCAGGAGGTCAGAATTATTTCTTGTTAACAAGGATCTTTCTGGCATCAAGTTGATATTCGTATGAGACCACCTAGATCGATAACAACAAACCTCATTCGACACGGTGCTTTTCATTTGTAAATAATTAATTTAATTCTGCCTCTTTTCCATTTCCAGTACTTGTAAATGACTGGAGTGGAAGGAGAAAGCTTAGCAATGCTAATAGGTTAAAAAACCTAACACACACAAATATGATCAATAGAGGATTTTAAATATCAATGTTCTCAGGACCAGATGCTGGACAGGAAAGAAAGCAGAAAGACATCGACACCATAAAACTTCAGTGTTTTCTTTAACCTTTAAGGCTTTTTTTGTCACGGAGTCATTTCCGAAGGTTTCAAACACAAATTTAGCAATCTAACCTCCCACTCACATCCCACAGGTCTTTGGAAAGACAAATTCCATCTGAGTGGCAATCATTTTCTGGCTCTGCTGTGACTCTTCCAACTCACACTCGTCATACAAATTGCCTTTGCAGAGCAGTATGATGAAATTTCATCAGCATTTTCTCTCTCTTGCCCTAGCATTGTGTTGTAGATTCTGAATAGCTTTTGGGAACTTTGCCTTGGACCCAGAATGCACTTGGTTAACCTCAGCAAAGTTCCCCCCCAAAAATACTGAGTCTAATGAATCAAGTTGTACTGTGGATTTTGAGGCATCATAGGCCAGCTGCGTTGATAAGG
The DNA here is from genome assembly GCF_013358895.1 of Oreochromis aureus. Taxonomy (NCBI): domain Eukaryota; kingdom Metazoa; phylum Chordata; class Actinopteri; order Cichliformes; family Cichlidae; genus Oreochromis; species Oreochromis aureus. Next base: position 28,587,698 of record NC_052958.1, on the reverse strand, counting down.
CAGCATCAGAGAGCCGAAGTTGCAGCAGCCATGCACACAAGGAACACGCATGATCAATCATGTAACAGATGTATGACTGCTGCTTTTGCTGTGTCTGATTTGCTCGGGCTGATCAAGGCTGCTTGTTACAGTGATGTTTTTTTTCATCTCATTAGCTGGTTGTGCAAACCAGACCCAGTTAGAGGGCAGATCATGACTTCACGTCTGCCACAGAAGTAGTGAAAAATCCAATAAGGAGAATACGGTCGAAGGAGAGAATCCAAAACTCGGAGAAAGGAGGAGAAATGTAAATTAGGATGTAAACAAAAGAACTTTTTCCTGTTCAAGATTTCACTGCAATTGGTTCGTTAGTTTTTGGATTTAAAAAAAAAAAATCAGACTTTGTGGTTGTGTAAAAGGACAGTAGACAAGAGACACGGAGAGCAATGAAACACTTTAATGAGTCTTGTGGGAGGCCTAACAAAGCGGCTCAGTGACAAGCAATGAAATAATGGTTACACTTTTCACCTCCGAGCTACCAACAGCTGCAGTCTGGATATATTGGAAAAACTTAAATGTTTTAATCCAACAGGATATTGGTCGCCCACCTTGGGTTGGGCTTTTGTTCCCCAGATGCTAATTAAACTACATTTCAAAAACTAGGTGATATTAGCTTTCAAATGATGTCTTGCAGATCTCAATGAATTTGACACTACAATTTTTATGCTGTAAGCCTTTCCAAACCTTAGCAGAGCATTAACAAACATAAACCTACCCCTTGCCCAAGGTGGGTTATTAGGGAGCTGGTTGTAGAAGAAATATACATTTACCAATAATAAACTCAGTTTGAACTTGTTTTAACACACAACCTCAAGAGTTTTTAGCACATAATAGCACTATTTCCATTTTACACATTTAAATTAACTCATTCAACACAATTATTTCATGCAGTATAGTATGATTAACCCTTTTTACCCTTGTTTTCAATGTGTTAAAATGGTTAACCATAATAGTATGCTGCTAACTATTGTACGTTCAGATCAATTTTGTTTATATAGCACCAAATCAAAACAATAGCTGCTCAAGGCCCTTCATACTGTGAAGTAAAGACCCTGCAATAATGGAGAGAAAACCCCAACAATCAGATGATCTGTGAGCAAACACTTGGAGACGATGGGAAGGAAAAACTTCCTTTCAACAGGAAGAAACCTCCAGCAGAACCAAACACAGGGAGGCGACACCATCTGCTGCGACTGGGTGGGGGTGCTATCTATAAAATGTTTCACTATATGAAAACCTGGGGGTATTTTAGGCTTGCAATATACAGATGAAAACACTGAAGATCATGATAGACCTTACCAGCTAGCCTGCTCATTAGCGGTTAAAATGCCAGCCAAGAAAACTGTGAATTATGTTGAAGATATTGGAATAATATTATTGTTTTTAATTTTTACTTTAACGTTAAATGGTTTGGTCTGCCTTTTCATTAGGATTCAGCTAGAGAGGGTGAGGAGTTTGTTCATTTGGGATATTTTTAGAGTTGAGTCTCTGCTACTCCACATTGAAAGGAGGCAGTGTAGATGTTTCTGGCATCTGATTATTGGACACCTCCAGAGAACAGATGTAATTTCTCTGCTGGGGACTCCTCCCAGTTGAACATGTCTGAAACACCCTGGTGTTCCCCCAAAAGAGCTGCCTTCAGTGGCTGGGGCATCTGTTTAGACTGCTGCCTCCATGACCTGGACTCCAATAAGCAGTGGTAGATGGATGGAAAGGTATATTATGGTGTGTATATAGTTTTGGTTATAGTGGTTTTAAAATGGTCTTGTTACCTGTAGACACCTTGGCACCCCTCAGTTGTGCTTGTATTTAAACTCTGCGACTTGCGCCTGTGAATTGTTTAAAAAGGAGGGAAAAAGTAGTTATTCAGTAGTGAAGGTTCCGCTTTCAGGCCTTCGCACCTTTTTCAAATCTTCAAAGCATCTTTTTTTTCTACAGCAACAATGGAAATGTTTTACCGGAGTCACGTTAGTGTCAAAAACCCATCTCAGTCAGCACACAACAGAGCTAAACACGCATTCTGTTTTGGCACACACTTTGTGGCGTCGTGTTTACCCTGAGACAAGTCCCACATTAACAGATGGAAAACAAAACGTGCTGAAAGTAAGCCAGGATGACAACATGTGTCAGAGTATTACCATAAATCAACACAGATCAATAGACATATGTTATGTGCTATTTGTGCAGCATGAATAAAACAAGATGTTGAAAATTCACACTCAGTGGGGACGCTGAGCTAATACCAACACATAGAGAGACACACTGTATACATAACGAGATCCTGTGGGAGTCTGCGTGTTTGGGTGTAGGAATGTAGGTAGTCTCTTTTTTCTTTTTTTTTTTTTTTAGAAATAATAAGGATGTGTGTAATGTCAACATTTCCACCCAGCCTCCTTTCTCTGCTGAATTCTGGGATAGCTTAAATATAGTTTTGTGAGTGTGTGTGTGTGTGTGTGTACTGGAAGTATAACCTAGGTTCAGGAAGGCAATTTTATAGAGGGGAAATGGGAGAACAATACCTCTGGCCTCAGTGGAGCACAGTCTGGTCAGCGGGGCTGTGATTTGGCGAGCTGCACTGCAAAAAAAACAAAAAAAAACTGACCAGCTCAGCAGGAGAAATTCTAGTGTTCGGGCTCCGAACTGTACGCTGCAATATTCTGCTGCAACAAATCCTAAAATTGAACGGTCAAACAGTAGCCCCAAGAAGCTGTGATAACCATTACAGCCCTGCAAAGTAAAAGTGCTGGATGGAATAGAAAGTGAAGAGATTTATTAGAGCTGAAACTGTGACATTCCTCCTGAGGCTGTTGTCATCCTGAGGGGGTTTATACCCATTTGGATCCTCTGCATGCTCTGTAACGTCAATTGTCATCTGCTGCTGCGCTGTGAGACTCGTGTAGAAGTTAATCAACCTGAGCCTAGGACAGGGCTGAAGGGATAGGTCTTGTGTAATATTGTGTCTTAGGAGGTATAGCAGGTTGTCTGCTTAAACCCTGCTGTACACACATCAAAGTTAACCCCCTGGGAGAGACATCAAACCAAAAACTGGTCATACTGGTGTGGATAGAGCTTATAAACCACTTCATCTCTGTGTGAGAGTTTGTACTGTAGAGGGCGATGACAGTGTTAGATAAAAGGTGAGGGGAGTCTCTAAAACAATGTGACCCATCCTGCTGAGGAACATCAATACTGGAACAACAAACATCAGGCAGACATTTTCACCTATTCTTGTCTGGACAGACCGACATACAGCATTGTTCTTGTGCTTCAGTGAAAGAGGAAAAAGTACAAACGATGACATACAGACAAGGGAAGCTAATGACTGAATGAACCATTCTTTGGTCAGTGCTTAATGCTCATGTCTACCTTTCAGGATGGTATCAAACATGAAAGTGACCCCAAGCTGATTGGGGTTTTTGATTAGATTTGATTGATCTGTCAGTATTAATAACGTTTTTCTATTCCCATTCAACTTCATTTATTTGCAGCTCCCTGGAAGCAGACATACAAATCTACTTATGTGCTATTTCTCATTTCCAGAAAGATTAATGTACACATAAACATACCATAAATGGCACTGTTGTTGTATGAATGGCGAGAAGATCCACTTTTGGTAGTGTCTTTATACACTGAAACATATGATGTTTGAGAAATGAATACCTTGAAAATATTTTGCAGTGTTTTTTCAACTTTAGTCATTGTGATTGAAGAAATGAACTCAAGTTATGGACCTTGAATGTGGAAAACAAAGGGGGAAAAAAAGAAAGGAGGCAAAGCAGGAAGTTGATAACGTGCTTTGAGACCAGAGCTTAGATGCTGACAGAGATAGCCGAATCACAAGTAGCACAACTTCTATTAAACACTTAAGTCATGAAAGTGGCAAAAGGTGACCTTTTATTACTCCTGAACTTCGGGCATCCTCTGGGATGTTTTCTGTGCTTTAAATCTTTTAAGACATCTATTTGAACTTCCCACAGTGCTGAGTTTGAATGAAGGAACTAGCCTCTGGAATGCTGTTAAGAGTCTGATCCTCAGTGCTCCTTGGAGCTGCTCTAATTTGCCATCTCACTAGAGATTCAGAATAATTGGTCTCAATGAGGGATTACCTTCCGGCCACTGCTCATTTCAGACCAAACTGACAAAATGGCAACCCTGTATGACCCCTTATATCATAGTGGGGGTGGGCTCCCTCGAATAGCTGGCTTGGAAACTAGCCATTAAACTGCAAAAGTAATTTCCTACAGTGTTACTTTTCTTGCATATATTCCTCTCCATGATTTCTTTTTAAATGTGCAAATCAGCATGCTCATAATTCCAAACCAATGTCTGGTTTTGTGTCTTTGCCTTTGATCCGAGGGTCACAGTGGAGGTTTTAATACTGATTACACCATTTCCAACAACTAAAGATCTGATAAAATATCTTATCATTTGGGCTTTGAGTTGTGCTTATTGTCGTATAAGGACAGTCTTATTCTGTTTAGATACACTAATGCACTTTCTCCAAAGTGGTTAATTGTGAACAAACAGCTGCCACCGTGTTGCTCTTTCCATGTTTTCAGTGTTGCGCTCAGATATATCATCAGGGAAAGTAATCAGAATTTTAAAGAAATAAATTGATGTCTTGAGCTTCAGTTTCATGCTGGTTGCACTTTGGCCTCGGATACACTATTAATAACTTCTGCAAAACATCAGCAGCAGGAAAATTAACCCAGTTGGAAATGTCAGATCAAAGTGTATCCTGGAACACATTAATTACTTTGAAAATGATGGGTGACAGTTTGTTAGCCAATAATTTATGATTGCAACATTTAGTTTGAAGTAAGTTTTCCACCCTACCAGTTTAGCTTGAGTTTGAATCTCACTCTCTTGAGTGGCGTTTCCATGCTCACCAGTTTCCTGCAGGAACACTGGTTTCCTTCCACAGCCCAAAGATACTTAAACTTATCGAAGACAATAGATTGCGTGAATTGCATGAGTGTAGTTGATTGTTAAGGCAGGATTAGGCACTCATTTTTTTGGCACACATGGATAAAAGTTCCATAATGCTTGGTCCAAGTACAGTGGTGTGCAAGGCAACTAGACTTATGCTCTTCTTTTTCGACTCTGTTGTCTGGCTATAAAAGTGTTATTTATAACTGATTTTAGCTTACCGCAGGTTTCTACAGGCCAGTAGAGTTATAGATCAATTGAGGTAACATACAAAGCGATAGTCTGGATAATATTTGGTTGTTCGGTGGTTAAAAAGAAGGGTTACTGGAATATTGAAAATAACATTTTGAATGTTTTCTATGAGGAGTGGTCTTACTGGTCGTAGACTAACTTTGGAACCATAAGTGGTAGAACAATGCACCAAGTTAGGTTCTGACTAGAGCACCTTTTGACCCAAGCTTAAAATTTTCTTTCATCCTCCTGATCCAGAGACAAGCCAAATGCAGCGTTGCAATGGAAAATATGTATTTTCTCCAGGTCCAAAGAAAGGAATCCTTTTTAATTTTGAAATATTATCAGGTGGAGGCCACCTGGTTATATTAGTCACATTAAACTGATGTGACTTGCACCCTTCTGTCATTGTTAGTTTAGCTCTGGTGAGTTCATTAGGCACTTCCAGGGGCTGTATAGGTTTGAGGTTTGATAGCACATCCTCAGAGCTTAACACTGTAACCTGCTAGTGAAATATTCATAAGGTCTACTATCAGAGGCTTTGAAGTGCGCCAGCACCTGTGGCAGAATTTTCTATAAAGCTTGCTGCATATCTTGTTCCTGTTTGAAACCTAACAACTGCATTTATATTCCCTGAATCGTACTAAAATGTGTCGAGGCGAGGGTTGATATCCCAGCACTCTCAAGGAACAATTTTAGTTAAAAAATCAATAAAAAACCCATCATAAGCAGAAGAGCTCAGCTGCTCCAAACAACAGTTAAACACTAAACCTGAACTTCATGCTACCTTTCAACCAACCAACCAAGCTACTGTCCTGTCCGCAACTACATCTCCTGTTATGTGTTACAGAATTTTCCCACTGCAACACAATCTCCCTCCTCCTAAACAGGAAAGGGGCCTCAATGAGTCTCTATTGTAAACTACTGTAAGATTCCGACATACCCTCCAAATGACAACAGCAGTACAAAAGTGCTTGAGTAGCCAAGTTGTTCTTTGGTCATGCAAAGCAGGTTAATGGGTTGTCCTTTGCTGTCTATGTTAACAGTGTTAACTGTATTAGCTAATGACACTGGAGGACTGTACTTATGGTAAAAGGCTTTAAGCACTAACATGCCCTTCTAGCTATGCTTTAAAACATTGATCGCGTGCTAATAAGTGGGTGATGGGATATGGTCCACTTGTTTCCCCTCCACCAAACCCCAAATGATGATAAATTGCCTGACACAGGGAGCTGTGATAGCTTGGATTATCCACATAATTATTCTCCTGCATATTTTTGCTTATTAATGATAAACAGAGAATGAAAATATAAATTGGGATCAACTGGGGCTTTCATTCATGCAGTGCAAGACTGAGATATTGGCATATTGCACTCTTGAATTTAGCATTTTTCTTTTCTTTATTTTTCCAACTGAGCAAAAAACTTAATGAGACTGCTTTAATCACAGCTTCTTTTCTGTGTAATCTCACATCACTTACAACAGCATTTATGATTTTAGCTCTACAAGTTACACAGAATTTAATCAGAACTTGTATTCCATGCCCTGGTCATTGAATGACCTTCAGAACTCACTAATGGCTTTGTCTCACTGTGAGATTTAAAAGCTGTAATGAAAACTTTTCATAACTGAAGAATTATTATTTCTAAATTGATTCTACCATCATGTATCTTTTAGTCCTTTGTTTCTCTTAATGTTAATCGTCATTCTAACCTTGAAGTAGTGTGTTTTCTTGGCCAAATCTTCCTTTCAAAGCAGATTTTACTCTCGAGGCGTTTATTGCTACAGCTCATGACCATGGGATAAAACATAATGTATGCACTGATCAATCAGCCAGGGAAATTGGCCATTTTCCATTTTCCCGGCACAGACCAGTGAGCGACCGGTAACAGGCAAATAACCACACCCGCTTTCACAGCCACATGCTAACATCATTAGCACGGAAGCTCCTCATTGTGAGTGAAGATGGAACATTCGCCAAAGTAAACCATGGGAGGAACGACCACTAAAACAGACATAATCAAACACTTAAATCACTCTGATCCAGAACTCAGAGTTTGCTCATACCGAGGCCTGTAGCTAAGGTGATGAATAAAAATATGGAGATGAATAAAAAAGAAAAGAGAAGGGGTTAAAGACCTGTTACCTGTCGAAGTTATAAACCTGCAGGAAAATGTTGTAAGTAACTGACATTGGCTTTGTTATATAAGCTTTGTTATATAATATACGTTCAGTGTAAGTTAAAGCTTACTGCATTTTGCGGCACAATTTAAAGTTGTAGACTTTAATATTTCCTTTTATTATGAAAGTGATATTATACAATAAAGATGATCTTTTTTACTATTTGTATATCTTTTTAATAATAGTTTTAAAAGAAAATAAGAATCGTTAAAAATCAGTACTGGCAGCTCGCAGTTCAAAAGAAAAGAATAAGTAATCAGATCATGAAAACTGCACTTTGGCGGGAAAAGTTTGACGACCTGCGTTAAACAAAGGTTAAATAAATGAAAACAGGTATTTAAATAAATACTAAATAACTTGAGGAGCAGGTATTGATGGCGGCTGAGGATTATTCAGCCTGTGTAATCACTGCTAATTGAAAATAAACCTGCTGTGTGTGAACAGGGTTGATGCTCTAATATTGTGCTGATTTAAATGACCCTGTAATTTAGCTTCCTGCTGGCTATTTCTCATATTTCACATGCTAAGCATGTGCTTCGAGGGCTTCACATCGCCAGGATTGTTATTGTAATAAGACAGAAAACCCTGGAAGTCAAGCATGACTCATGAAATCTTGACATGTTGTAAAACTAACTAACTAACAGCTAATAGCCACGCAATACCAGCATAGCTATGCAGCATCTGTGGCCCTCTGATATGTGATGATAGACCCTGAATGGTTTGGACATTCATCAGGATGGTCAAGATAATTGCCAACCCCTCTAATGATGGGATTATGAAGTCAGTGCATAACACCAAGGATAGAAAATTGCATGTGATGCTCCCGAGGTGTCAGAGGGTCTGCGAACAAACCGCTCTGACACATGCTCAAGTTTGCAAATGAAAAGGTGAGTCATCTTCGCTTCAGCGCATCGAAACTGTATTAGGTTTTTTTTTTTCACCTTTAATGCCACATACTGCTGGTTACATAGTTAGTCCTTGTTTTTTGTTTGTTTGTTTTTTTATTCAACCCCTGTTCCTGTTTGCTGACAATGAAACTGCGCAGTGAATAAAACCATAAAATACATCACAACTGCACAAAGAGCAAAACAGCTGCAGCGGCATGAGCTGTAAACTGCACGCATCACATCTCTGTGTTTCCCTGACGTCAGGAATCAACTCTGTGTGAGTGAGAGCTCAGATAAAATGACTTGTTATGTTCCTCTCACACTGAGGGAAGTAATATAAAGCAGCTCTGGGTGGGAAGGGAAGTTCGTCTCTGTTCATCTTTTGTCACTGACCTGCCACATTGGACTGGAAGTCTGTTTCTGTGTTACAGCGGTCAACATCACTTTGTAAATTGATAATAAAAATAGTAAAAAAGCAGTCGGAGCTTTGCAATGATTCAGGGAAATTCTCAGAACAAGGAAGGGACGTACACATTAATACAGTCAGGAGGTTTGTTTGCAAGTGTTGTTTTATATGTCCTAAATTTTTAATGGTGTGATTGGTTGGGTAAAAAACAAATCTGAACTCAGAGGAGTAATATCCATGCAGTAGGTGGTGAAATGATAGACGTACTCGTGTAGTTTAGTCTCTGAGAGCGCCCGGTGGAATTACAAGTACGTGTTTATGGAACGAACATCTCTGCTGAATGATGAAAACACAGGCCTGTCGACGCTGCATCTTATTCACATACTGATAGTTATTTTTATGAGTGTGTGGCAGAGTTTTAATCTATTTGATATTAACATCTTTCATCTGTTTCTTTTGTCTTTATTCTTTATTCAGATGCCCGTTAGTTGTTCCTGCAGCAGCGGCAGTGTTTCCTCAGCTGAACTGTGTCCCGAGCAAACTGATTGTCTGTGTGATCAGTCAGCCACGAGGAGAGTTTGTCTTAGTTACAGTCAAGATTCTGAAAATTTCCTGAGAATTTCTGTCACTATGAGCAGCACTTTGTACTCTCTGTTCTTTTAAATAAATACGGCCCCTGAACACAAAGCAAAATAATTACAACCTTTCAGTGCCATGGTAACCGGGCTGGGCTGAAACTCAAACAAGGTCATTGTTTATTGCTGCCCATTAAATAAGCTATTTTTATTCGTTTTTTTGAACCATTTTCTTCTCTTCTTTAGGACTTCTTTTTATAAACCGGTCTCTGACCTAATGATATTTCTGTTGTGGATTAATAGCATTTGTCTAGCAGAGCTTGTCCTTACTCATTTAAGCTCCATGTTATCTCAGCATGAGATGCACAGAATCCAATTGGAGAAATGAAACTAAGTGTCTTGCCTGAGTTGTCTGGATCCCCAGGCGAGTGCGGAGCTGATCAACAGCAGGATGCTAGCAGCCTCTTGAACACTTAATCACTTTATTAGAATGAATCTGTCTAGCCTGCTTTCCACTCACGGCAGTGACAGAACCTGCTCGTCAAAACCTCGAGGCCACGACTAAAGCGTCTATCCCTGGATGTGGGCTTTCTCATTTTAGAGACTGATTGAAAAAGCTTGCATCAGTTTAGTGCCTTGTAAGTGCTTTCTTGGATATAATAATTACTTGGCATCTATATCCCTTCACCTCCTTCGCTCCTGTCTAACTCTAAACTCCCATTAAACTTCACGAAGACTGTATGTAACACTTTTTTATACGTCTGCTGAACTGGCTTCCAACTTTCTTCATTTAAACGTCAAAATTAGGAAAAAGAAACTGGGTGACTTTTTAGTAGGCTCATTATTTGCCCTCTCTTTCCCCCGATGACTTGATGCATTATACTAAAAAAACATAGATATCACAACAGATGCTGCAGGAATTGAAAGATTTTCAAATGAAAACAGTTTTTCCCCGTAAGACTTCTTCATCTGTCATGTTGTGATCTCACTGCAGGTAACAGATTAAATACGTGGCTCTATTTGCATTCTAATATCAGAATAGAATATATTTGGACAATACCTCTGGATTTTCCTCCATAAATGTCCTTCAGTGTTACAGGGTTTCTTCCACAATTTTGGCTATGACTGGATACTTTTGACCTTGTAGATCTTGATGGATGGAAGCCAAATTTTAATGGACCTTTATCATGACCAAACCCCTATGAAGTTTTATCTGAATTCATTCGAAACTTTTTGAGCCATAGTGCTTACAGACAGAATAAACACTGCAAGAATCATAACCTCCTTCGCTGAGGTAATAATTTGTGTGGCAAGTGTTTAACTTTGTTCACCGGGCTGAGCTCCGTGTTGACTGTTCGAGTAGTTTCTAACATTTCTATTTTTCGGGCCATAAGGCGCACCGGATTATAAGGCGCGCTGTCGATTTTTGAGAAAATTAAAGGATTTTAAGTGCGCCTTATAGTCTGAAAAATACGGTAGTCTGATTTTTTGTTTATTTTTTAAATATATTTATTTACATTATTTTTATTTCAGTAGTAGGAGGTTATACTTCACTGGGGACAGTGATTCAGATTGCTTCAGGTCCCAGAGATATATAGTCAACCCTGATGTACATTTTTAAGGCCTCCTAAAGGGTGCATGTATAACTGGTTTAGTGTAGTGAAGTGTCTCTGCTGAATCATCAATGTAGTTGTGAAAATTTAACATCATTGTTCACGTCCAGTAATGAAATTTCTGTCTATTTGAACACATGGAAACTATGTCACCAATGTAAGAGTCTCTCTTCATCCTCTACTCTTTGTTTCACTGTGGAAGCTCCTCCCCCAATGACTGAACAAAGTGTTTTGATAGCCAGTTAGCCGTTGAAGTATTATACAGCAAATTGACAAGCAATGACCTGTAGATTAATCAATAATAAACATAATTGTTCGTTGCAGCCATAATGATAATGGTCAGATGGATTTTGTTTCCATGGATTTTGAGTCGAGCCCAGTGGACAGCCTTCTCTTCATACAGAAGAATTATTGCTACAAAGCCAAATTGCAAACCATTTGGACTCTCATTTACACCCATTTGTGACTAATGAGTGTCTTTGTCACAGTGCTTTGCACTCACTGGCTTTGAACTATACTTTGAACTGTTCCCTAATGGCAAAGTTGACCACAGCTGATACAATTTGCCGCCCCTAGTCTTACTGCCAAAACTTTGAGCAGGCCTGAGTCCATCCATCAGAAGAAGCCTCATCAGAGCAAGCCGGGGAGTCGTAGGAGAAATAATGTGCTTTTTATGATGGGATGGCCATAATGTTCTCCACAGGTTGGGGTATTAACTGAGTTCATACATCACCCACACTGCAAAAAACCGTGGGGTAATTTGACAGGGAATCACCTCTGGGGAAAATGTGGAGATGCTCTGCATAGCATAGGGAACTAATGATCAAGAAAACGCCGATGAACTAACATGTGAAGTAAGGTGACGGGTTTTCCTCATGAGTATTAATTAGAGGCCAGGTTCTCTCATGCTTAAAATGTACAGCATGCTGTTTATACAAGAGTGAGAAACATGGAAAGTTGGAAGGCAAATGGATTTTTAGTGTTAAACAAGTCAGCTTAAATGTCAAGGAAAAAATATAAAGGCCCAAGAAGTGCTGCGTTGGAAAGGTTTTTAAAATACCATTTAACAGGCTTCCTTTAACAAGCAGGGCATTCATCTTTTTTTTGACAAAAGATGGACAAAGCTGACACAATGTAGTTGCATTGTTCTAACTAACAGCAGATTTTCTTGGGATTATTTTGGGTGTCCAGGATGATATCTGTTCCTCTGCATTGCATTTATTTGTTTGGTGTGATGAATACACCCTGAAATCTTTTGCTGAACTGACATTTATCCAGGGGTTTTCCTAGCTCAGTATGGGCCTTTGGGGGTGACTAAATGAGGGTGTGTAAAGCAGTGTAAGGGGTTGTTCTCGGTGACGTCCTCAGGCCAGTGATATATGGAGAGTGACACACAATCACAGAGCACTTATGCCACTGAGGGCTCTTTTGAGGTGGATGACTGCTTCCCTCTGGGATCCCCTGAAGCAGTCATTGGTGTGGTGGTGGACCATAATGGCTAAATATCAATTAGTGGCGTTGGCTCCAGGCCCAGTGAGGCCTAAAAGCTGAAGCTCTGAGAGCTGAGGCAATGCAAGTGCAACAGATAGACTGCTCTGTAACCGCGGCTGAGCTTTAAGAGGTTCTGAAGGGTAAAGGAATGCAGTCAGGTGTTGTTTCTGCAGCAGCCAAAACAGAGTCTCTACTTCTTAAATGAAAAATGCTAAGCTGAAGATGATCAAACCAAGAGCACAAACTGAGTTATAAGTCTTGCTAAGGGCATATTTGAAAATCAACCCCTCACTTAGGTGTTGGGAGATGGGCCACCTGCCTTTTATTAACACGATTCCATATTTTACTGTCTAAACTTGGCGAAATCTAAAGACGTAGCCACCATGTTGATCATCACTCTAGTGAGTGCGAGGGATCTCAGAGGCAAACATAAGGCTGGTAAAGTCTTCCTAGCCGCCAGTGTAACTAATTAGTTAATGCGTGTAAGTAAATACTACATTAAAACTAATTAATGAATAAATACATTAAGCTCCAACATTAATAAACCTCACAGTTATATAACCACTGACCTTTACCACATCCTACTGAGAGCACCAAGACATTTCCTGCTGTGATCAGATAAGCAGCAATATTGTAGCAAAGGGGAGTGAGCTCCCCACAGCAGGTGGACCCAGAAACTGTTTCACCCCAAGGAAGAAAGGGAAGGTGAAAGACACAGGGAGAGATTAAAAATGATGTCCATAACTGCTGAACAATGAGTAGCTGTCAGGGGCTAGCTCAGTCAGAAACAATCCAATAAAATCCACTATGTTGGAGAAAGGATGTTGCCACTTCTCATACTTGGCGGTGATGAGAAGAGTGATATTTAAAGGTGAAATACAGAAATCAGCTCTGCCGTTCCTTTTTAATTACTCTTTAATGGTCATCATAATGTTGCTGTTATGAAGGGGAAATCAGGGATGTTCTGATATTGTGACAGCCCTAATCAATAGATGAAGTGACCTAAACAACGATCTGGTGTTTTGATTTATATATGGGGGTCAAATTCATGCTGACTTCTACCCTCAATGCTAAAGTCCATTACTAATGTCTGTTTTTATTAAAAAGGTACTGATCTGCAACATTGAGTGCTCTCTTGTAAGTATTTTTCTTGTACCTTCTTTAGGAAGGTCACGTGATCGCTTGGTTATATTGTCATAAAGTCGGCTAGCACAGTTTGACCGTGTGATATTTGTAGAAGCCCTGTGTTATGTGCACAGGGCTTCCAGCCCTCTTCTCTCCTCCCTGCATCCACAGCAGCAATACACAGTAACACCTGCTGAGTGTTTGATGACCTCATACCAGCAGCACAACACAGATATCAACCAAGATGCAGTGCTGAGAGAGGATGGGGAGAAAATGAGGTAAAAAGCTCACAGTCTTCCCTGAGGGTCCGACATCAGAAGTGCCTATCTTCAGATTAGTTTTGAAAAAACTAATGTCTTGGAATAATGTCTTATGTTCTTCCGCTAGCTCCTTACCGTGAACGCTGACATGAGTGAAATGACACTAAAAGGTGAAACGGCACCAAGGCAAGGCAATCATAGCACAAATAGAAGCTGGTTGTGTCAAATTGGCCGCGAATTCATGAAGCTATTTACAGTATGTGTAGGATAAGATTTACGCCTCTTATCTGTGGGGCGTGCATATATATAGCAGCATGCTGGGGATTTAATCGGGCAGTGATCTTATGTAATTCCAGTCTTCTACTTAAGACCACGTGTGTTAAGTTGTTGGCCCCATGAAGAGATTTGAGAAAGCTGTCTTCACCGAAATTGTTGCCTCTCCACAATTAGTGTACATACATTTTGCGATTTCCGAAGGGACTCTGTCAGCAGCATTGTTGGTCCTTTCCTGACACAGCCAATATCGCTTACGAATGGAGAGTCTGGCTTAATGGAGGATAAATCCACTCACCTTGGGCAATAATAGCTTACCCTCTGCAGTCTTACCTTGAAGATTGGAAACGTAGGACTTGGTATGTTTCCCTTAGCTCTGGTTGCCAATAACAGCGACCTCGGAGACAGTGAAGCATGAACCTAGAAGTGGAAAGGGAAAACTTGTGTCGGCCACCCGCAGCAAGCACACACAGGCAAGTGCTCTCCTATAAGAGAGAAAAAAATGATTTTTGTCAGTCCTGGTAGTCAGGAGGAGATGGAAAACACCTGGGAGAAAAATGCAATTGCAACTGCAACCTTCCCGTGACCATGTTTGCATTTTTGAAATCATCAACCTACATCAGGTGATCGACTCTCAGTCAGGCGTGAACCAGGGCCGGGCTCATTTCATCTCGGCATCTACACCATTCTTTGTGTCATGCAGATAAGAATGGGATTGCGAGATTGGGAAGATATCCCGCAGCCTTGACACTTGACATTGGCGGCAAATTGCTGTGATGTAAATGAGGATGATGGCGCAAAAAGTCCGGTCTGGAGGCGTGCGTTACCATAGTTACCGTGCAACGTCACTAGAGGGTAACAGCTGGAGCTTTTAGGAAGACGGGCGAGGTGTAATTGAAGAGAGAGAAGAAGGGGAGAGCAGCTGAGCTGGAGATCAAGACAAATGATGTGAATGGGGAAATGAAGATGAAGGCTTGTTTTGAAGCTTATAACAGAGCATGTTTGCTCTCACTGCTAGTGATGGGGTAGGCTGGAAATACAGGGCCATTGGCAAATGACTTGTAGGCTGGTAGCCAATGAGAATATCCTGGATATTCCTAATAGATGTTCTCAGTCTTGTAATGATCTGTAACTGACCACATTAAGCTAATACAAAAGTGTTTATTAGCAAAGGACGTGAGGTTGCGTGCCCATTGACTTCTATAGAGTTTTGGTTGGATGTTTGTGAATTCCCACATTTCACACTGTACATTAGTGTAACAATTTCCATCAGTCTATGCATTTTCTTCCACTTATCTGATTTAGGTTCAGGGGAGCTGGGGTGGACCCTATCCCAGCTGCCATAGGGCGAGAGGTGGGGTACACCCTGGACTGGTTGCAGCCGCAGGTGTGAATAGTTGTCTGTCAATGTCAGTATTAATCCAATAACAATTTAGAATCATCACTTAACCTAGCCCTTAACCTAACCCCCCACTAACCAGGACCTTCTTGCTACATGAAGGGCAGCCGGTATGCCGCCCTTCATGTAAAAAGTTACTGATGCTAAAATTGTAGCCATAATGGCCTTGAATGAGCCTGCAGTATGTAACAGAGGGTATTCATCTTGTTTTGAAAACGCTTGACCTAATGTTCAGGTTTTCCTCCAAGCTGAAGCTGAATCCCTAGTATTGTTTAGGTGTTTAGGTGTTAGGTGAGAAAGATTATTGCTAGCTATCACCACTGTAAACTGCAAAGGTTAAGCTGTAGTTTAAATTTCAGGGCAATAAGAACTTGATACCTCAATTCTAACTTGAATCTGTCCAGCTGGACTCATATAAATCTTTTTAAACTCACAGTAAGACAATAGAAGCTTACTTTGAAAGTCCATCAGAGCTTTAAATTGTGAACAAACATTTTAAAGTCCACAAATGGACCAAACAGTATACTTATTTTATATATATATGAGCACCTGTTCTGCTAAGGTCTGTTACTTTGACAAACTGAGTGGAGCTAAGTTCAAGTGATGCTGAAGGCAAGAAAGAAAAAAAAAAAATATATATATAAATATTACTCTTCAGTGTAGCTCTCGATGCAGCGTAGTGGTGCATCTAAAAGCTGAGCATCAGCCCACGAGCTTGACGGCGAGAAATCCACCAAATGCTGTCAGCTTTGATACCATGCTTCGTGCAGGAGCTGAGGCTTTAGAAGGTTCTCCAATTACAGTAGCTTCACCTCACAGAGCAAAGCCCGTATCACTGCTTAAGCCTGCCAGCCTGTCCTGCTTTCAGCATCAGTTTAGGGGAGCCGTCTGAGCACGGCGCTACCTGCGTCAGTGTATGCATGAATGAAATTGTGTGTCGAGAGCGTAAATGGAGCGCAGCCCAGCTTTGGTCGAGCGCTGCGAGAGCGTGTCTGATATTTGACTAACAGCATGCAGAGGGTGGACTGGATTTGAAGCAACTTTGTGGATAGAAAAGAGGACTGGATTTTTTCTTAATATCTTTTTTTGTATGCGTGTACATGTTTGTGTTTGTCTGTGCGTCTCTGTCTGATTAAGATTTAATTCCTTCTTTTAGTTTGTTAGACTTTAGAATGTCAGCCTTGATAATGATCTTCTTGTCTTTGCTGAGGTCTTTCAGTTCTCTCCACTTTACTCCCCTAAGGCTCAAACACATACTGTATGAGAAGCAAAGCAAAGTGCCTGTCAGGTTTGGCTTTGGGTTCCCTTCTGTGGCTTTTTCCGTGGTCAGCTAAGCATGCAGAGTCCCGGATGGCCCCACATCACAGAGTCGACCACTGCCTGTAAGCCTGTGGCAACATTTGCTGGCAGGGTCCCTGTAGGAGAGTCTGCAGGAACTGATCCCACACCTTTACTCCTTTTTCTTCATTTGTTGGAAGTTACGCATCACACAGTAGAAATGAAGCTTATGGTGTGAGTGAAGGGGGACAGTGGTTTACAAGTTGGAAATAAAGTTGTCGTTTGCAAGGCAGTCAGCTGTTTGATCGGACAAACAGGATAGCTGAATTCGAACCTGCAAACTTGCATCCACACAAGCCAGCAGCACACACTCACACTCACACACACTTGACTGAATCTAGCCAGTGTGCGCATCTTGTTTGTCAGCATGGACAGATGTGAAAGAATGTGAGACGAGGAGACACATTTTAAACCCTGACCCTCTTCGGAGTAACTGGAAAACCCTCTGGCTAACGTCGGAACATTAAAGGAATTTTTAATTTGCACAACGGTGCTTTGACACAACTCCCTTAATCATAGTCTGTTTTCATGGGGAGAAACATTAATGTGGCAAATTTAAGATGCCCTTTGCAAATGGAGAAGTCTGTATGGGATGTTTGATTGCGAGGACGAGTGGGTGATTGGGGGAGGGGTCTTCTTCTGAAGAGAGCATGAATGAATTACATGGGTGTCTACTTCCAAGCTTGAGGGGTTTTTATGCCAAGCTGAGCATCTTCCTCTGAAATGGGTTTAACTTTAATTCTCTTGTATGAAACCTCCTGAGAAAGGTTCACCCCAACCTGGCTTCAGCTCTAATGGAGGGGATAACCGAGGCTCACTATCACTAATGCAATATTCCCTGTTCCATATGTAATATTACCTGCCTGTGCACGAGAGGCGAGACAGACGAAAAGACACGGCGGCCCTTTTTTTTTCTTCCTTTTGACCTGGAGCAGCTCTTCCCATTTGCCTGTCTCAAAGGGCTCTTTACTTTGCAGACACAAAAGGGCCTGTTCTCAATACTGGCATCCCAGCTTCTCCCTTTCTTTCTGCCGAATACTGACCTTACGCCATTTGATTTAAGCGGCTGAATTTCTCCATACTTTCCCCTCTCAGCATCACATCCCCAACCTATTCCGGAATCTCGCTGTTGAATGCCCGAGCTTTCATATTCAATCTTGTGCAAAATAGGCCTACCTTACCTTTCTCTCTGTCTCTCTCTCTCTCTCTCTCTTTCTAGCAGTTTCATAATTTTGCTTTGACAAAGGATTTCCCCCCTCTTCCTCTAAAGCCATTTAAATTCACCTCCATGTGCTTAAGGGAAATCCAATTTCTGCCACCAGCTTATAGAGTGGAGGAACAAAGAGGCCCATTTGCATGGAGAGTTGAGGAAATGGTATGTTGGGTTTGAGATGAGGCTGAGAATTTCCCAGATTGCTTTACTGATGTGGTTATTGAATTGGTGCTGCAGTGGGACGTAAATGAATCGCTCACAAGAGCTGCTCTGGAAGAGAGAAAACAGCCAAATAAACTAAGAAAAAAAATGCCAATACAGTATTAATGAGGTATTAATTATGAGCTAGATATCACACACAGACATTCATTAAGATCTCATTGTAATGCTGTTGAAGTGGGTGATTGGACAATGTTGCATCATGATCGTTTTTTCATGGGATTATAACAGATTGCGTCATTAAATAAAGAAATAACTGGGCTTTAATTCGTGTACCAAACAAACACAGGATTAGTTGTGACACATTTAGGACGACTATGCATCTTGAAGGTGTTAATTGATCTATAGAAGGGAGGCAGCCTGGCAGAAAGTGGAGTGCTGGGGAAATGAAGAAGTGCACCTTCAGTCTGAACTTTCAGAGTGATATTAAGCAAACCTGGATGTAGAAGTTTGAGAGTCGGGGCTGTAATTGTAACTTTTTAATCATATTCATGATGCTGTCATGTGACCAATTCAACTAAGGTGGCGGACGGCATTGTTCACCTCAAGGCACTTTATATTGTAAGGTAACGACTCAACAATAATACAGAGAAAACCCCAACAATCAGACAACCCCCTATAAGTAGGCACTTGGCGACAGTGGGGAGAAAAAACTCCCTCCGATTCCTCCAGTATAACCAGAGTCAGGGAGTGGCACCCATCGGTTACAACAGATTGGGAGTGAGCGGAGGGAGACAGGACCAGAGCAAAGCCAGTACAGAAGTTCGTTAAAATGCACATTCTTTCCACTGGCCAGCAGGGGGCAACTCCTCTGGTTTTCTAGAAGGTAGTGAAGAAAATGATTTGTTACTTTATTATGACCTCAGTAAGTCATTTCCTAAGGAGGCTGTGGTCTCAATAGCAGGTTTCAAGCATTATGTAATGGAACATAATTTTGTACAATACAGTGTCATGAAGAGTTAAGTAGGGTATAATTTGGGATATGGCTACCGTGTCACAAGCAAATTGGCACTAAAACATCAGTCACATCAACCAAACAACTGGTCATGGCCTCTAAAGCGGTCAAGCAGACCACAAGATTACATCACACTGACTACATATGTGCAAAGTGTACAATCTTTGGTTTCCGTCAACTTACTAGGAAAATAATTTGCTTTTAGAGGCTGTGATGTAGTGGACAGAAATAGCATTGGACCATTGTGGTACAGCTGTGGCATTTACAAGCCAAAAGCCACAAAAAACTTGTATCATTACTGCAGGTAATGATAATTCTGTGGGTTTTCACCCCCTTTTATACTACACATATGTATTTGCTCTGTTGTTGATATAAAAATAGCCGTAGCTGTGTTTGGCATTTTGGCTGATTATGCTACAATCAGACAAAATGCCAAACGCTTGCCGCTTTTCTCGGCTTCATATCTTTGTAAGCCAACAGAAATACTTTGAAGTACTGATTCATCTGATGAATCATGAGCAGAAATAATCTTGCTTAATTGCTCTCCTAATTTAGCTCTATTTAGTTTATATTTATTTATGTGTCACAATTGAAATTTGCCCCTCTCTGCCTCTTTAGCTCGGAGCGTGTGCTTCTCTTTTTTTTCTCAGCAGGGGAGCCAGTGGTACAGCTGATAAGACTGTTAAACATGGAGCCATTGGCCACAGCTCACCGCAGCTCTGTAATCGCACAGGTCCTCCTTACTTACTGTGTAGATGAAGGCTTTTGGTTGCTTTATAACACCAATGCAATGAGATAAGATAGCAGAGGAGAACAGGGAACGCTTCTGCCTTGAATGGCTGTGCAGAGGAGAGACAGGAGTTGCTACAGTACACACTGTGTTTGGCTCCTCACTTGTCAAGTTGTTTTAGGATTTGTTTGGCTTTTGAGTGGAATAATCTCAATGGGAGAATAACAACTGTTGGGAAGAGTGCGTCCAGAAGCATCCTTTCTCTTTATATCCTTTCTGACTCTTCTGTGAGAAAGGATATATTTTGCCAGGCAAAAATGATGGTTTTGTGTGTGTATGTATGTGTCTGTGCGTGTGCTTTAGCATTTGTCTGCAAGCCAACAAGCATATATGATTGATTTTTTTATGGGGGGGGGTTGTTTTTAACTGCTGGGGTGTGTGTATTTGGCCGATAAGTGAGTTTGTGGCAGCCAAGTACAGTGCAAAAAACATTTCCCTTACTCTGCAGGGAGCAGGACTGATTCCTTCATCCACATTATAGACTTTATGGATGCGGTAGAAACCCCCAGCTGCCCCCAGTTTCTCAGCTTCACAACTGCCAAACACCAAATGTGTGATATATATATATATATATATATATATATATATATATATATATATATATATATATATATATATATATATATATATATATATATATATATATATATATATGTATGTATGTAATATGATTTTTTTTTTTCTGGGGCAAGCAAATCTCAGAAGGCTACCTGCCACACTGCCAGGTAAATACTAAAAAAAACATATAATGAAAAAACTTTGCTGAGAGGCTCCACCATGGAACTACTGAAGCTGAAGCACATACACGCACACAAAATCATCTGCCTCTTCTCTGCCTCTGATTGGCTCTGACCCTGACATTTCTGCCTGAGCCTTCTCATCTAACCATAGCACTAAACAAGCAACAGCCTCGAGGTAATCAGAGGCGGGATAGAGATGGGTCTCTGCAGAGTACAGGTGATGCTGTGGCACCAGGGCTCTGTCAGGAGTAGGAGGCTAGACTTCATGGACTGTGCAAAGAAGAGGCAGTTTGCAGTACTCAGAGCGAGCAGTCTAATGAGCAGCTGAAAGTTGATTAAAATGATTTCAATATGTGATGGGTTTACAAATCCTTCACCTTTACACTTGTTTAATCCTTATAGCAAACTTAGCAAATATGTTCAGTGGTGTTCTGAGATCAAGAGTTCTTGGCGTGAATATATTCAAATAATTTGGCTTGTTTGTCTTTGGCACTTGCTCACACTCCCTGTGTGAGCCACTACTGACTAAAACACTGAGGCATGTGAGCTGTAGTGCAGCAGAGAGACATGCATATACACTGTAAACATGAGTATATAATGATCATACAAAATTATAAAATAAGTTATTAATAACGTGAGACTAACTTGTTGTTATTATTATAATAATTATATAATTATAATAATTATTATAATAAGTTATAATAAGTTGATCCTCGGATGTGAATTTTCTTTATAACTGTAGCAAAGAAAAAGTTTATATGCTGTTAAAAGCATTAAAAAAGGTTTGATTTCTTTAACTTAGATTACAATCTATATACTGCAGAGATGCTGCAGAGAAAACAGTGCAGAGACAGACAAAAGGGGTATTCTCCATCTGATCACTAGTCTCAGACATTCAGTGTATAACTGTTCGGTAAAGGCTCTCACCAAAATGCCTTACGTCAGCCCGATTGAATGACATTTCCAGTAAAGATGGGCCTGGTGGGAGCAAAACTCTGAAATCACTCGATGACCAACATCACTTCTGGTGAATCACAGCTGATGACGGCGCAAAGTTGTAAGTCAGTCATGCTAGTAGTCAGGAGCAATGACAGCCAGTTACACAACGGGCATTTTCACATTTCCAGACTTGTGGTCTGAAGGTAAATAATAGCCAGTGTCACATCCAAACAACCCTAATGGCTGATAATGAGCAAGTGGTTTTTGCCAGGACAAACAATAGATGATTCTGCTCTATTTTCCCTTCCTGCCTTATTTCCTGTGCTGAGCTTGGTGTACCAGAAGAAGGGTGATGGAAAGGCAGCTCTCTTTGTTTGACATTTGTGGACTATTTGCTCTGGTCAACTATGAATTTTGCGTGTTAGCAAAATATATCTTGTTCTCCTGTTGTTGCTGTGCATGCTGTCATACACAGCCACTATTTACCATATCGGATTCGAGTGCATAATTACAAGTGGATTTATTGATCATCCAGCTTCATTCTGTTATGCTAAGATGTAGCTGTGTTTGTTCATTTGCCAGAAAATCTGTCTGTTGTAGAAGAAGCATAGAATATATGGAATATGTGCTACTCCCCATTCTTTTTGTGGTCTTAGTCTCAAGTGGGAAGACACAAGTCTGCTTCTTTCTGCTAAATCCACTTGCACTGAATTGTGAAATAAAATGATATCAAAGACTTTGGTGTCCCAGATTGAATGTAAGGCTATTTATAAACTCATTTAATCGCTGATAGCATCTGTAATTTTACTATTCCTAAGAGAAAACCAAAAACTTTACATGATTAAAATGACATGAACAAATTTAATGTAAATCACTGGGAACTTTGTGTAGTTCACTTCTTCAATTGTCTATAACAACCAGTTGTGATTGGTTGTGTTTGTTGCAGTTCAGTGCAGAACTAAGAGAAACAACTTGGGTGAAGTCGTTTCTCTGCACGAGCAGGAAATTATGTCAACTCTCTTAAGAAAATACAATTCACCAAGCAGCTTAGATTTTATTTCATTTCATGTATTTATTTATTTCACACTTGGTTGGTCTCAATTTGAAATGAGAGTCAGTGCGCGAGTTATCATCTGCTTTCAGCTGAAGTCTTTAACATTGGTAAAGATGCCAATGTAAGTCTAATTGGTACTGGCTATTACAGTAATTCCAGTAGAGAGCTCATGAAATGCAGAGTATCTCCTGTTGTATCCTAAATCCGAGAATGGTCAACTCCAGATATTCTCCCGACCTGATTCTCACAGCCATTTCTGGAGACCATGTGTTAGAACACTTGAACAAGTGCTTGGGCATGTTTGACCCTACTAATAAGCCATTTTTACTTCAAAATAGACCCTGACATCAGCAGTGGTGCCAAATGCCTGCGCTGTGTTCATTTTAGCCACAGTGACATATGAGGATTCATCAGGAAGGAATAATGAATGTTTGCCACAATTTCCAGAACAGAATTTTTGATTCTAGAAATTATGAAAACAGCATAATTGAGATCTGATGATTATTGTCCTGCATTTGTTCTCACAGTTAGATTTTAGTTCTGTATTGTGTTTTAAATCCAATGCATCCCTTTTATATGAGGTAGTGTGCTTTTGTTGCTTCCTAAAAGCCTCCGGGCTGATGTGGTGCAGGCTGATGTTGCCTTTGTGAGATGGGCTTTCAGGTCAAAACACAGGTTTAAATATATTCACAGATATCTACTGTTAGGTTCAGTTAAAGCATAATATTTCCCAGATTTACTATGTAAATGTGAAATATTCATGATCTCAAGAGTAATTATAAAATTTGACATAATTGAGTAGGTATTTCAGACTGCAGATAAAGTCTGTTGGAACTAGGTATGTTGTCAGCTTGATGGCAAATATCGCTATTGTCCCTAGTCTGTACCAGACCCGCTAGTCGTGTATACTAATTGTTAACATTTTAACTGATGCCAAACGGTGGTAAATTGTTCTGTCCAAAATGTTATTCAGTGAACTTCAAGCAGATAAGGCTGAAGCCCCAACATTGTTGTAGAAAAACTGTATAACTCTGTTAATCAAGGCCAGATCTCTTTGTTAAGCCAACTGTCATTTATTTTTAAGAAAGGTGAAATAAGTGGTGGAAATTAGCTTTCTTTGAAGGGTGGATGGCCTCGCCCTTATAGAGTGAGGAGTTCAGTTCAGTGCTGCTCCACATCGAAAGGAGCCAGTTGACGTGGTCGCCTGCTGGCCGAGGTGCTCCAGGCATGTCCTTTCGGGGGTGGGCTCTGGGGTAGTCCCAAAACACTCTGATTGCTTCTTGCTCTCAGCTGGCCTGGGAACTCCACAGTGTTCCCCTGGATGTGTTGGATGAGGCAGCTAGGGAGAGGGAGGTCTGAACTTCTTTACTTGGGCTGCTCTCCCTGCGACCTCACTTTGGATAAGTGAAAGAATTGATAGATGATTTATTGATTTATCATTGTAACTTTTATTGAGATGGTTGTGGTGAATTGTAGAACAATGTAAACAGTTGAAAATATGCAGCACGGTGCGGCACACTTTTAAGTCGCAATTTATTAGTTTTTTGGATATTTATTTCTCAGTTTAAGTGTTTTTTTCCTTCTTCTTTGTATGTTTGGAGTGTAGTATAAGTATATGCAATTTTCATAATACATTATGTGAGGTGCCACACAGTTAAGCAGCATTTAAAGCAAGGGTAGGGAACTCCAGGCCTCGAGAGCCGGTGTCCTGCAGGTTTTAGATGTCCTTGATCCAACACAGCTGATTTAAATGGCTAAATGACCTCCTCAATATTTCTCGAAGTTCTCCAGAGGCCTGGTAATGAACTAATCATTTAATTCAGGTGTGCTGACCCAGGATGAGATCTAAAACCTGCAGGACACCGGCTCTCGAAGCCTGGAGTTCCCTACCCCTGATTTAAAGCATGATTCTTTATTGATGAATGTGATGCTGTCATTTAAACGGTCCTCAAATTTCACTTGATAGCTGAGTGTTTCTTAGTTTTAGACCTTAGACTGTTTATTTTTTCCTTGTTTGGTTGATTAAGAAATTAGTCACCAGGAACATCTCTAGTTGGACCAGTGTTTTATTTTGTCTCAGCAGGATATTAACAACCCAGACGCATCCACATTGGAGTGGCTTCAGTGTTGTCCCTCAAGTGCATGAGCAACTTTAATCCCTCTGAAAATGTGTGTAATGACTAGACGATATCAGCTCACAGACTCTTGCAGCTTGAGCAAATCCACAAGTAAGCAAGACACGTGTGAAAATCCCTGAATCCAGATGTGCCACACTGATGCAGGCACATCAGATCTGGCAGGTGGAAGCTGTGGATGGCTTGGCTGTCTGATGACTTATTCAGACAGGCATTTCATCCTCGTTTTCAGTACTTGTAGAAGGTGCATTACTATTCAGGCAGCAGCTTCGCACAATGCAAAAAAAGCTGTTCTGTTACCTGCAGGCACTTCTTTGGTTAACTAGAGTCATTTAAAATCACCTTGCTGCTTTAAAAGCTTTATTTATCTGAGATTTGATGGGCTGTTCCAGAGCTTGATATTCTCATTAAGCTGCCATGTATTTGCCTCTAGGACGTCTTCATACTTCTTTTGTTGGTAGATTATACTGCTGATATCCCAAAATATGCTAATCCCCAAATACCTCCATTGTGGTATTTGATCCCACCGTGTAGCTTTAGCTTCTTGTCAGCAGATGCAGAAGTGAGCATCCCCCTAAATGACAGCTTTCAACTGTTAACAGTATTGTGGAGAAGGTACATGATACACTTTATGTGATCCACTCTGAGTGATTTATTGAACATGAACTCTGCTAATGGTACCATTTGGAGTCCATTCCTGTGAAATTCCAGGCTGACATGCATGCGAAGCGTACAAACAGGAGCGTCTGCCTTTACTGTCAGTGGTATTGTGGGCAGCTTCATTAAACTGCCAATTAAAGCTGTAAGAGCTGATAATCCTTTACTGTGTCTCCTGAAGTGCTTTATCATGACAGTCAGCCAGAAACACCTCAGCCCACTGTAATTTAATTCAGCCAAGACCACCTTGTCAACCAGAGGTTCCTCCCTTTAATTGGTTGCTCTAGTGGTGGGTTTTCTTTTTTTTGCCTCCTGTTTACCAGTGTGCTTCTTTCCATGTGCGTTTCTTGTCGAGGTGTGGTGTAGAGGCTTAGGAAATCAAAGATCAAATGGTTTTTCCTTTGGGTTAGCTTTGGGCATTGTTCTTTTGTGCTCTGAAGTTGTGAAAACAGCGCAGCTCTTGACTGATTCTTGAAGTTTTCCGGTCCAGTGTGCAGTGCAGCACTGTGATATGGAGGAAATGGAGCAACGGGGGATCTGGAGGTTTGACAACTCGGCTCCACGCCTCGTGCATACAGGATTCCATGACTGTCTGAACCAGCAGGCCAAGTCACTGTGGACTCTGCTGTTCTAAAACATGTTTTCCTGAAGTTTAGGACACAGATCATCACTAGAGCTGTGCCTTCTAAGGTACTGCTGTACTTTTTTGGGGGGGTAATTATTTATAGTTGTGAAAGAATTGCTGCAAAATTGAGTAGAGGGATACTTAATTGGGATACCCTTCTATAGCCTTACCCTAGAGCTTTCAGTAGTCTTATTTCTGCACCCCTCACCAAGAGTCATCAATTAACCCAACGTGTAAATCTTTGGATTGTAGGGAAATCGGAGCACCAGAGAAAACCCACCTCCAGGACATTCCCGCTGTGAGACAGCAGTGCTTTTTATTCTGATCTGGCACTTTGAAATATTGATGAAATCTTAAAATCTTGTGCAAAAAGAGTTTTCACAGGACTCTGCAGTTTGTAAAACTGAATACATACATATTTACTGCTTCCATAGGAATTAAGAGGCTAAGTGTCAGCCAGGTGCTGCTAATCACATGCACTTGATTAGCTGATCATCAGGAAGCATGAGCGCCTCACAATGCCGAGCAAGGTCAGACCGAGCAGGCCTCTGAGAAATTACAAAAAAATGTGAAGTTGTTTAAGTTGTTGCAATGACTCAGACCTTAAACTGACTGAAATGCTATGACGGGAACTCAAGAGAGCTGTGTATAAATAAATAGCCACAACTTAAATTTGTTTTCATGATGTATTGGTACCTTTTTGGTCCCTACTTACTTTAAGGACCAGTAGATAATACCTGTAGGAACAGAAACCGACTTTGTGTCTTTGGTAATTGACTCTTTCTTAGTTTTAGTATCTTAAAAAGAATGTTAACAATAATAATAATAGTAATTACAACAACTTTAAGTTAAGGCAAGCAGTAACACAATTTAAAACAAATTAAAATTAATTGCCAATAAAAGAGTCTCTACAATATGTTTGAATTAAAAACTAAAATAAACAAGTGAATGGAAGTCACCGTCTCTGTGAGCCTTATGTCCTCAGGCAAGTCGTCCCAGAGCCACGAGTCCCTGATGGCAAATCCACGGTCACCTTTAGAGTTACAGCTCAACTTTGGAACAGCCAAAAGACCCCGCCTGAGGATGCCAGCAGATTCATGAGTGAACACTTCTGCTATTTAGCTTGGGGGCATACCCAGACGTGCTTTAAAAGTGATCAGTAGAATCTTAAAATCAAGCCTGTGAGGAGAGACCAGGTTTGAGGTGATGTGATACAATCTACTAAAACCAATAAGAAGCCGAGTACGCTGCATTCTGAATTACTGTTTTTGGTTTGTTTGTTTCATGCCAAAGAGGAGGGAGTTGCTGTTGTCGAGGCACGAGAAACTTAGTTTAATGTTGGAGATGGTTTTAATTGGAAAACGTAGGACTGGACAACTTTTGATCTTTGCTTCAAAGCTCAGAACCTGAAGGAAACGGTAATCCAAAATTTCTGGCAGTGCTAAACTACTAACCCCCAAAAAGTTTTAAAGAATTATAAGTACCATCTGTTTCTGCAGGCGTTTCCTAAAGCTGGGCACAGCGAGGTGAAACATTCTCGAGCAGGAGCACAAACTAAAACCTGAGGCAGTCCACTATACAAGACTATACAGCTTAACTGGTCAGTAATGTGTGGACTTTATACTGAAAGATAACCAAACCTCTTTGGACTTCTATGCAAGGATAGAGTGCATTTAATTTGAAATGGATAGAAGAAGTGTTTGGTGCAATTATTCTAGTGGGAAATCAAAACAGTGGTTTGCACATGACCAATCCAACACAAGGAAAGCCTCTTAAAATTATGTTTCAAATAAAGCTACCATCTGCAGTTGAGCTAAATAAAAGCATGAAATGCAGTATTGGGCATCAGTGATGACACTGATTATTCTTAGCCACACCAGCTGTGGCTCAGGCGGTAAAGCGAGTCATCTATCGATCTCCACCTGCTCCTGTCCTCACGTCGAAGTATCAAGACAAACCCTGATGTGTTTGAATGTTAGATAAAAGTGCTTAGGTGTAGAGTAAAAGAAAGAAAGAACTGTGAATGTGTGTGATTGGGTGGATGAGAGGTGCAGTAGAAAGCGCTTTGAATTCTCAAATTACAGAAAGGTGCAAAGTACCAGTCCATTTACCGCATGCTGCACGAGTTCACGTGCCAGCTGTAAACACCAGCCAGTCCTTATTGAAGGACACCCGGTCTGAGCGACCTCGATTAGTTAGCACATCCACACTGCACTCACAGTTGGCCTCACAGTTGTTGCCTTTGCCCAGATTAAAAAGAAAAAAGCAAAACCAGAATTGAATGAGTGAAGAAATGGCATAGGTCTAATTAACAATAAACATTTAAAAGCTTACATAAAGGTTTCCTTTTGCCTTTCTCTCTGCTTACAATCCCGTGCTCTTTAGCTCTTCTTTGTTTTGGTTTTTTCATTCTTCTGATGGTAACCAACATTAAGAAATACTTTTAGATAGGTGAAGGTGAAATACCGGTCAGTAAAAGCCTTCTACCTTACCTTTTATTTAATTTTGCCCATGTAGAACATGATTGTAGAATTGTGCTGTGAACATTAGAAGTTCATCCTTGTGACAGAAACACAGCACATAATTAAAAAGAAAAACAGCTGCAGAAGGCTTTTTACCTGCCTCGTCATTTTTCTGCCTTTGCCATTTCCATCTTCATTTGCTCCTTTTTATACCCTCTGTGCTTTTCTTTTTCTTTTTTTCCTCCGTTCTACATTACTCAGACCACACGCAGTTTAAGCTTTGATTCCACTAGAGTTTAAGTAATAACAGAGCTGGATGTTTGAATTAAAAGGCTTTTATGGTGAAAGAGTCAACCCTCCAAGTTATAGTGCAAATATGAATAAAAAAAAAGAATCTGTGCATGCCTGCAGAATAGAAGCCGCCCTACACTAAAGCTAATGTGGCTTTAAGACACGCATACAGACGCACACACACCCTCCATCGTTTTGGTTTGTGTCACCTTGGAGTTGAGAGAATGACTGGCATCCTTTGACATGCTAATTAGTGTGTCTCTCATCGGACCAGACGCTCAGTGATAGGACATCTTAAAAGGTTGCTGTGAATAAAGAGGCAGTCGGACCTAATTGTAGCCTGTAGTCACACACATTTGGCTTAGTGCTCTGCTGTCGCTCCTGCGATTCAACATGGCTTAATTCAACCTATTATATCTCATTGAAAACAACTGTCTCCTTGATATGTATTAGTTTTGGAAGCTGAAATTACAAACCGCCTCTTCTGAAGAAATAAGGTGAATTGAAAGGTTTCCTTGGCTTTCATAAGGTTTTGAAGCTTTCGTGAGCTCTGCTTCTAAAATATGCCAAAGTCTTGTCATAGAAAGTCACAAAAAGAAAAAAATTGATTTCAGATTTGCTTTTTGCCACAGATAATGAAAGAATTGCTGAAAGAAATCATTTTCCATCCCTCTTGTTATAACATGCTGCGTCAAGTCAAACCGTAGATGGTAAAAACTACAGTAGATTTAAGCTTTTCTTCAGTATGACCAAAAATGAGTGAATGAGCCCAGAAACTCAACAAGAAAGTGTTTACCGAGGTTTAAGTTGGAAAACTGTTTTCTCACTGACTGCTATAGGACCAAAAGTCTAGTTGCAACCACAACTATCACCCTTCAGGGTTTTATGACATTCTGCACTGGGTTCATTTTTGTGACCCGAAGGCTGTGAGTGCACAAAAAAAAAAGGTTTCAAACACTTACTTTCTGGCACTTGAAGCTTCTTACCCTGCTGCACTTACTCTACACATTTTGCTGACACTGATGTACGTACTCAAGTAACACTTCATGGTCCAGTGAAAATCTCTGTTCTATTAGTGTAAAGACTATGTTTGACTAAAAGGTTTGTTGCACTACAGCTTTGACAACTCCCAGTTCACTCCATAGTCACAATATAAAAACATTAATTTTGCATGTGCAGTTATTTTATGCACTAATGCAGTGTTCAAGAGGATTGTACGTTTTGTAGCTAGAATTTACAAAGTCCCTTAAACATGTCAGATACAGGGAATCTTAAAGTTGCTGTTTTGAAAAGAGAACAGCTGTAAGGGCTTTCTGACGGACATAATCTATGTGATTGTGACTCTCCACAACAGGCAGACTGTGGGATTAGAAGCAAGTGTGAAAAATTGACATGTTAAAATTGTTTGGCCTGGCTCTCATTTTTCACCCCCTTTCAAAGGCCTATTTGAAGGTTATGGTTTGTCTTCAGGGCTGAAGGTCACATTAGGTTTAGGTTAGGGTTTGGCACCTAGTTGTGATAGTTTAACGTAGTTTTAGGAATATGCTTATGCACTGGTGATGCATTGACTGTGTAATGCTATGTAAGGATGCCACAAAAGGGCTGTCGAAAGTCCCTTTGTCTGACTAAACAACCATAAACAGCATATCAGGTAACACCGAGGCTGTTAATGTGAATTTTGGTGCACCTTGGGTACTGGTTTAGGCTTTTTTAACAAAAGACATTGTAACTCATCACACAGGAAAAGACAACGTGAAAAATATTGGCAAGCCAATGCACCCATCCAGGATGCACATACAGTATCAAGACAGTGGAACCAGGTCACACAAATGGAAATGGACTGTTAATCATAAAGGGCCAGATTTACTCATACGTTGCACCAGTTGAATCTGGGTTTTGACGTTAAAAAAAAGTGACAATATTGCGTGCAAGCGGTGTCAACTTAGATATTTTATGTGACTGACCCTGTTGAATATGCAGGGAGTTCCTTTCTAAAGGTGCAAAATATAGAGTTAAGAATATAAAGTCAATTACCAACGTTTGCAACTCACAATTTAGTGCTAATTCCGCTGATATTTAACGCCCTATAAAGCATGTCTTATTTTTTGCCCTTGATATTGAAAAGAACAGGAGATTCAAAGCCAGAACTGTTCTGCTGTGAGGTGATGCCGTTAATCACCTGGACAAATGGACTGCTATAAATGGTAGTGTTTCACCCTTGCCCAATGTCTTTCTTGAAAATTGTTCACTCATGGCTTTGCTTTTCTATCAAGGTTCATATCGTGGTGTCTTTTTTAATCTTTCCCCCCCATTTTTTAAACAGCCTGCAGTGCCCTCCTTATAAAAGGCAGTGCATTAAAAATTATGGCTCTCCTAACATAATCAGTGGTTCCACTTTCTTTTTGACGGGTTCATCATCAAATAAAATCTATTATGAATGAAAGCAAGCTGTAATTTCTCTAAGCAACGAGGGCCATTAGCAGTTCGAGTTTTTATACAGCGTGGCGCTGAAAATGAAGGCGGACTGGAAGTGATTTGTCGATCCACCAACAGCTTCTAAATTGAGTTTGTCTCACTATCCTTTTGGGGAAGAGAGGGATTTCTCCTCTGACATGGTTCAATAAGAGCAAAGAAAAGCCTTTGTAACTCTTCTCCCTTCCTCCCTCTGCTCCTGTGACTGTAGGTGGAGGACGACATTATAGGGAAAATGTCAAAGCTGATGATAAAAGACTGATGTGCCGGCTGAAAATACCTAAAATGACATTAGCCTCACTTTCATGTGCCCCTTTGATAGTAAAGTGGCCCCCTGGAATCCATCATCGCATTTATCTGGAAGGTGTTACATCTTCAATTCCTCTCCCCACAAACAAAGGCTGTATTGATCAGTTTCACAGTAAATCCACTGACTGAACAGTTCTGCAGCGCTCTGTAACATTGAAGAGAAGCCAGCTGAAGCGGTTTCTAAGGAAAGGCTCTGATATATCATCTTACACTTGAAGCAGCAAGTCAGAACGATCTGGCTGATAGGAATCTCTTTCTCTGTTATTAGAAAAATATCTCTCACGCTTTAGATGTTAGGAACTATGGTCTTTGAAGCTTATCTCACTGTGTGCATAAATCTATGCAAGACGTACGTGACCTCAGAGGGAACAGCTGGAAAGAGAGAAAAGACATCGTCCAGGCAGGAGGCAGCAAGGATCCAAGGTTGGGAGACAGTGACAAAGTGTGAGAGGAGAAAGTCTTTAGCTATGCATTAAAGCTGTGACAGTCGACAGAAAAATAGATTTCCCTTGTTTCCTATAGGACACAACGGGAACCTGTGCAAACAGTCTTTGAAAGCCTAATTTATCTTATCTAAAGTTACTTTTAGAAGTTACATTGCGGATGGTTTGGAGACCAGATTTCGAAATGTCTTTGTAAATGGATGCGGTCACAAATGTTGCTTTTAATGTGGTAATGATGAATGAGGGACACGGCTAGCTGCCTCTGTTTGGCATTGATTCAGTGAACAGGTGTTCATGCAGAGTACAGTGACTAACGCTGTCTCCTCAGAGGAGCCTGCAGCCACAGGTCCCTGTAGTCTGATGAGATACTTAATCAACTTGTTGCGTCACATCCTCAGAGGCACAAACGCAGCCATTTGTTCTTTTGATGTTTCTTGTTCTCTACTATGCTATGCATGGTGGCCAAAGTATACTGATAATGGAACAGACTGGATGCACAAATAATGCAGTTTTCTTTTATATTAAAACCAAAGGGAACAATCATTTACTATTCCTCTTCTATTTGTATTCTTTCCATCTGAATTTAGAAGCTGGCTACTGGGATTTACTCCCATTCAACCTAAGGAACATCAATGAGGCTTCAGTTAGGGCTGGGTGATATGGATCAAAAATTATATGTCATTGTTTTTTAACTGATTATCATACATGGAGATATTTTTTCACCTGCCATCAACAGGCTTTCCTAACAAGGAACCATAGTTCAAATGTAGACATGATTGTAGTTCATAGTTCAAACATGGTGTAATGTGTTGGTTGGGATGTAAATGCTAATCAAGTTCTTCCCCAGTTAATCAGCAAAGCAATTTCTCTATGGAGCTAACTTTGTGCATACGTGCATTATCACATGACTGGTTAGTGATTTTAATTCACTGATCTCCAAAGGTTGATTCTGTTCATCTGGACGTAGCGTCCGTAGCGCAACACTCTGTGAATAGTACTCATAGCCATTGATCAGTGGTTGTTGATCAATGGTCATGAGAATTTGCATTATCATGATGAGGGAACTGACCTCCCAGACCATTGTTCCTCGAGTGGGCTTGTTTCAGTCATTATGCAACTGTACTGTTTATAAGGTTGGGGAAACCTGCAGTCAGCTGAGACTGAAGAAGTCACTCGGATGAGTGACGAAACGTTTCTCCCACAAAACGTTACATCCAGATGAACAGAATCAACTTTTGGAGATTTAC
Source organism: Oreochromis aureus (assembly GCF_013358895.1). Lineage (NCBI taxonomy): Eukaryota > Metazoa > Chordata > Actinopteri > Cichliformes > Cichlidae > Oreochromis > Oreochromis aureus. Next base: position 28,554,400 of record NC_052958.1, on the reverse strand, counting down.
TTGAGAATGCATCAAGACGTTAATTCACTGATATCACAAAGCGTTCGTTACAGATTAACTTTACTTGGGTGGTCCACCAAGTGTAGCAACAGCCTCCCAAGTTTACTTTGTGAGTTATCTAAGTATACTTTTATTTTTAAGTTTTGTTTTCTTATCTCTCAAAGGGAGTGATGCAGTCCACAATTAATCCCAGTGAAAGAATCCTTGAAAATTCCAGCCCTGCTATCCAGCTATCCCCAGTTAGGGAAACTTCCAGACAAAACATAGATTTTCTAGTCTTCTTTTACATAAATGTAACTCCACTGGAAAACTAAAAGTGTGTACTGTGCAAAAACATTCAGTTGTTGTGAGGTTCACATGAAGTTCTTTGAAGGCAGGAAGTTCGTTGTAGACCTCACAAAGACGCAGTCGAAAGCTTCAGTCCTGTTCTGAAAGGGGCATTTCAATGATGTGGTTTTTAAATTGGCTTTCCAAAGTTTAACAGCATATCGCTCGTCCTTTTATATGCTAAATGCGCTGGCCAATTTGTACTCGTGTGGGCGTGTGTGATTATGTGCCAACATATAATCAATTGCAAATTTTGGCTTTGATTCAAAGACACTACCGCGTCGCTCAGATTGATGAGACGTGATGGACCCTGCACGGCATCTTAAACACAGATGCTTTTGGAAAATGAAATGCCTTTTCATAAACAACATTGCTTGAGATTGAATCAGCCACCCGTCTGTGGAGAAAAGGGGAAGTCGGGAGGCATGGGGGGTGGGGGGCAGAAAAAGATAACAGAGGGTGGAGGGTGTGTGAGGAGCCAAGGAGTAAAAGAGAGAAAATATATGATCATGGGGCACACAAGGGGTTACTTGCTCTATCAAAGTGGCCGTGGGAATGAGAGTGAAAAGATTAAGATAGGTGGTTAAAAGAAAACAGAATCGAACTAGGCTATTATGCTGTGAATAAGGGAGAGAGGAAAGGGAGGTTTCTGAGGTTGACAAGAAAGTGAAAAGCATTTGGTGCAGTTAGAAACTGAGAAAGACACATCCCCCGGGAGTTGACATGGGAACTGTGGTCTAATCAGAAGATGCAGCAGCTCTTCACAGATGAGTGGATGCACAACCCTGTCTGTTGCTTCGCTGGCAGGAAAACCTCGTAATTGAATCTGATTTTTTTCCCCCTCCCGTGTTCTCCAGTGGAACTTTGCAGTCACTCACATCTTTGGTTTCGTAGCTCTGGCTTTTGCTGGAATGCTTTACTGAACATTTCTGTGAACCAGAAAATGAGTAGTGCTCTGTGTTTTTACCTCACGAAGATCTGGCCAATGTGATTTGTAGGCCTTGTTGTTCCTTTTTCTTAAACATTGTTCACGTGTGAAATGAATAGTCTGCTTTGCCGTCTTTGATGCCTGTTCGTCTTGACTCTTTTGTTAAAGTTGCATCAGTGTCATACTGGCTACTGTACCTAGACAGGTGATACTTACCTTAACTATCAGTATTTATTTTCTAACAAAGCCTAATATGGACAAAACTGCTGGTGACAAGCGATTATCTGTGATGATTATTAGGAGTGGGGAAAAACATCGATATTGCACAGTATTGACATATTTTACATATCAATACAGGGACGCCAAATATCAAGATTTTATTAGATAAATGAAAATACTCTGGGAATGCTATGAACGAGAGGGCTCGTCTCATGCACCACCATTCTGAGATAACATTAGCCAAGAAAACTTACATTAAATTGGCTCAACCGCAGAAAGCATCAGACTTTAGTCACTCTCAGAGAGATTGTTAAAGTTTTGGATGTAGTTGCTGATAGATTGCCAAAGTGTTGCCATCAGTTTGACAGAGTCTTTGTCAGTGCACACAACTCAGGGGACACGACTCAACTGGCTGTCAGCTGGTTGTATTCTAGTGATGTTCCTGTAGAACTGGAAAGTTGCTGAATGCAAATCTAACAGTTAAATGTGATTTTCTGTCTTTATTTTATACCAAGATATGGAAAAAGTTGTCCTAATATGAAGCAGAATCAATACTATTAATACTGGCGTTGATAAAATTCTTTCAAAAACAAACAAAACAAACCGCTTATCCACATCAGTGTTGTGCAGGGGCTCTAACCTATCCCAGGTGCCTTAGGGAAAGAGGTGGGGTGCACCCTGGACAGGTTGCCACTGTCTGGGTGTGGGAGCGCATACAGATCAGTGAAGGTGTGCAAAAATCTGGAAATGAGTTGAAAACGTCATGAAATTTGGGAATGTAAAAATGTTTTCTGTCTGGACTCAAATCTGTAAATGTGTACGTTTGTTTGTTGCTGTTGTTTCTTACTTGGCTAATTTTATTTTCTTTGGGGTTTTTCTTATGTGCGATATATTCAGAGAACTTGGTGGAAACATAGAGTATAAAATAATAAGATGGTGGACAAGAACAAGAACCAGAATGTGGCGTGTATTAGGTTGTAGTGCAGTAGGGGGTAAAACTGAGCTAAAGAAGATATTGCTTCTCACTGCGGGAGTGCTCCAGTTTCTTCCTGTGGAGACGAATAGAGAGAGTATGGCCCCTTTTACATTGTAACTGCAGACGCTCCACTCATCCTCTAACAGCTCCGATTGTTGGTTTTCTCTTTTCTTCATCTGCTAGTCCTTTGGGCTTTCCCTCGGGGAAAGTCTTAGAGGTCTTTTCTTCCTCTGTTTCTGCAATTTCAGACCCTTGTTGGTCGGTGGTTCTTAGTTAAGGGTGTAATAGTATGCAAAAGGAAAGGTTCAGTATGATCTTCACTTTTTAAACTTTTGCATATAGTGGAGACGAAGGTAGTTACTCAATTCGGAAGTGACCATAATATGTTATATACTGAAATGCTGCCAGTGCCAAAATTAAAAGCACACAGTCACTTGACCTGACCTGTGTGTTCTCAAAGGGTGTAGGGCGTCTTCCTCCCATCACCTACAACTGCTCACGCCTGTTCCTTCCTGATCCTGGTTCTGCTGGAAGTTTCTCAGAGATTTTTCTTAACACTGTCATCAAGTGTTTGCTCATAGGGGTTTTCACTCCATTATTGTAGGGCTTTTACCCTACAGTGAAAAAGTGCCTTGAGGGGACTGTTGTCATTTTGTACTATATAAAAAATTGAATTGAATCTTTGTGATAGGTTATTCACTGAAAACCAGCAGTGTTTCAGCAATTTTAGCTTTAAAATTGCACAAAATGTTGTGCTCCCTACGTTTTTGTCAGAATTGAGGACGCTGTCATCTTTTTCAAATAAACTTTATTGAATTGCACAGCCCTTTTCTCAGATGTGTCTACCGTCTGTCCAATGCCCAATGACTAATATCCAGTCTTGACTGCCACTGCAATCTGCCCTTGTTATTTATTTCCCCTAGCTCCCACTCAACATGTCAGCATGCCTCAACAATAACAGAAAAGGTTTCTTTCTTCAGTGCTTTCATGTCTGACTGTTGTGTGAGCTTTTTGATTTGTCAGCCTTATGTCAAAGGTGTTGTTCCGTTATCAGAACTGCTCAGGAACCTCCCGTTCTCATAAAACATTTTTTTTGTATTTAGTCGCGAATTCACTTAATGAAAGAGATACATTTTTAGTTACTAGAGAGAACAGAAATAATAAAAAAATGCTTAGATAAGTTAACACAGACATTATCTTGACTGTGTGCAGACTAGTCTTAACTGGCGTTAAATCAGACCTAATTTAAGTGGACAGGTCTGCATTTAACCTGTGGCTGGCAGTAAGCACATTTCTACAGGAGAAAGATCACCAGTTTGAGACCTGGAGGAGAAACAAACCCAGCCACAGGGGAAGGGTCATAAGCTAGTGTACTGCCAGTGCTGGCCCCAAACCCAGATAAATGGCACGGTTGGATCAGGAAGAGCATCCAACATAAAATCAGTGCCAAACCAGACATGCTAATCTGTCCATACAGTGACTTAGTGTGGCAATAGTTGGCAACCAGTCGTGTTGTGTCCCCTATTGCAACAGGACACAATGCAAACGAGTTGTTCTCATCGGTGTGGTATAAATCAGATTGACTGGACCGTGTTGGCTATCTGTTGTGGATCCAGTTTTCTGGGGGACACGAACTCTAAAACCAATCTTGTACATTTGGCTGTATAACTGATTAAGCATGAAATTTTAAGTGCTCATAGAACAGATATATAGAGATAAATATAGATTTTAGTATAAGCAATAAGTTAAAATGCTGTGCAAAGGTTAAAAGATGCTTTTTACTTCACTAAGCACCTAATGACAACAACACAGTTTGCATATTTAAGAAACCTTGGCTTTCAGTTTGTGTAATTAGGAGCTTAATGATCTGAGCTGTTAATTAAACTTAATAAGTCACTCTATTATTGCTTTCCCCTCACTCTGCTCTTCTTAGGTCTTTGTCTCCTTTTGTCCTCCCTTTTTATTTTTCCTCTCTCTGGTTCATTCTTTACAGCCCTCTTTAGCCCTTTTTCCTTTCTCTAGAGTAGCCATGTCATTGAGATGGATGTGTACTCATGATTGGCCAGGGAGAAACCTCAGAGCTTGAATGGCATTGGCTTAGAACAAATTGTGTGTGTGTGTGTGCGTGTGTGTGTGTTTGTGTGTGCGCTCATGTGCAGATGGAGGCTTGCCTTGTTAACCTATCAGTGCTGGTCAGCATCTGTGTTATTCTGTTGTTTAATAGAAGATGGACAAGACGTTGGACAACAGCAGCACTGTAGTGATCTCAGTGTTTTTTAACAGCAGACTGGGACCCTTTATCTGAATAAATGGCCGCTTTTCTAGCCTGCTGAGATCATTGAACACTCTTGGTAACTGCTGTTACTTGACCTCAGTTGTGAACTGTGTGTTGGCCTATTGGCGTGCATCTGATTGGTTATTTTAATCTTTTGTTTCAGTTCATAATAAGTAACACATTTGAAATAGTTGCTAGCAGAACTGGCATTGATATTAGGCTTTATGAGTAGCGGAATTACCCCAACATGTTTAAAATGAAAAAGACCATAGTTGTGCCTCAATAAGCTGTTAATCATCATTAGCAGTGAAGGAGCCCTGCGTGTAAGAGTCACAAACAGGACAGAAAGATCTAAGGTGGATGATGAGAGTTTCATTTTCCCAATTATTGTGTCTTGAAACTGAATCCGAGCACGTTTGCATGGAAATGTGTGTTTCTTGCTTATATTAGCAAACTAGCTTGTTTAGCATGGTGGAGTTCTTAACTCAGTGTTTTTGGAATACTGTCCTAGGCTTGTAAATTCTGTCATACTGTACAGACACTTGATAAATCAAGTGAGAAGCCACATCATTAAAGCTCTTGCCTAATATTGTTTAGGTTCCCTTCATTCTGTCATAGCTGCTTTGAACTTATCCACCGTCATTAAGGGGTGCCATTTCCCAACAAAGGTGGGCAGGATCTGCCAAAGTAGCATCCGCACTGTGTTTGTGTCCTGCTTGAACTTTTCAGTCTCATGCTTTGTTTGACTTTCTGGTTATATTTAGACACTGTAAACTACTTGATTAGAATAATGAAAATCTTGTAGTTGGGACCAAAAATTGGGTCAAAATGTCTGTTTACCAGACTAAGCCTGTACATTAAACAAAAAGTCTCTAATCCTTTGAGTTTAGTATAATAGGGTACCTTTACAAGCATATGCAATGAATGAGGATTGATGGGCTTGTCTAAGAGTTGGCTAAACCTTATGCATCTGAGTGTTTACAGCAGGAGCTCCAGTTCAAACTCCTGTGCACAAAGGGTTAACTCTTTCTACAGTGCTATAGTGTTTGGATGTTTGTCATCAGCAGATGCGAAGGTGTTCTGGATTTTGCACAACATTGTTACGCCTAACAAAAGCAGTGACGAAGACGCAGATGAGCTGTTTCGCTGACTCTAACATAACTACTGACATGAAGAGGACGAGATGTTTTACATTATATGACGATTAATTTTACATGTAATTGTGTCATTAGCTTGCTTTTCTGTTGATCACTATCATTCCCTGCCTTAAATTTCACTGTGAAAAAAGCATCCGCAGGCAGCAGACGTGCATGTTTGTGTCTTTGATGCCAAAATGATGGATTATACTGGGAACAGAAGGAACCTTTCAGGAATTAACAACCTGCTTATCTGCAAATGGTGGCTGGAAATGTTGGACTTGTTTGCATGATAGATGAGCCTGTTCATGGACCCAAATATTCATTTCATTTCAGTAGGTTTAGATGTGAACTAATATATGTCACTACTCAGCATGGCAAGGCTGTTTATGTTGGAAAAAAGTAATTCTGGTGTTTATTACCATTTGTAATAACAATAGTGGTTCTTGCTTTCACTTAATAGCTTCAATGCTGGTAATTTGGTCTTCCTCACTCAGTACAGTCAACATTACAATGGATAGTCTATCTCATGAGACATATGGACTCAACAAAGAGTTCGTCACGTGACCAAAAGATGATAAGTTACATGATGTGAGAGGGAAAAGAAACATTGCATGATGGGAGCATCTTCAAAATCCTAATACAACAGAAAGTTTCTGATGTTGGTAACCCAGCTTAGTTTGAAGCTTAGAGGATTTGTTTAAAATCATAACATTTAAACAGGAAATACAGAACAGATTCTTATCTCAGGATGTCAAATGCTGCTGTCCTGTCAGATACTTCTGTGTTCTTTGCTGTGCCTGTAATAATAACAGTAATGCTGGATGCCACCAGCTAACTAAAGCACTAGAAAGTCCACAGGAGTCTTGAAGGGTAGCGGATTAACCCACAAAGCTTAGAACTACAAAGAAAGAACTACATTCATGGCATATTTGGAAAGTATGTGTTTTGTTTGACTTTGCTTTTCACTTGTTGATGAGGTTCAGTAAAAATCGAGATCTGAATAAAACTACAGGAAGCTGACATCTAAAAAAAATTCTATTTTATCCATTTAACACTGAATAACAGAATGCTAAACTGTTAGCTTGGTGTACTATTAAACCAAGAAGCTCATGGTTTTCTAATAGGTTTTTCTTCATGTGTTCTTATGCAAATAGTCATTTTGGCTGCAGTCTAAGTGACAACAGTAATATCATTTTAGGTGTGAATTCAAGAGGGTTATCCAGCAGACGCATTTCAGACAATCCTCAACAACCTGAGCCGCACTACAAACCGTCATCTGTGCTCATTCTAACCTTGTCTTGTATAGCTGTGCTGTTGGGATTGTAAAATGAATGCCTGTGCAATTTCTCAAATACAGCAGTTTCTGTGCTGCAAGTTTTTTAATTGCTTGCATTCATTTTCTCATATTATACAGATAGATGCAGCAGCGATATGATTTATAGTATTGCTACTGCCTCTTGAAATGGAAGCTGTAAGCACTAGGGAGTGTGTGTGGTAGGTAATGTGGATTTAGCGTCAGGGCCATAACAGACAGGAATAGACAGGCTTATTAGCGAGAAGTGTTCCTGTCATAGTTTACTGCATGCACTTAGCCAGTCAAACCCTGCATGAAAAATCTGTTAAATTGCTGCTGTAATCATCTCTGTGGAGGTCAATCATGCCATCGATCAGCCGCTCCAACATTTAAATCTCGCATCTACAGCACAGTCAACATTACAATGGATGACAACATCCCCATAAAACACCAATAACACTGACACGTAAACATTTATAGACTTTGGAACTTGACCATATTGCATAGTTGAAGTGTTTTCCCACATTATATGTAGGGAATATTGTGGGGGTTTTCGATTTTTTTGAAGGTATCAACAGATTGTTGAATGCAGAGCTTAGCGTCAAAGTATTCTTTATATTTAGGGTTGTTAACCAAATGCATTAAGCATAAAAGGGCAGCGAAAAAAGGCACGGTTTGACATCGTCCCGAGTACAGAGTCTTTTTTACCCATGTGAAATTACCCCAATTAATAAGATCACTGAATTCACAGCAAGCATCAAATGTGCTACCTCCGGTTCTTCTAGCTCAGTGGTTCCCAACCTTTTTTGCTCCACAGACCGGTTTATGTCGGACAATATTTTCACGGACCAACCCTAATTTCCCTCAGGATTAATAAAGTATATTGATTGATTGATTGATTGATTGATTAAGGTGTCGCGGATAAATACAACAAAGTACAACGAGAAAAGACCCAGGGAAACAGAGTTAACAATAAAAACGTTTAAAAAAAACCCGATAAAAACCCTGAAAACCATAAATTTCACACCCGAGCCTCAACTCTTGCGGCCCGGTACCAAAAGACTCACAGACCGGTACCGGTCTGTGGCCCGGGGGGTGGGGACCGCCGCTCTAGCTCAAACAGTATTTCCTGAAATGGGAACACAACTGAAGTTGACAAGTGTCTCTTCAATTGTGCTGGATACCAGAAAAGCCAAGTTTGTACAGTGCAGAAGCCCGAGTCCTCTGACATTTTCTGCATTTCATTCTTGAAAATAGCTCAGGCCTGTATTGCGCTTGGCTTTATACAAGCGCAAGATCTTTTTTTATCACCTTTTTAATTAAAGTAGGACTGTTATTCCAATTGTAACAGTAATTTAGATTTGCTTGGAAGACTCTACTCTTGGACCTGCTCACCTGTTCATATGCATACAGTGTTAACTTAATCCTTTAACACCAGGTGTTTTATATTTGATGAAAGTCATATATCCAAGTTGATATTTCATTTCTTAAAATGGTTTAATAAACACTCCAGTTTCAAAAAGTTTGAATTTTTTTTTGTCAAAAATGTCATGCCTGTTGGTTCAGACTTTACAGGGTTAAAATGGGGAAAGTAAGGATGAGACCCTCTCGCAGAACAGACCATGTATTAGTGACAAAAGACATGACACTGCATCTAAGGAATAGCTGGGTTGTAGGTGGGTTGCAAAGCAGATTGCATTGTCTGCAACAACTGTATACAGACTGAAGCAGCTTAAACATCACACATCTATGTTGCTAATAGGATCAGTAAAAGGGAATTAGCTCAATTTTGTATTGTCAAGGGATTATTCATATTGGACTACACCAATTAAAAATGGTTTCTTGTAAAGTCAGTGGGAGCTTGGTTGTTTGTGTCTCTGTGTCAACAAAAAGCATTTCCTTAAATTCGAACCCAAGGACAAACGAGTGTAACTAATGCACTAGATGTCTAAAAGTGAATTTAAAATTGATACAGCAGCATCTACAGACATCTGGAGAGATTCAGAACCCTTACAGTAACCCTCTTGTCTGAACAGTTGGGTCCTCCTCTGCAGTATATAGACTATAATTGCTTACAAAAATCAAGCACTGTGAAAAACATTATCATTTCAGCTGTATTGTTTTTTCCCCTTGCCTAATATGTCCTCGTTTTAATGAGCCTTGTACACTTAATTGTAGAAAATTGCCTCTCAAAACATTAGCAATTAGGCGACGCTGGGACCTAAAAGTGTATTTGGTATTTTTTCCGTAATAAATTACTTAAAACTTATGAGATTTGTTGCACAGTAATTTTCTGCTGACTCACTAATTGACAATCAACAACTCACTAGTTTGAGCACATTTACACATAATTGGTCGCAAACTGTAGAAAGATGGGAAATGTGAACTCTTGGCAAACAGGTCTGGCACTTTTTGTCTGTCCTTTAGCAAACACATGCACTGACAGCCAGTAAGGAGCTGATTGGGTTTCTTCAAAGCTTTCTTAAAGCTTCTTGCTTTTCAGACCGGTGCTGACAGGGCACTCTTTCTGCATTCTATCAGCTCCTTCATTATACAGACGTAAAAAATTCATAACACAGGAAGTCACCTTGTCAGCATGTGGCCAGAGATTTTAATGTCATCATTTTTATTTCACTTTGTGATCTTATACGAGCCAAAGTTGTGACAAATCATTGACAAAAACCTCAGTAACATATCTACATGTATATATATATATATCTATATATATATAGATATATATATATATATGTATATGTGTACATTACTGTTCAAAAGTTTTAGAAGACCCCAATTTTTCCCTTTTTTATTGGGAATTATCCAGTTTAATGTCTCATTGCACTCTGAAATGAAAGCATAATACAAATAAGCAATTGGAGTTAAAAAAGAAATCATGGAATGAATTTATAGACCAAAATGTCTTCTAAACTTTTGACTCATCAAAGTAGCACCTTTGGCAGATATAACAGCTGAACACATTCACGGCATCCTTTCTACAATAGAAATCAAATATTCTTCATAAAGTTCTTCCCATATCTGTTGCAGAAGTTCCCATAAATGTGACACTTGTAGGTCGCTTTACTTTCACTCTTCAGTCCAGTTCATCCCAAACCAGCTCGATGGGGTTTGAGGCTGGAGACTGTGCTGGAAACTCTGTGTTTTCATGCTTGCCATCTTGTTCTTTTTTCCTGAGGTAGTTCTGGCATAGCTTGGACTTATGTTTTGGGTCATTATTTTGCTGTAGGATGAACCCCTGACCAACTAGGTGCATACCGGAGGGTATTGCATGGCGCTGCAGAATGCTGTGGTAGCCATTTTGGTTTAGGGTGCCTCTCACTCTGTACAAGTCACCGATCCTGGATCCAGCAAAACAGCCCCAGACCATCACACTTCCTCCTCCATGTTTGACAGTTGAGGCCACACAATGTGGAACCATCCATTCACCTACTTGACAGCATACAAAGATCCTGAACTGAATTTTGATAAATCAGTCCATAATACCAGTGGCAGTGGTTCATGGACCAGCCAAGCCTCTTTGTCATATTCTGATGCCTGGCTTTCTTGCTGCAACTATTCCTGTCAAACGTGCAGCTCGAAGTTTTCTCTTCAGAGTTGAAGCTGAGACTTGCTCACTATGACTAATATTAAGCTGTGTTTGAAGCTGTTGTCCTGTGAGCTGCCTATCATGCAAGTGACTCTCAGAAACTTGTCCTCTGTTTTATTTGTGGCTTTGGGTCTGTCAGACCTCTTCCTGTCAGAGTTTTCCCTAGTTTCTGAGTGCCTTTTGATGGTGAAGGAAACTGTACTCACCCTGACTTTCTTTACAACACTGGTTTTATGCTGACAGAGGGGGTTGTAAGTAATCCAGAAATGATGGAACACCTGTAGGAATTATTAGCAGCAGCTTTCAAGGCTTGATCAACCTCCTTTAAATTGTGAACCCATTTTCTGTTCCCTGAAAAAGGCCTTTTTATATAATTCTGAAATGTACATTATTTTTTAGTTTTGGGTAACCATACATTTTTTTAACCTCTGGCAGTTAACTACTTACCTGTACCATTGTACCACTGTACCATTTAAAGCTATTTCAAGACCTGAATGACTTGAATTGCAATAAATAACTGTGGCATGTAATAACCATTTAACATTATATCATTATTTTTCTTATACCGGGCCTTGGTGCAACACATAAAAGCAAACAAATAATTTAAAAAAACAAACAAACCTCATGCTCTTCTGATTGGCTGTCCCTCATAGACAGCATCTGGGTGGACCATCTGTCTGGAGCCAGAGCTGTCCCTGAGATGACTGAATTTATGATATAGATATAAAAAGGGTTTTGAGCAGTCTGAAGCCTGAGTATTTGGTCAGGGATTACTTGCACATACACTGACGTCACTTGAATATTTCCAAAAATGCAGCTTCTGTGGGGTGTTCCCGGTCTGCAGTAGTCAGCATCTATCAAAAGTTGTCCAAGGAAGGAGCAGTGGTGAACCAGCTACTGGCTCATGGGTGACCAAGGCTCATTGATTCAGAACTCATCAATGAGTTGTGCTTTATTTAGACCAGAGTGCTCACTTTGCTGTTTTTATATGCACCCCATTGTTCTGATGACTCTCTTTAAATCAGTGAGTGGGTCTTCCATAAGCATCTCACAGCATGGTAGGATTGTACCTAATCTAACCTGAGCTAGTAACTCTGTCGTTTCTCTGACGATGGCTGATGGACAGAAGTAGACATACAGGTGTGTCTCCTGTCATCCCTCAGGTGGTGCTGTATAACTCAGGGATTCAGGCATGACTCAGCTGCATGTCAGTTTGCAAGATCCCTATATTACCATAAAAGTCACTTAATCCAGGATTTTTTTTTTAGCCCTGCTCTGTATTTGATAGGCAAACAGTGTGGCTCCATACACTATTGACTGTGGGTGCCTCCTGCAGGGTTGTTTTTTGACACCGCTCACAGCTCCATTAAAGGCAGCGGAGAGCATGGAAGCTGTCTCAGCTTGATTTATGGGGTATAAATTGACTTTAGCTTAGCAGGAGTCTGCCCATCATCTTATATTCACTCAGCTGGGATTGCCCTTTTTCTGCAACAAATCTTGGTCATTGTCAGGTGTCTTTGCTCAAATAATTTCATGTTCATTCAAGCTTTCTTTTTTAATGCTTTCTAGTACTTCTAACGTAGAAACCAGAATGTTTTTTAAATTAACCACAGACGTTTGTTATTTTAGGGCTGATCAAGTTTGCAAAAGCTGGCACATGATGCTTATTCACATTTGTCAAGTGAGTTTATGAAGACACAATGAAGCTGGTTTTATTCATAGTGTGACTGCCTGCTTGGTTTGTGGCAAGTGCAATATGAGTGGATGCAAATATGCTCTGGGTGTTATGAACAAAGAACGAGCTGCTTTAGCAGAAGTCTCCATGACATGGTGAAAAATGTGTACCATCATTTTATACTGTGACGATTATATGGCTTATGATAAATTAACATATATGGTTGGGGTACACACACATCTCTACTTGGAGGTGACATCACCACGGTGCTCATATCTATCTATCTATCTATCTACCTACCTACCTACACACACACACACACACACACACACACACACACACACACACACACACACACACACACACAGAGCCTCAACTTTTAGATCAAACCAGGAAATTGTCCCTGCTGCTGCCATTAACTAGCAAGATGTTAATTTAATTTTTTTAACAGTACTTTGCTTTGATACATATGTAAGACTGTTGAGCAAGCCTTGACAACAGACGCTTTTAGGGTTTTTATGTGCAGAGGTTTGGGCTGAGTGAAAGTATCTTCACCTCTGTACCTTCAGCTACGTGTTACACCAGTGTTATAACTCTAATATAGTTCTGAAATCACAGCAGCTTTAACTCTTGATTAATCACAAATCGTGACACCTCTTTGTTCAGGGCTGTCAGAAATGCGCCAATCTTGTTATATGATATTTTTTCCATGTTTCGTATTATTTTTGTTTTCACTGCCCCAGGACATGATTCAACACACACACACACACACACACACACACACACACACACACACACACACACACACACACCACTCCCTTTTTACCTGACAAAACATTTTGTTAGAGGACGTAATAATGCCACGGTCTACCTTTAATTTCCCAAAAAATTAATATCGCTTTGCCTGTCTTCTCTCTGCAGTATGAGTTCAAGGTGAAAAACATCAAGAAGAAAAAAGTCCACATCGTGGTGTCTGTAGATGGCGTGAAAGTCACCTTGAGGAAAAAGAAGAAAGTGAGTGAACTTTTTCTTTGAATACTTTTTTTACAAATTGCAAAGTAAAAGCATCTTTTGTACTACTTTGTACTGTTTTGTACTGAATTGTTGTCACCCGCATCGAAGACCTTTGAATGGATCAGTAAAACATCATATAAAAATGTCTTGGTGTAAAAAGATTTATGTTTTTTTTTGGTTCATATGTGTGCTTTATGGGCGCGCGTTGACCACCTCTGTCATCGGCCACGTTTATCCTTGATAGTGCTGCAGATGACAGCCAGCTCTATTAGCTCTATTAGCTCTATTAGCTCTATTAGCCCACAACATTCACTGATGCTTACAGAGTGGTTAAAAGTGGGTGTTGACCTCTGGCAGTTTAGGGCTACTTTTTTTCCAAGTGAGATGCCACCATTGGGCAAAAGAAATGTACTGTTGGAAATGGAAAGCTGTGTGGATAATCTGCTAACAGTTCCCCACTTTACAAACACAAGTGCAGCCGTTGCCTTGCAATGAGTTTACCAAGGGCAGCACAAAACATGCAGCGCTGCAGCAAGAGCGAGTATTCTCCTAACTTCACAGGCATATAGGTTTCTTGTAATTTGAACACAAGAAAACGCTCTGAAATTAAACTAAACATGAGAAAGGAAAAAATCAACAAATTAAATTTCTAACCGCTGACAGCTGTGGTGTTAAAGAAAATGTGTTGTGTTGTGGGGGGCTTTTAAGCTACTTTTCCTGCATTTCATATAATACTGCAGGTATTTACTGTACTAAAGGCATAAAAAATACTATTTTCTTTTCACCCCTGTATTTTCACTTTGCTTACTTAGTAAATTCCCAGCAATTGTGTTTTAACACATAAAGAGGCTTTTTGTTGGCACAAAATCAGTATGTCTGGTCCCTAATGTGTATCTGTCAACACTCTCGGCACACTGACTCATGGCTCTGTCTTTGTGGCTGCTGAGATATCATCTGTAGTTATAAGAAACATGTGACAGAACTCTAACAATGTTGGGTTAGTCACTTTCTAAAAAGCTGTTTAATTTCCTGTGTCTTTGTGTGTAGCAGAAGGTGACGACCAGTCCTCTTAGAGAGCATGTAGAAGTGAGAATGGAAGGACTACTAAAGAGAATAAAGTGCTTGATGGGGATCAGAACCATTAGCAGAGTAGAAATTATGAGTTAAAAGATGAGGAAAGAGCAAGAAGAAAGCTTGAAAAAGTTGAAGTGAGACTGGAGAGGAATCTGTGTTTCCAAGTGAGCTGAGGATGACGGGACAGGCTCTGCGGTCGACTAAGCTAATGGAGGGAATAAAGACGATGATGATCGATGAGCTTAATCTAGTCTTGCCCGCTTTAAATGGTGTAGATTATAAGGCTGTCACCAGATATCTGATTTCAGAAATGTAGTACTTGGTGCCAGGACCAGGAGAATTCCAAGATGCTTGATACTCGGTTCAATACCAACAGAAAAAGATTATCCTATGTACTTAAAGATAAACTCTATTATTTCAGGACATCACAAGAAGGATGATACTTTGTACTGAAAAACACGATAGCATTGTTCTCATATTGCCTTTTGCAAATCAGTTTCACCCCTTGGTCATCTGACTTGAATGGAAAGTACTACTACACCCACTTCTGGAGGGGTGATATCCTGCCCCCATCAGCTCTGGAAGAATATAGGTTGCTAGCCACAGTACCTGCTGTAATTTCAAGGGAAAATTACTGTCATGTTTACAAAGTTTTGGTATTAAAAAGCATCTGAAGTACATTTTACCTTTTTACAGTATGTGTATCTAAAATTTTGAATCCTATTGAATTACCTGAACTCATGAATGTAACTCATACTTCACGATTAGATCTTCATCCAAGTCACAATTATAGATAAATATATAGATGATATATATAGATGATACTTTATTGGAAACAAAAAAAATATATAAAGTAAATCTGGAAATGCCAATAACTGCCATTTCTCTAATGGGCACCGCTGTAATATCCCATAGCGACATTACAGCATTAAAAAGGATGCTTACCACCTTAAATAAAAACTGTGGGCTTCCGTAGATAATTTGCCCTTTACTAACAACTAGCAGCTGCGGCTGCAGTGATGCTCCAGTGATGATGTACCGGTCCGTCATGGTAAAGAGAGAGCTGAGTGTAAAAGCAAAGCTCTCAATTTACCGGTCGATCAATGTCCCTACCTTCACCTGTGGTCTCGAGCTCTGGGTAGTGACCGAAAGAACCAGTTTGTGGATACAAATGGCGGAAATGAGCTTTCTTCAGGGGGTGGCTGGTCTCTCCCTTAGATATAGGGTGAGGAGTTTGGAAATCTGGGAGGGGCTCAGAAAAGAGCTGCTGCTCCTCCACATCAAAAGGAGCCAGTTGAGGTGGTTCGGGCATCTGACAAGGATGCCTCCTGGGCGCCTCCTGGGTGAGGTGTCACACCGAGAGGAGGCCCCAGGGCAGACCCAGGACACACTGGAGAGATTATATCTCTCAGCTGACCCGGACAAGCTTTAGGTGTTGGCCAGGGAAAGACAGGTCTGGGTTTCTCTGCTTAGGCTGCTGCCCCCGTGGCCACCTGACCAGGCCACAGTTAAGTGGAACAAAATAGATGGATGGATGGATGGATAACAATTATAAAATGATTACATTTGTTCATAACTCATAATAAGGCTATTTTGCGTTAGCAGTTTGACAAAACCTAAAACCTCACTTGGAGATGACATGCATTACCACTGTGCTTATGGATTTTCTCTGTTAAACTGGAAATTCTGCTTCAGGCTCTGTGGTCACATAAAAATGGGGTGTTTCTCCAGTCAAGTGACTCTTCTTCCGCACAAAATGATCCCTATGAGTGCCACCTCCTCCAATCAGAGATGATGGTCATCCTATAGTCATTCAAATATATACAGACCATAAATATAAGAACATAAAAATATAGCAGTAAAGTGCAGTGCTGTTACAAATAAGACAAGATATTAAAGCTGTAAAAGACAACAGCTGTAAAGTTGGTATTTAGTGCACAGAATTAAAAAAATCCATGTGAAATACTTCAAGTTAAACATTTTATGGCTTATGATATTTAGAACTCGGTGCTGCTGTTTATGTGATTGGGTCTCATTAGAAACATTAATGGTTATAGGGATCCTGTGTTCCAATATTATATATTGAGGATTCCAGTGAGCGTGTGACGCATACTTTGTAGAGCTGGGCTTCACATGTGACAACAGTAAGGTATGGGCAAACTGAGCTGACTTTGAACACAACCTGCTCCTGACCAGGTTGAGTATCAGTTACCATGGTGATTTAGCCAAGTAAAAAGTGAGTCACTTTTGTGACACAGAAAAGTTTGACTTAAAGTCAGCATAGCTTGCTAACTCATTGATCTCACTTTGTAATACATTCCCCCGTAAAGCCTAATGTTAGGGCTGTGGCTGCTTTGGCTGATCAGTGTGCCAACAGGGAGCTTCAGCCCATCGGACTCCTCGTGTCCATGAATACAAGTGATTAAGCTGGACCTCTCAGCTGTGCTTGTGTTATTGGTGCCCTCTGGAGCATTTTGATAGAATTATCTGATGGCTAAAAAGCCAGTCCGAGTTTCTTCTTCGATGTTTCACTTCTCTTTTATATACAGTTTATTTTAAACACTCGGTGCAAGCCTGAAAAGTAATCGAAGTCTTGTATTTAGAGGGACTCCTTCAGCAGCAATAACATCTATCACCACCAGATGTTTCCTGTGGCTGCTTTTGGACCATTCAGATCTATTCCTCCTACAAAACTGTTTCACTTCATCTCTGGTATTTCTGGGATGTCTTGGCTGAGCAGCCCTACAGCCTTTTTTTTTCATGCAACTGCCGTACTTGGCCAAATGCTCCGAGTGGATTGTTATACAGTCTGTGTCTTTGTAAGGAGATGAGGCAGCTCCAAAATCTGATTGGCTGTTGGCAACTTGCTGGCTGTGAAAATGGCAAGATTTCCTCAGCTGATGGTCCACCATCTGCACAGACCACACATTTCCTTAGTTCCTTTGTATTGGGAAGAATGAGCAAATGATGCAGGGATGAATGTTCCATACAAAACCAACCTGCAAGATGGTTTCCTCCAAATTCTGATGAAAACTGTCAAATTCCTTTAAGCTTTTTGGAACATCATTTTTGGCACACTGATTCTGCTGCTGTAGTCTGAAAAGACTTTATAGTTAAGCTTCACCTGAAAGACTGTACCTACTTTATGTAAGGCTCACTCAGCTTATATCAGGTGAAGCTCTGTTGACTTACATAAGCCAGATTTGTATGTCTGTCAGATTTACATTAATGTCTCAAAAAGTTTTTAATGGCTTAAATGGCCCTGAAAGGAGTTGGCCTTTAATCAGATTAGTTTAAAAGTCTAGCTTTGTTAGTACATGGCCACCTGAAAACATATGCATATTTGCTATATATAGCTTTGTTGTGGACAGCAGTGTGTGGATGATGCATACTGTAGTCTAGACTGTAAGTATTCATAGGGTTAAGGCTAATGTCCTTTATGCTTTGTGCTTTAGCAAATTCAGTTCAATAAAAAATAGCAAAGTGGAAAATCTCAGCTGTAACTGAAGCTTTACATCAGTATTTGAAGAACTGTTTAGGAAATACTGTATATCTCTATAATATAGACTCTCATTTCCAGTGACCAATGCACATGAAGTCTTGAAGTATTGAGTCTGCAGACATCACCAGACACTTTGAAGCAGTGCAGAATCGTACTGTCAGGAGTACTGAACAGGCACATTGACTTGGGGACATTTATTTTTTCAGCTTGCCTACTGCATATGTATTTCTTTTGAGTTTAAATTTCCTGTAAAATGTGCGGCGATGAGTACTTAATTAAACCATAAAACTGCGCTTAGATTTGAGCCTGACAATTTACTACAAATTGTGCTGAAAATGACAGCACAAAAAAAGCACACCCCTGATGTGAATGTGATAGTTGCCGCTAGGAGGAATAATTTATTTGGAAGCCCAAGGGAGATGTTATTAAAAGCGTGAAATCGAGGCATGTAGACTGCTCAAAGTGGTGCCCAAAGTTTGACTCTGTCCTGTAGCTTTTTGCTTAGGCCAAATCTTGCATGTTTAGAGCAGAGCCGTGCATGTTTCTGGACCTTAACGCTGGCATTTTATGTTAACAGAACAGAAAGTGGCACATCGACAGGAGAGAGAGAATAAGACACAGTACAAGCGATTGATGTATTCATGGCTACAAAGTTATTTTTGACATTTAGCAGAAACGTTAAGTGTTTTAGGTTTTAGGTCACAAGAAGTGGGTAGAGTAAGCAGAGAATCTGCACATAAATAATACGGTAGAGAGCATCAAAGTCTCTGCGTAATGTGTACTGAGTGTAATGAATATTGAGGTTTTTGCAGAAATTGTTTGTTATCCACTGATGGCTGTGAGTCATATACACATGCCATTCATTACACATGGCCATACTAAAAAATACCTGCTGCTACATACACATGCAGAAAACAAAAGTGATGTGCACATTTATGCGCATGGAACAATAACTTAATTAACAGGCTAATTGGTGAAAATCTCCATACATCTATCTATTTTCTGCTGCTTCCCTGCCCTGGGTCATGGGGGAAGCAGTACACCAGACCATCCTCTCCTAGTTCATCCGAGGGAACTTTGAGACTCTCCCAGGCATACTAAGAGATATAATCTCTATAGCTTTCCCTGGATCTGCCCCAGGGCCTCTTCCAAGTAGGGGATGCCTGAAACACCTCGACTGGCTCCTTTCAATGTGGAGTCCCTTCTGAATGACTGAACTTCTCATCTCAGCACTAAGGGACAGGCCAGCCACCCTTCAGAAGAAACTCATTTCTCCCACTTGTGTCGACAGTTTGATTCTGTCTTTCTGCCCAGAGCTCGTGAACATAGATGAGGGTAGGGATGTAGATCAGCAGCCTCACATTCACACTCATCTCTCAGTTCACCACAGTGGAGTGGTACAGTGTCCGTATTATGAAGCCAATAGAACTTGAGCATCTTTAAAAAGCAGAAAGGAGATTCTGACACCAGCTTCTGGAACTTAGATCGACCTAGAAATTCAATTGTACAGAGACTGATAAGTCTTGTAGCAATACGAGAGTAAGATCCTCCATAGTCTTACCCAAATTTACAGAGAAATTTGGTAAAATGCCTTCTCCAAGTCCACAAAGCACATAAAGAATGGTTCCACAAACTCCCACATACCCTCAAATATCCTCGAGAAGATAAAGAGCTGGTCCAGTATTCTGCAACCAGGACAAAAAAAACCCAATTGTTCCTCCTGAAACTGAGGTTTATCTAACTGAATCTCTCTCCTCTCCATCACCCTGACTTAGACCTTCCCAGGGAGACTTACTAGTGTGATCCCCCCTATAGCTGAAACACTCCATCCAGTTGTCCTTCTTAAAGATCGGAACTACCACTTCAGCATACCAAACCATGGGCACTGCCACAGATTTCCATGCTGTGTTGTGGAGATGTGTCAACCAAAACAGCTTTATAGCATCCAGAACCTTAAGGAACTCAGGGCAAATCCACCCCGGGAGCTCTGTCATCAAGAAGTTGTTTATCTGTCTCAGTGATAAGACATCCCACCTTTGTCTTTAGACAGTGTCATTCCATGGTTCCACTGAACTCAGCCCACACCTGTGTTTTTCCTTCAGCACCGCACTCCACTTGCTCTGAATTGGCATGGTGTTTCTGGAGAGAAATATGCAAAAGTCTTTTGTTGTGTTGTTTAATTGGTAGATTATTCATCCCCGCATTAGGTCTGCTCGTGCTTGACTTACTAATTTCCACTGCTATTGGTAAATTTCCTAGGTTCTTCATCAGAATGAACAGGCTGCATCTGTGGTCATAAATTAGTACCTGCTTGTTTTGTAACTATTTAGTTTGGCAAGCCGACAGTCAGTTTTTGCTTTTCTTGCTTTGTTTTTAGAACTTTGTATTATCCTTTCGGCTTAGGTTGTCATCTCTACTTTACATATGCAAACAGGACAGTTCCACCTTCACTTAAATAGCAGTTAGCTGTCAAGTCAGCTAACTGAAAGCCAGGCACAAACTCACATAAAAACGCAACATGATAAAGTTTTAAAAAAAATTCAGAAAAATGAAGGCATTCAAACTATATTTAATTTCTGACAACAAACCAAACGTGAGCACAAAATATGGATATTTATTTTTCTGTACCTGGCTGCCCTCAAAAGGCCCTTGGTCAAGTACACCGGCGGGATGCAATTAAAGGCCAGTCGATGGATGAATGTTTTCTTGTCGAGTTTGGCTCCTTGTCCCGAAAGCCGAAATGTCAAGTGTGACGGTCAGCAATCTATTTACATCTCTGAGTGCGAAGGAGGCATTCAAAGAGCGCAGATTGAAGTGATTGAATGACTCGGTCAACAAAGTGCTCTGTGGAGACAGAAATCAATAAGAATGATTCCTGTGTGCTTCTGTGGTGACATTTTGATTGTGACATTAAGCTGAAAGGTAGATTTAATCAAACAGACAGACAAAAGGAGCAAGTAAAAAATGTACATGAAGGTCTCACAATGATATCAGTGCTCACGGGATATCATCTGTCTGTCTTTGAGTTTTTCAGCCGATTAATGTTCAAACTGTCCGAGCAAGGAATGTTCCTTATTTCATTTGTCTTATGTATCCAAATTTTTACATGTGGTGTGAATGAATGGTTTCGTTTTGTTTACACAGAAGAATGAGTGGACATGGGACGAGAGCAAAATGATGGTGATGCAGGATCCCATTTACAGGTAAGCTGGCCTTAAGATTTATTTATGTATTTTTTTTCATAACGTTCCGTTTCTTTGGCTCATCTTTAAATGCTAATTTAGGTGCTTTTTAATACTTATTCTAATAAGTCAGTCCTTATGGCTCATTGAAGCTTTTCCCAAATGAATTTTAATCCAAACTTGATTAAGTACGCTGTGGTGGCTCCGGAAATGAGAATCCTTTGTCTCTGTCAGTGCAAGCGTTGACATTTTGGAGAAAGAAGGAACTGGTAAGTCTGGTGATAACTTCTACCGACTCCTGAACTGCACAGCACCACCAAAATTTCAGAAAAAAAATGTTTGCTGTTAGGAAGTGTTGATGCATAAACATGATATCAGAAGAAATGGTAATCAAACCAATCCTCAACACTGTTTTTAATAATCTAATAAATTTTGAGTTCTAATGTGCCCAAGTCTCACTTCTACTGTCATGTTTATTTCAGATCTCTTTCACTCTCTTTTAATGTGGTATCTAATTAAACCTGAGCCGTCAGTCAGCTCTTTATCCCCTGTAACCATACTGTGGCGCTGCCTATGGTTTTCTGCAGTTTTGTTTGCAGCACTTTCCATCATAATCACAGCGTGAGGTTTAATTGACATCTTAAAACAGCCTGAGTTGTATCCCAGTGGCAGCGTGACCTAAAGTAACCTCATTTACTGCCAGTGGTGTCGGTCAAATAACTGCTGCTCCACCCATCCCGTTCCAATTCTCCGTGGATGTCGAATAAAGTTTTAGTTGTGGGATCGGACTGTTTTTTCATGTGTTTGTAAAGCACTGACAGCTTCATTTAAGAATATCACGAACTCTGTCCTGTGTTGCTGTTTTTCCTCAGAACTGACATTTTTATGTAAATTCAGAAAATCAAGCAGACTTGGCTTCAAGGCATTTGGGTCTTTCAGTCTAGTAGAGATTTGTAACGGTGTGAGACTTTCAAGTGTTATTCATATGCATCATATAGCACTTTATTCGATACTCTTGTTGGTTACATGCGCTGTGTTGAGAGTATCAATATGCAGACTGAGCGAGCCGGTGGTTGAACTGTCAACCTTCCAATTAGTGGGTTTTGTTCTGGATGAGTGTGAGTCAAACAACAACCTCCAGGGATGGAAAATTAAGCCGACAGTTATGTGTCAAGAACTCTGAGTAGCCACTTGTGGCTGGCTCCAAAAGCGAACCAGTCACCATAGACTCCCATGTTAAAATTGCCAACTAAAGAGTATTAAACATCTAGTGTAATGAAAAAAGTTTTCTCTTTATGGATGGATTCCTTTTTCATAACTCCGTGTGTGGTGTGTGCATATATCAATTAGGCATAACATTATGACCGACTGCATAATATTGTGTTGGTCCTCCCAATCCATTGAGGCACAGACTTCACTAGAGTCCTGATGGTGTGCTGATGTTATGATGTTAGCAGCCGATCCTTTAAGTCCTTTATGTCCTTTATGTTATGAGGTGGGGTTTCTATGGATCGGACTTGTTTGTCCAGCACATCACACAGATGCGCAATTGGATTGAAACCTGGGGAAATTGGAGGCCAAGTCAACACCTCAAACTGGTTTGTTCTCCTCAAACCATTCCTGGACCATTTTTTACCATTAGGGATTACCATTTCAACAAAAAGCTGTACATGGTCTGCAACAATGCTTAGGTAGGTGGTACTGGTCAAAGTAACATCAACAAGGACCCAAGTTTTCCCAGCAGAGCGTTGCCCAAAGCATCATACTGCCTCCACCGGCTTACTTTCTTCCCATGGTGTATCCTGATGCCAGGTGTTTCCCAGATAAGTAACCCACCTGGGTATCCACATGAGTTAAAAGAAAACATGATTCATCATGATTCTTCCATTGCTCCGTGTGCCTGTTGTTGGCACTTTTGACAGTGCATAGGAGTGGGCATTGGTACCATTTCTGGTCTGCGACTATGCAGCACCATACGCATCAAACTATGATGCAGTGTGTATTCTGACGCCTTTCTATCAGCACCAATGATTTTGGCAGTTTGAGCTACAGTAGCTCTTCTGTTGGGTCGGACCACACAGGCCAGCCTTTGCTTCCCGCTGCAGACTGGAAAAACCCAACAAGAGCTTTGGAGTTTTGGAGATGCTCTGACACAGTCGTGTAGCAATCACAATTTCGGCCTTTGTCTAACTCGGGTACAGTGATAAGGAGAGCAGTGTTATTCACTTCTGTCAGTAGTCATAGTGTTGTGCCTGATCGATATACAATGCGTGTAATTTATTTTAGAAGTTCCATTCATTCAAATGTTTTTTAAGGCTTGAAGTTAGGGATGTACCTAACACAGGGAGGTGTAAACTATCTGCACGGCCTCAGCTCCCCTAAAGTTATAGTAATTTGTTACTGTGTTACTTGAAACTAATTAGCAGATCTTTGTGTCAGTGTGACATAGTTTTATGGGCACACGAACCCAGCTTGCTAGCGATAGCTGATAACTCAGCACCTCCTGCCAAAATAAGCTTCTGGCTCCAGAAAAACAAGATAATCAGAATGCTAAACTGTAAGGCCTCAAAATAAAAGTACTGGGTTACATTATAAGTCTGAGGTTACTGAGCAGAGAGAGAATGTAGATAAAAGGTATCTTGATAGCACATTTTATTATCAGTGTTTAAACCTTCGGGCATGTTTTATTTGGGGACTGAAGTTGGACATAAAGGCTATGTTGATCTGCACGGATGGATGGTGTTCCCAAAGGTGAGCAAATATGTTTAATGTGTTTCCCGCTCTGGCAGTGAGATCATATCAGGTTTAAAAACTGGAAATCTCTCTGGGCTGTGTTTATTTTGGGGATGTCCAAAATAATGGCGTGCTACTGTTCTAAATCAGCCAGTTTTCTTAATGTTATCATGACAAATTTTTGTGGTATTGTTAACATGTAAAAAACCTGTCAGCGACAAGCGAGAAAACAAAGAGGATTTAACTCAAATGTACAAATACGATGTAAGTTTAATGGTCGAAACTGTTCCACTCTGCCAGAATGTCTGATAAAGCAGAGTGTAGGTACCAGATCATGCTGTCAGCCCTGTATTGATCTTTTTTTCTTTTTATCTTGTCTTCTATTGTGCAACTTTGTTCACTCTCAACTCTTACTCTCTGTATCAGGAGATCTTGCTTGTCATTTATGAAAATGGCAAATTCAAAAAAATGACACAGTCTCTTAGAATGAGGATATTGTTCACTGGTTAGCATTATCTCTTGGTGACCTAAAAGGGCTAAGCAGAGGAAAATGTCATGTTGAAAAAAAATCGAATAATATTAAAGTCTGAATATCAGGCTTCAGAAGGATTAGAAAACCACGGTTACGTTGTAAGATCAGAATTAGGGATGCAGGACGCGACGAGGTTTGTGCAGATGTTATTGAGGGAGACAGAACGGCTGGGAAGATCTCACCACACGAGAATATGTGTGAGAAAGTTGGGCCTAACTTGACATGTCTGTGGTACGTTTGACCCCACGGGAGTTAAGATTGAGTTCATTCAGTCATTTGCCAAAGGGCTATAATCCTTTGATTCGAACTCTTACCACAGTCTTGTCTGAGCGGACCTGCTTAGACACAAACAGTCACTCAGTGCTGAGACGCAGCTTGTGAGAATTAAGTGGTTCAGACAGATTTGTAGAGAAATGATAGGAACGCTTTAAGATGACTTCACCATTAATCTCTTTGTCTTAGACTTACACAGACACGCAGAGACGTTGAAGTTTGCTCAAACGATGAAAAAAACCCTCATTCTAAAGAGAGAAGTCGAAATAAAGTTGAAGACAGGTTGTGCCGCACTTCTTATTCTGCACTGAATGACTCATGCTTTATCCCACTGCTCCCTCTCTCTTTACCCTTCAGATGCACGCACGCACGCGCGCACAAATTGACACACTCTCTCCCAGGCGGGCCCGGCTCAGAAGTGCATCCAGGAGCCCAGTTGGGGGTTTGGGCTTTGGAAATGATTCTGTCAGAAAGATGGATTTTGCCCTGCTGTTTGTGTAAGCGTCTCTGAGCTTAGGAATTCTGAGAGATTTTGTTTGGTTAGAGATGCCTCACCCTGTCCCACACATCTAAACCTCGCGTACGGTTTTTAATATTACAGTCACAAAGGTCCCCCCCCACCCCCCCACGGCAGGAGGAGGCTGCACAGGGTGGGGGCTAGAAGCCGAGTCCGATGGGTAAGCCTCATCGATCAGTAGCTGTCATCTGCTGAGCCGAGTGTGACAGATCTTCACGACATCTCATCTTTACTCTTCAACTTAGTCACTATGTGCCAGTCCAAACAGAAGTCTCAGTCATGAAATATTTGGTATTTTCTGTGCCAGACTTCACCTCTGCTCTTCACATATCTTCATTTTTTATAATAAGTGTATATCTTCTATACACGGTAGCAGAAGCTGGGATGTTAACATGTGAGGATTAATATCTTGCCGTATTTTTCAATGAGGTGTCATCGTGTTTTATGACTATAAAAATGCTGATATGAAGTAGACACTGCTTCTGTAAGTTATTTGTTATATGTTAGATATATGACAATGTTGTTGTTTTGTTTCATATTCTACTGTATTTCCCCTCCCACTGGGCAGTTTTTCACACATGAACTTTGGGCAATTTGGAGATAATCGTGTTGAGAGATTATCCATAGTTGCCCTTTCTTAAATGTAGCACTCAGCAGGAAATAGACCACTTCAAGCATATTCTCACTACTGGAAACACGACTTGTTTGGCCGAGGGAGCTGCCTGGGGAGGCTGCAGGACACCCTCTCACTAATGGTAAATGCACTGAGCTGTTTGTTAACGGTTCTACTGGCACATTAATACAAAGTAGCATTACTCTCATGTTGTACACGAGAGCTGGATGGCTACAGCCTGTCCACCGCATATGTGTTCTCACATGCATCTCTGGATGGTAAAACCCTAGAAAAATTCAAGGCTGCCGTGCATGTGTGAAAATGGCTTTACTGTCCTCAGAAAGGCCCCATCAAAAGCATTACTGTGAGCAGCAAATGATGTATTTCATCGTGAGCTCTGCCCAACCCTGTAATGAAGTCTGCGGTGCAGTCTGTTCTAGCACTTTGTTACTGCTATGCAATTGCAAAGTTTCACAAAGAGCTGTCGTGATTCTTAAGCTGTACCTGTGGCATTGTTCTACTTTAAGAGGCTCCTAGTATTGGACAGGGATGTGCATTGCAAGCAAAAGTCCTGCTCAATAGTCTCTGGAATGTGTTTGACTGTTATCCAACCTCCAGCCAAATGGCTTTCAAATGACTGCACATAGTTGTGGTAGACTTGTAATATGCTAGCTGTACCTGGTGGATTGTATACTGGACTTTTTTTGTTTCAGAAAGTTCCAGAAATAATTTTTTGGCAGTTATATTTCTCTTTTTTCTTTTCTTTTCTTTATGAGTGGTGTGAGTGGTGTATCGAATACGTAGATGGTTCATTGAGATAAACTTGACAAAAACAGCTTAAATTATACTTATGCAACTAATGATTGATTCTCATTATTTTTAAGAAAGAAAAATTAACAAGGAGCGTTTGTTCAATTAGTCCAAGTTATTCATACCTGTTGTGAACAGCTGCTGAAAACCCTGAGTCACATTAGATCAGAGTAGCACAGAGTCATTATCAGTCAGTGCTTCAATTCTTTCATTGCCATCACAGATAAAATGAAATCATAATAGGCCTGCATCCCAGAGGTCACTTCTTTAGCAGACAGCTGATACACTACTGTGATATCTGTGTCCTTGTATGCTTTCAAAGTTGTTTTTCTCTTGACTTTAACTTATCAATATCGTTGGAGGATAGTTTATATATCTAAGATTGATCACTGTGGATCAGAATTTTATTTGAAAAGCGACCCGTGTCGTCTCGATCTAAAAGAGAGATTAGTCTGTAAATGTTAATGCAGGGAAGATCTAGTGTTTGCATCACCCTAATGTTATCTGAGTGTAAATTAGAAGGCTTCGTTTAGTGAGGGGAAATCCCCATGTGAGAAACTTGGTATTACGTTTGAATAATGTACATCATAAGCTAAATGATACATATTCCTATGTAGCTTTTCAAACACAGGGAGGAAAACGCGCATCAAAGCCGTGGACTGTTTTAAGCACTTGTATGTGGGTTTTTCAGATGAGCAGATGCTGTGTGACTAAATCATTTGGGAGGATTTAGTCAGCGCTTTGCATAATTCTTTTGTGCATTCCTTTTTGTCCACAATTTTGTTGTATATTCTATTCTATTCTATTCTATTCTATTTTTAGCTGCTTTCTAGCTGGAGCTGCTGGCTTACCACAACTTAGGCTGTGTGCTTCTCATGTCCAACATAACATCAGAAGTTGACATTGTTGCACTGTTGAGTATTTGTTTGCTGATCATGTACAGAGCTACTTGGGTTTTTTCTGCTATACAGAATACAGGGAGTGCAGAATTATTAGGCAAATGAGTATTTTGTCCACATCATCCTCTTCATGCATGTTGTCTTACTCCAAGCTGTATAGGCTCGAAAGCCTACTACCAATTAAGCATATTAGGTGATGTGCATCTCTGTAATGAGAAGGGTGTGGTCTAATGACATCAACACCCTATATCAGGTGTGCATAATTATTAGGCAACTTCCTTTCCTTTGGCAAAATGGGTCAAAAGAAGGACTTGACAGGCTCAGAAAAGTCAAAAATAGTGAGATATCTTGCAGAGGGATGCAGCAGTCTTAAAATTGCAAAGCTTCTGAAGCGTGATCATCGAACAATCAAGCGTTTCATTCAAAATAGTCAACAGGGTCGCAAGAAGCGTGTGGAAAACCAAGGCGCAAAATAACTGCCCATGAACTGAGAAAAGTCAAGCGTGCAGCTGCCAAGATGCCACTTGCCACCAGTTTGGCCATATTTCAGAGCTGCAACATCACTGGAGTGCCCAAAAGCACAAGGTGTGCAATACTCAGAGACATGGCCAAGGTAAGAAAGGCTGAAAGACGACCACCACTGAACAAGACACACAAGCTGAAACGTCAAGACTGGGCCAAGAAATATCTCAAGACTGATTTTTCTAAGGTTTTATGGACTGATGAAATGAGAGTGAGTCTTGATGGGCCAGATGGATGGGCCCGTGGCTGGATTGGTAAAGGGCAGAGAGCTCCAGTCCGACTCAGACGCCAGCAAGGTGGAGGTGGAGTACTGGTTTGGGCTGGTATCATCAAAGATGAGCTTGTGGGGCCTTTTCGGGTTGAGAATGGAGTCAAGCTCAACTCCCAGTCCTACTGCCAGTTTCTGGAAGACACCTTCTTCAAGCAGTGGTACAGGAAGAAGTCTGCATCCTTCAAGAAAAACACGATTTTCATGCAGGACAATGCTCCATCACACGCGTCCAAGTACTCCACAGCGTGGCTGGCAAGAAAGGGTATAAAAGAAGAAAAACTAATGACATGGCCTCCTTGTTCACCTGATCTGAACCCCATTGAGAACCTGTGGTCCATCATCAAATGTGAGATTTACAAGGAGGGAAAACAGTACACCTCTCTGAACAGTGTCTGGGAGGCTGTAGTTGCTGCTGCACGCAATGTTGATGGTGAACAGATCAAAACACTGACAGAATCCATGGATGGCAGGCTTTTGAGTGTCCTTGCAAAGAAAGGTGGCTATATTGGTCGCTGATTTGTTTTTGTTTTGTTTTTGAATGTCAGAAATGTATATTTGTGAATGTGGAGATGTTATATTGGTTTCACTGGTAAAATAAATAATTGAAATGGGTATATATTTGTTTTTGTTAAGTTGCCTAATAATTATGCACAGTAATAGTCACCTGCACACAGATATCCCCTAAAATAGCTAAAACTAAAACAAACTAAAAACTACTTCCAAAAACATTCAGCTTTGATATTAATGAGTTTTTTGGGTTCATTGAGAACATGGTTGTTGTTCAATAATAAAATTATTCCTCAAAAATACAACTTGCCTAATAATTCTGCACTCCCTGTACTTAACATGTGCATACTAATGCAAGTAGTTTCTCTCAAATAATGGACTGTATTCACAGTTTGGCAACAAAATAAAGCTCACTGTTTATTTTTCATCCTTTTTTTTTTTTTAATGAAAAAGCATATTTGTCTTTTTAAAAGCATGAGTTACACCTGAGTCTGGGATTTTGTGACTGCCATTAGTGATAGGCCATAAAAGCCTGAAGAAGCCTCCCCACGTTTCTGTTCAGATTACCACATAAGAAACATCTAATCGTTGTTGGAAAATGCCACGAAAAATGATTTGTTTTTTAAGAGTTGTGACCGGACTCGTGTTTTATGAGCTGCTGGAGATGATGGAGAACGCTGCTAATGCAGTGTTCTTTTTTTCTTTTTCCTTTTCAATCACAGTGAGCAAAATGTTCCAAATCTTAGACGCCAAACTTCCTGCTTACTTACTGTTTGCGGCGCAGCAATTTGCATGAGAAATGAATTCCGTCCTATCAGAGGAGATGTGTTTTTGACTTCTCTAATGCACAGACCATCTGTTTTTTCTCAGCCGTCTGTATTTCTTCAGAACTGCACTGCATCGTTACGAGTCATTACACACTTGGATATAATGTTTTAATCAAATTTTGACATTGGTTTGTTTGTTTTTTATCACATATAAAGAACAAATATAGTCATTTTTGCATAGTTGAGTAGAAGACACTGTAAAACGTAGATTAACAGGAATACGTTTTCAGCTGGGTTGACAGTACACCCTTGTTAATTTTACAGTTTTCCTTCTCTTATCTGTAATATTTTACTATAATCCTGCATGGCCTGAATTACAGTTTATTAATATATTCTCTCCATTTGTACATTTCATTCTGTACATCGCCATTCTTTTTACATTCACTTGTTATAAGGTTGGACATTTTACTACTGTTATAGTGCAATCTACTAAAACACTGTGGATTTCATTCATTTTTGCAGCAGTTTATCCCAGATACAATTCAATGCGGTTATTTTTGTAAATGGTACATATTACTGGCAGTATTGATTTTGGTAAGCTAAATTGCAGCAATAAAATATGAAAAGAGACTTAGAAAATCAATTGGCTGACATTTATCGGAAAAAAGGCTGAAATACTTGAATTGTCAAATGACAATCAAATGACCTTTGTCCCTATTTCTGAGTTGCTTTTATTGAAGCTTTGGTCAAAGAAGTAGTTCAGAATAGTATCTGTACTGTACTGTAAACATTACCTGACACATGCCAGCAACATGTCCTTTATAACTGCTACTTCTTTTATGACAGTCCTCGTGTCATAAAAGAAGCAGCAAGTCGTAGTGTTAGACATTAAATATCTGCACTGCAAACCTCAAAGGCATGATAGCAGTCTGACTCTAGCATTACCTGTAACATTGTCCTCAAAAAGTTAATGTTACTGTACCCTCAAGGCACAGTGTGGCAAGTTGTGAGATTTGTGTTAGATTGCCAGCTTAGTTGCTTTCCTGACTAGTGACCATTCATTTGAGGATGGCAGTAGTATACCGTCATAGCTAGACAGCTAAATGTCTTTCAAGCTACCGTATGTTGTGGTAACAAAGTGGCAACAAAGTGTTTGATTCAGATTTGCAGCTGTCTACTCTCAGAATTATTTTATCTTCCTCTGTTCACGGGATCCTCTCCCACTGATCTCTAGCCTCTCTGCAGTGTTTTATGGGAGATAGCAAATAAAGGATACATTGCTCTCCACATTATACTGTCATATTAATGGGAAACAGACTGTCAGATGTTATAGTTTTAGAGCAATTTCTAAGAGTTATGTGATTTAACCGGGAACTTTCTGACAGTAAAGTAATGGCAGCTAGATTAGCCATCTTATAACTTTGGGTTCTTACTGATTAAACTGTGCAGCCATAAGGGAATTTAAGCCTTGCTGTGTATTTTGAGTTCCCTGTTTAACATTATATGGTACTCTTGTTTGCTTTCTTAATATAATCTAAAGGTTTATTACTGTATTATTACTATACAACCTTGACAGTGGTCTTGGTCATGGTGGCATGTTGCTGGCTAAACCGTAACACTGTCCTGAAACACAAACTCTGGAAATAAAGACAGTTCTTGCCGAAGGAAATATTTGCCATATTATACAGCAGCTTGCTGATAATGTTTTTCCTTCCTGACATATTTGAACAGTATTTCAAAGCGCTGTGCATTACAGTTTCATTTGGTTTTCTTATTTTGTGCTGATGGGCACTGTTGTGCCGTGTTCTGTAGGTATAGATGTGTGACTGCAGAGATCAACCTGGAAGCAGTCAGAGCGAGGGACCGCTCAGGCTACTGTAATGAGATACACACTCGAGTATTTGAGCCACATTGCCATCTTATTAGAGTGTCCATCAGTGGAGGAAATATTGAAGAAGCTTGAATGCTTTTAAAGTCTGTTTTTGTAACAGAAACAACGCTGTCACCTTAATAGCCGCCCAAATGGTTCTCCCTAATGTGTTTTTGGAAAAAAGGAAAAAAAACCTCACTAGAGACCAGCTGCTACTCGGGTTCTGTTCTGTTAGGGAGCTATATTGAGTTTTTACTCAATTCAGTTTTTACGGTGATGTTAGCAACATCTTGGTGCCAGATACCACAGCACACCTTCAGGGGTCTACTGGAGACCAGCAGCAAAAGAGGGACCAACACAATATTAGGCACGTGGTCACAGTGTTAGGCCTGATCATTGTATATACAGCCTGATACAGATATAACAGATATACATAAGTGTCAGGCAGTGGGCAGCAATACATAACTCTAGCCGTGTTTTCTATTCATAAACAACTTTAAGTTTCTAACTTTATCTGTAAAACTTTAAGCATGCAGATGTTCATGCAAAACATGTAGTTCTATGATTAGATTATTTTTACGTTTCTTTAAATTTGAAGTATATTTACTGTCAGCATAACAATTTATGTCTTATATCCAGATTGTCAGGCTGATAAATTGAAATGTATTTCTTGTTATGATGCTAAAGTGATGATATAGTAGGGTGCTGCAAGTGTCAGATCAGTATATCAGAGCTGAGTGCACAAGATACAACAACTGCCCTTCTTAGAAGATCCTTGTAAATCATCTCAATTTCACTGTTCTTCAGGTTACCTTTATTTGGCAATAGCTTTATTGCGATGTCTGATGTGTTTGGTTTCTTTTTTGTACCTGTTCATTTGAAGGACCAAAGTTTTTTGGGGTTTTTTGGGCTTTTAGGGGCTCATAAGCCCCTAAAAGAACTGACAGACAGTATAAATAATATGCTGTTACAGGTGATATTGCTGTAAACACTGGCTCTTACAACAAGCAGAAGAACTTTAAGGATAGGTGCAAAGGTTTCAGCAGGGGGAGGAGAACTGTTCTTTAAGCCACTGTGCTGCTGCTGCTGTTCTCCCTTCAGATCTACAGGTGTACATCAGCCTGTTCTGTCTCTTAACAAACCCAGACAGTGTTTGTGTGTTTTTCACATTTCACCTGCCAGAGAGCTGCAGCCTCAGGGCAAAACCAGCAGACTCATTCAGCGAGGAATACTTCACAATCCCCTGGATCAAGCACATGTGCCCACCCACAAACTTCAAACTGGCAGCCGGAGCGTCTTTTTTTTTCTTAAACCATGCTCACAACACTGTCATCAAACCCAACCAGGCACAAACACAGCACACACGCCTCATTTTTGAAAAAGCACAGGCTAAGTGTTTGTATCTGAAGCGTTTGTGTCATATTCAGAGCGCTCGCCAGTCAGTCACTTTTGACGATGGATGGATGGATAGACCGAGTTCTCCTGAGAAGTGATTTTTCTTTATTATTCTGCCTAATCTACTTAATGAAGTATAGCAAAGAAAAATATGTACTCGTGGCAGGTGAAACAGGTTTATCATGTTTGAGGTGTACATAAACCATCTCCGGCGGATTCAGTTGATGAGGGATCTGCTAACTTGTCTGAAAACTTCTTCCCCTCCCCTGCCTTTTATACCTCAGTGTCCCCTTCATGAACAGATGGCACGAGGAAGTGGTTGATAATCAAAGCAGCAGATGTTCGTGGAAGCGTGTTTGCTGCCAATACATCATGATTTGATCTTAATTTAACACCCAATAATGCATTTGAGAAAACCGATTAAACGCATAATTGTAAAAACTGTTTAATGCTCGTCATTCCTGAACTTGGTGTTTAAGCAAAAATGGCTTTCCCTCTCTCGGTGGTTGGGACCTTGTTGATTCTCCAGACGTTGCTCGTGCTCCTTTCTCCTGTCCCAGCTGTTAGCCCACACTGTGGCAATTTTACACTGTAAAATTAGCCTTACTATTGCAGTTTACTTTATCGGTTCATTACTGTAAAACAGTATTTGGCAACAGAATGGAGTGGGCTGCAGCCTATTCAAGCCATCACAGGGTGGGAGGAAGCATGCCCTCGACAGGTCACTTGTCTATCTAACAGCAGTAATTGATATTTAGTAAGTAATTCATCTTCAAAAAGCCTTTAAATAAAATATTATCTTCTCTTTTCGACTGTTCCCTCGAGAGCTCACAGCAGTGGATCATTGCCTCCATCTTAGCCTACCAGTAGCATCCTGCTTTGCCACACCAACCCTCTCCATGTACTCCTTCACTACATCCCTGAACCTCCTCTGTGGTCTTCCTCTTTTCCTCCTGCCTGGGAGCGCCATCTTTATCATCCTTTGGCCAGTATGTCCACCATCCCTCCTCTGCACGTCTAAACCATCTCAGCCTCGTCTCTCTGACTTTGTCTCTAAACATTCTCAGCCTGAGCTGTCCCTCTGATCTACTCTAATAAGAAAACCTACTTTTTTTCAAACTACTTTATTAGCTGTAAGTTATAGTGGTCAACACAGACTTAAAATACATTAAATATGTGTCAGATGAAAACTCTCAAAGATCTACTTTATTATCAGACATCCATAATACTGTCAGACTATTGCTGTC
The DNA here is from genome assembly GCF_013358895.1 of Oreochromis aureus. NCBI lineage: Eukaryota > Metazoa > Chordata > Actinopteri > Cichliformes > Cichlidae > Oreochromis > Oreochromis aureus. Next base: position 28,520,238 of record NC_052958.1, on the reverse strand, counting down.
GTAGGGTGAACCTCACATGTTTGACCTTTTACTGTCAACTTTGTACTTGGTTATTATTCTGTCACTAACGCCAAACATGACTGAACCAAGCAGATCCACAAAACTTGAAAACTGTATCTGCTAGATCCTTTTTTTGGCCTGTCTGAGGGAGAAACTGGAAGGGAGTGAAAGTTTGGGCATTTCTTTAATGTGCGTATATACAGTACACATCTGTCATTGGTTGTGTCTTCTCTGGCCTGCAGTGATGGTAATTGCTGTCATCCACCGAGAGGCAGCCTGCCCTCACTGACTCCCAACCAAACAGTCTGTATTAGACGGCTTGGCTCACTTCAGATCCCTCCAGTGAGGAGTTCACACCCAGCCAATTAAAGTCAATCTCATGTTTGTGTGTTCTAGGACACCCTGATTATGTGATAAGGAAAACAAGCTCTGATATGAAGTGCACACACATTCTACACACATTTCGCTTTGATATTTCAGTGCACTGATTCCATGCTGATTACACACTGCACGCTTGAACAGCAAACACACACACACAAACACACACACTGACATATCAAGACCATAAAGTTCTCACAACCCTATTCTGTCCTATACAATCTCTTTCACAGCAGTATCCTCTCCTTTTCTGCTCTGAGCTAATGGAGTGTCCAGTCAGATTTGGTAGCGTGCGCACTTCCCTAAAGGAACACATAGACATGAGAGATGAAGGGAAAAAAATTGAAGACCCATTTCCCATGGACGGAAACTTTCCTAAAATGTACTGAATAACTTTTGAAGGGTCAGTTCCCTCAAATAATAAAAGAAGTAGTTCTGCAGCATTGTTTTTATATACCCATGCGTCTGTAAAGAACTTGTAATCAGGAACTTCCACTTCCATGGACTTCCTGTTCCCAAGGGGAGGTTCTTGCAAGATAGTCTAAAAGGAATGAGCCCTTTCTTTCTGGGACTGCTTTTGATATTAGGCTTGACACAGCTGATATACTTTATTGACTTTTGAATTTTTTTCTCAATTGTAGTACAACAACTTTCTGTATTTATTAAGGCCATCACTGCATCATGCAACACTTTATGGCAACTGTCATTTTCATTCAAGGCATGAAGTACACAGGAGCAATCTCCTGATTGCAGTCACCTTCAACCAGCATGACCAGCTGCTTGTTTCTGCTGTGATTTAGCTCCATTTGTAACATGTAGTTGTCATTTGTACACGCAAATGTAAGCACATCCTGGTGTAAATCCTTAACCGACCGGTTGATATTCCTTAGCAAGACTTCCCTCTAAGAAAAACGTAACTTTAGTGCTGTTTTCTTTACATGCAGAAACACTTTAAATAGTGTTTTTGTGCTAACTAAACCAAGATGTTGACTTCGTTGCTTAGAAACAGGTTTAAATAAGTACTTTTACTATATTAATTCGTATTCATTGAGGGCAAGCTTGCAAGCGCCCTCTGTTGTGCCACCAGCTGAACTGCAGCCAGTTTCTGTCCAATGAAATGAGTGGAATGGCTTTTTTAAACTGATTCTGTCGTCTTCATCACCTCATATTGGAGGTTTATTTTAATGTCAGACAGACTGATGTATCAGTTACTTTGGACCTACAGCAATACTACTAAATAATCTTTTAACTTTTGTGTACTATAAAAATAGTAATACAGTTGTAACTAACAATTTTGTGGCAGATTCTTAAGGCATGACTTTACATTTTTTAACATTGTCTACAGTAACTTTTATAAGGTAATGCCTGACATCCAAATGCCAAAGTGTGGGGTGGGTACACCACCAAGGTGCTGCAGGTGGGCCCAAGTAATAATAGAAATTCAGTGTATTTCTTTCTTTATTCAAAAAGTAAATTAAAACTGGTTATGTGTTCTAGCGGCAGGTGGGTCTCACACTGGCCTTAACACTTTAGATACGACTGCGTAGCATTAGCAGTTTATAGCAAACAACCTGTGTTGTTTATATTTTTTTAAATAAAATGTGGAGTTTGCATGTTCTTCCTGTGCTTGCATGTGTTCTCTCAGGGTACTCTGGCTTCCTCCCGTCCAAAGACATATAATTAGTGGTGTTAGGTGAAATGATGATTCTAAATCGCCCATAGTTGTGAAAGTGAGTGTGAATGGTTGTCTGTCTCCCTGTGTTAGCCCTGTGACAGGCTGGTGATCTATCCAGGGTGTACCCCGCCTCTTGTCCTATGACAGCTGGGATAGGCCCCTGTGGGATCCTGATAAGAATAAGCAAAAGAGAATGGATGGATTGATGGATGCATAAATACATTTTAAATAAAATTCATATTTTTTTTCTTATATTTTGATTAGATTAAAGATTTAAGATTGGGCGGACCCTGTGGGATTTTCTGGTTTTTGAGTGGGCCACAGAACTCTTGACTTTGGGAATGGCTGGAAAATGCAAATAATCCCCCATAAGACCCGAGCCACAAAATCGTCATGTCAGCGCAGGTCCTGGAAAAAAGAGTGGTAACGGCAGAGCGACTGAAACAAAAATGTAATTAATTTATTGTTTCTTGTTGCTTGATGTAGAAAACCAGCTGCAGGGTCCTAATAATTACTGTGATGTTCAAAAAGCCAGTTCCTCCTCTTCCCACAGTCAGATCAGACAGAGCCCGTGGTTCTTAGAATTATTACAGCACTGGGCACCATCCAAACACTGGGAAATACAATATGAGCCAAACTTAATTATTAACAGTCTGAACACATAACTGAGCCCCCCACCACAGACACAACACTCTCACAGTCTGGAAAACCTCTCCCTCTTTCTCACTGTAATTCATAAACGAATGGATAAAGCTTTAAAAGAAAAAGAAAGAAAAAAACATTGCGTCTCTGCAGCTATTCAGCTGTCATGTATTTGTCCTCCAACTAGTGTTTTGACTGGCATTCTTAATTTTGGTTATGAGTATTAGTGACAGACTGCGTGACTAAGAAGCTTTGATTGTTATTCTGTCCTAAGGAAAAAGAATCTCACCTGTTTAAAACACTGGAGACCTGTTGCTCTCATTTCCATCATAAAGAAGGTCTCATTAATTCTGGTCTTACTATTTTAACTCAAGCTGCATCTTAATTCAAACTTTATACTAAAATCCTACAGTTAATTCTAGACACATTTAAAAGTAGTTTGGCTCTGCGGTATAGTTTCAGGACTTTTATGACCCAACCGTCTGTCAAAAAGGGGATGTCAAATACAAGGCCCAGGGATCAGAATTGGCCCAGCAAAGGCTCCGATATGGCCCGCTGGGCAATTTTGGAAAATGTGAAGGAGGGCATAAATTTTTAAACTTTTAACAGTATTTCCATAAGTTTTGCAGCTTCTCCTGTTCACAAAAACCTCCCCCATGGCCATTCATACTACACCAAAGTAAATAAGTAATAGATAAACAATTGAACAATAAAAAAGTTCCTGATTTTTCACTGTCTACTTGAGAAATGTATGATTTTGTTTACAGTGGATTCACATTTTAAAAAAATGACTTTTTGTTACTGCATTTCTTTTTCTTATATTAAAATATCTCAGGGATTAAATACGGCCTACTTAAGATCAAAGTGGGCCGTAAGTGGCCCACGATGTAAAATGAGTTTGACATTCCTGCCTTAAATTCTTAAACATGCCTGTTTAAAGCATTACGATGCGTGTTGTCTGGAATAGATTATTCTCCCTGAATCTGAGCTGTAACCCTAGCTTTGTTGTTGGAAATGGGGAAAGTGGCAGCATATTAGTTTTACAGACCCATCATTATGTCTACAATCGACCATTAAGTGTTGACTGTGCCTGTGGAGCTCAGAGAAAACTGCACTAACTGGGGGAAATGGCTCTGCGGCTGCCGTGTTCGATAGATTTACTCTGCTGTCTAAAATATTTGAAACCAATCCAAATAAAATGTCTGTAAACATGTTGCCGAGCTTTTCATACGCATTTACTGGACTTGTGTTTCAGTTATAAAGCTTTTCTCATTCAACGAAGCAATCCACCATCGTTTCAGGCTTTCTCGGTTTATTGATCATCTGTGTCCTGAGATGGATTAAAAGGGCTCCGTGGGTACAGTACCTTGTTATTACCATTGCTAACACTTAAAGAGATTGCATTTTCTGAGACTATAAGGGCCTCGGTTTGTATGTCTGTATTTATTCTAAAAGGCTTCAACCTTCTGCTGCTGCTGCTGCTTTAAACATGTCTCAATTGAATGTAAATGAAGATGAAGACGGCTCAGCTCCTGTTTTCCTTCCCTCTGCCCACCCGTTGCTTTCCACTGCCTCTGGGCCTTGTTGTCTGCGTGTGCCCGCGTAGGTGTGTGTTTAGGTACGTGAGCGTGACCTTGGTTTGTGAGGCTGTATTGACAGTCTGCGTTCTCCTGGGTAGATCCGGGTGTGGTGTTGTGGATACGACACGCATGTACCCACTCAGGCGCTGTTCAGTATACAGAACAGGAGAAGGTGATTTGTCTCTGGGAGGAAAGGCTTGCTGTGGCGCAGAGTCAGTTCTGCCTCTTTCTGTTTGTCCTCATCTTTACGTAGTTACTTATCCGCGTTATTCGCAGGGCTGTATTTCATTTGAAAGTTCAGGCTCAATGTTTTCATTTTTGCCCGATTTCTGAGAAATACTAAATGTTTAAAGAAAGACAAGGTCAGACCAAACAGATTCTTTCCATATTTTATATTCGCAGGCACTGGAAGTTTTTCAGATGCTTGCTGCATGATTTTTCATTTCATTATTGATTCTTTTTTTTCTTTAAAAAAAAATGTCCAGTTTTTCATGCTCTAATTAGACTTTTGAATATTGATGCACGGTTTCATCGTGATTCACCAATGGCCCTTTGCACACAGCAACACGTCCACATATAATACTCAGTATGTGACACTGATGCATGAACGATTCGTCAGTTGTGTCGTTGTGTTGTGTTTGCGTGCACACTGTGTGGCGATTTGTACTGGATGCTTACATAAGGCGTGTGCTGCCTGACTACAGTTGTAAAGGAATTACCCTCCCACTCAACTGACTGATTAGTTCTCATAAGCAGTCATGGCAGCCTTCAGAGCGAGACACATTTATTTGTATTTATTCACATGTGGCCTCAGTGGAATAAGCATTTAACCTAATTTGAAATCTGCAACTTATCGTGTTACTCCCCTTATGGTCATTCATATTAAATGAGAGAATACATTAAGAGTATTTGTTGCTTCTCGTAGAAGCCTGTGTTTGGTAGATCCTCACGGGGTATTTTTAAAAATATAGCATATTATTGCAATATTTTGTGTGGTGATAGGGTATCGATACAGGGACTCCAAATATTGATATCTTATGTATCCGCCCATCTTCTTCTTCTTTAAAAGTTTATTAAATAAATTAAAATACTCTGGGAATACTATGAATAAAAGGGCTCATCTCATGTACAATCATCATGAGATAATGCAGGACAAGCAAGCTTACAGAAAATAGGCTCAACAGAAAAATCATCCGACACTGGGCACACTTAGCTTAACAAAGCTACTTCCTTAGTCAGCAACCTGGGCAGTTTGTGCTGGTTAAATGGTGCAAGGCGATTGCACAGGTCACTAGTAGGAGGTAACCTTTCTGCAAACAGACGGAGTTGGCTGGCAAATGATTGCTGCCTAATTATAAATGCAGATGGATTGCCAACATGTTGCCATCAGTCTGAGTCAGTGAGCACAACTTTGGGGAATCGACTCAACTGACTGATACAACCAGCTGGTTGCGTTCTGGTTACATTCCTATAGAACGGGAAGACTGCTGAGAGCAAATATAATAGATAATTGTAAATTTCTTTTAAATGTGACTTTCTATCTATGTAGACAGCAACAGATATGTGATTTTTGGACTGTTGACTGTGTAATTACAATATTATCAGAAACAGATTGCATGTCATTGCTAACTTGACCATATTCAGTTGCAGACTGGTATCAGACTGATGGCAGACTGACTCTGTCTTATGGCACGTGTTGGTATATTTGACGATTTTATTTTGATAAATCATAATATATGGTGTTCCAGTACTCGGAATACTGCAAAATTGCATCAGGGGGTATTTGATGATTCTTACCTCTAACATTTTACTTGCTTGTACAGTTAGGTAGAAGACCATCCATCCATCCGTCAGGAGTGAAAGAATTTCAGTCTGGACTGGTCCTCCCTTTAGCTCACCTCATAGCATGACATACCCAAATTATTTCACCTTTGAGGCAGTTCAGTCAGATTTCCAAACCACTTAAAGAAGTGTATAAGACCAAAGGCTCCACTCTAAACTCCTCCCTGAATGACAGTGACATAAACTAGTTTATTTAATGAGGCCATGTAACCTTTTATGTTCTCACTATGAATATTTTCTTACTTGCAGCCCTTAAAGTGGCTGCAGTGGGTGGAAATTTTGACCTTTTGTAATTCATCTCGTTTTCCCCCATAATTTCACTACAGGTGATATCCACATGACATTTGTACTTTGTTAAAAACCGCAGCCAAATCAATGTTTCACTCATTCCAAATGTCACAAACTAAAACTAAATTCTCATCTGTGTTCTGGTTTCTGTAACCAACTTGTAGCATCAATTTAATGGGATTTGTTATAGCTTCAAAAGCAGAACAGTACCAACTAAATGTCTGTTTCCCAGAGTAAAAAAACAAACTCTGGTTACATGTTTTTTCTGTTTTCTGATAAGGCACTGAACAAAACTTAAAGGAAGCACTTTTTGAGTAAATTTTAAAGATCATGTCACCCTATGATAGGAGGGTGTTCATCATAGGAGCATATGGAAGGACTCCTTTTCTTTACACTCATCTTCTGGCTGTGATAGCTTCCGTTTCATCGTCCTTTTCTTTCAGACTTGGTTGATTTTTATTTGGAATGACTCTGAGGTCGTTAATCCTGTTTGGAAGGTTGAGCCCAGATGCACCTGATCCAGAAAGCTCATTTCCGCCACTTGTATTTACAATCTCATTCATCGCTAGCCACACAGCTTTGAGTCACACTCCACCCGTTTTCATCTGAGAACCAAGTCAGACTTGGAGGTGCTGACTTTCTTCCTGGAGACGTCAAACTATGCAGGAAACTTCCACAATGGAAGTGATTCTCTTGTGGTGCATCGCTTTGCAGTTGATTGGTCACTAGCAGACATGCCTGACTCTAGTTGCCTAGGTAACCACCATCGTATTTGTCAATCAGTGCTGTCCTCTGATAGTATTGGTAGCCGCTTCTATCACTCGCCTTGCAGTTGATAAAAGTTTAACTCGGCAGTTGCCCATCTTCCATCACCAGTGGCTGTTTAGCTCTTAGTCACACCATCTCATTTGTAAACTCGGGCATTAAAACCGCCTGTGCATAGCATATTAGAAAATATCAGTTATTTTAAAAAGCAGGAGGGCGGATGGAATGGAAAGCAGAGGTTTATAAAGGGATGCGGAGGAGTGAGCTTGAAGTCCTCATTTGTTTAATAGTAAGCAGTGGCGCAGAAGGGAGGATCAGAGGGCAACCTTAATGAGAAAACTTAACCGTGCAGCTCTTTGGCTTCACTATGGCGGAGATGTTTAGAGAGCTGAAGACGAGTAGTAACTTTGCAGGAGCAGTAAATGATTGAATAACTTTCTGAAAAGAATCCTGCAGTCATTCTCACTTTTGATGGATTTTGTTATATTTAGGCTCGAGTTGTTCTGTCAGAGGATGATGGATGTTTCACACTTTTTGCCTCGTGCTGATAATCAAAAAGATTGGAGAAATTCTGCATTTGTATACAAACGCATGAAGGTCACTTGTCTTTTAATCAGTGTTTGCATTATGTTCTATGGCTGAATTTAGCTTTTTTTGCTCTTGGTTAGAGTATAACTACAATTTATATCTCTGTTTCTTCCCCATGTATCTGTTGTGCTCCAGTATCGTATGAGCTGTGGATCTGCTTTCTCTTGCACTTGACTTGGCTAATTTTTTTCACCTCCCTAGCAGGTCAAGGGATTTTTTTATTAACTTAGTTTTCTTTCTGACTTATATCATTCTCGTCTTCCTGTACTAACGTGTGTGTGTGCATTCATCTGCTCTTGTGTTAATTAAAACTCCCTTCACACATTCAATCCATTCAGTGTCCTTGCAAGATGCTGCGTGTCATGATATGACACATTATGCATTGTGGTATGAATGTATAATGTGGTGTATTATAATTCATGCGCAGCAGACAGTATGCATATGCATATATGTATGCGTGAGGAGTAATTTCCTCTCCTGTGATGTGTTTGCTTGTGATACTGACAACAAATGGCTTCTGCCTCTGTGAGCAAGTATAGGAACAAAGCTAAACAAAGAGTAATTTATCAAATACGGAAAGAGAACAGAATAAGTTGAATAAGAATGCTGGGAAATGACAGCACATGAAATGTTAGCATTATTGTTTATTATGTTTTACCTAAAGTTTTAAGCAGATTTCTTTATTTGGTGATTTTTGACAGTCCCAGAGTGGAACCAGCCATTACAAAGACTGTATATAAAAGAGGGACATAATCACCGCAATGTTGCGCTATTATTTTGAAAATGGCAATCTGAAATTTTTGGCAATCTTACTTACTTATTTTGGTAAGAGCCTGAAATTTAAGTTATCGGCTAATTCTAGCAAGTTCGGTGTAGAATATTGATACACAGTGTAGGTGAATGGCACAAATATCTTGTAATACTAATAAAATACAACATATTTTCTCTTCTTGGTGTAAATAACTGCACAGGAAGCCATGGTATTTGTTAAAAATGTTCCTGTAGGCACCATAAATGCCTGGTTGACTCCACAGTCCACTCTCATCACTTGAATTAACAGAAGTGAGGCCTTGTACACACCTGGGTATGGCTACTTTTTACCCCTCGGACGTAAAAGGCTGATTGTCATCACAGTACTGCGCGGGCAGGATTGTGAATGCCGTAAGTCCAGAACAAGGTCACACAGAAGCTTCAAACTCATACCAAAAGGTGCATCTACTAAAAATCTTGGAGAAGTTGGAATCTCAGTCAGAGGTCAAATTTTATGAAAACCTTTAAAATGCATTAATTTGTGAACAAGGTAACATGAGATTTTTTCTTATCATAGGCGCGTTTACTAGGAGCCTAAGGAGTAGCACTGACGGTTGCCAGTATTTTTTCATTAACCAGGTTGGAAAGAAGCCCTATTAAAAAAAAAAAAAAAAAAAAAAATCAAATCAAATGAAACAAAAATTAAAATTTAAAAAGTTGCTTGTAGGTTTCATGCTTTGGGTAGTGCGCAACGACATCTCATTGTACCCCAACGTTTCCATCACCACCCTTCCATCTGCACTTTTCCCCACTGTAATCTCACTGCCAACCTAAGAGACAGTGGAAGGACTGTCAAAACTTCCAGCGCTAGTTGGCAGTTTTGATTTGCTGCCCCTCATAAGCAACAGGTTTGATTATTAGATAGGCAGAGTTCATGTGTTCAGGTCAGAACTGTGTCCTTGAAATGACCATATTGAGATATGTCCTCTAACTGATGCCATACAGAGTCAAGAACAGGAACAAAAACTGGCTATTAAGAATTACTAACTACATACAGTAACCTAAGTATTTAAAACTTTGGGCATTTTAGGTCATCAGCATCCATAAGAGAAAAAAGGAAAAGAAGAACAACATTAACATTATTTAGGCTTCTTCGCAGGCTATTTTCCACAAAATAATAGTCCAGACTCTGTTATCCACACTTTCTGATACACTCCAGTGTATCGGGGTCCATGCTCCTGAGGCAAAACTCCAAATAAATATTTTACCTGTCTTGATTTGATATGAGGTTTTTGTTTATGTTGGAGAAAGCGAGAGTTTTATTCAATTTGTCTCCACTGAGTTGAGTTTATTGCAGGGCTTGAGATATTGATTTAGTGACCTGATTTCACATAAAAGACCCTAAAATGCGTCCATATAAATACAGAAACCAAGACGCTTGCCGTTTGATTAAATAATGCATTACAGAATAAAAATGAGCCTGAGCTGCTAACGTCTCACCTTGACTGTAACAAGTGCAGTAGGAAATTGCCTGTCTGCTGGATGATTAAGTCTGTTGTGTTACTTTCCGAATTGCCAAGTCTGTGCTATAAAATTTCCGGGTTTGTCTTTATATGGGCATGTAGAGTTTGAGCTGACACAACAGCTTTTCTGATAATGAACCTCTACCTTTTCACCCTGCTACTTACACTCAAATTTAATCAGGAAAATGCTTGATCAGTGTGTAGTGTAATTAAGTTTGGTTTATCTCAGTGTTGCCAAATCCTTGCTGCTCTCAGGAATGTTTTGCTTCACACAAACCTGTGTCTTTGTTATGAAATATGAAGGCAAAAAGCTTGTTATTGTGAAGCTGTGTTTCTCGTAATATTGAACTGTTGAGTGGTTTCGGTGCAGCTCAGGCAAAAGGCTTTTGTGTGTTGCCTAACCATGTTTAGTTTGTTGCCTAGTTTAAAGCGATCCCCCACGTGAAGTGAAAATATGAGTTCAAGTCAAGATATTCTGTTCAAGTAAACCACGAGACCTTTGACCCAACGGCATTCACTGACTGAGATGTTTTCGAACATAACCATCAAACCAGCATTTCGATTATTATTGCTTACAGAAAATCAGAAATCCAGTGTTTCAATCTCTATTGCAATATGGCATTTTGAGTTTGAGTTTACTGTTCAGATATATTGGATTATGATAGCAGACGACATTGTGTTCTGTAGTAAGAAGAGGAAATAGGTGGAAGAGAGCCCAGAGAGGTGCAAGTATACAATGAAGAAAAGAGGAATGAAGGTCAGTAGAAGCAAAATTGAATATGTGTATATGAATATGAGAGTGACAGAGAGGGGTGTAACAGGGAGCAGAGATAGTGAACATGGATAACTTGGAATATCTCAGGTCAACAATCCAAAGCAATGGACTGTGCATAAGAAAAGTAAAGAAGAGACTGCAGACAGGGTGGAGTGGGTGGAGACAAGTGTCTGGAGAGTTCTTCCTGTTGAAAGGGAGTTTTTCCTTCCCACAGTTGCCAAGTGCTTGCTCATAGGGGTCATCTGATTGTTGTAGGGTTTTTACCTTAAATGCAAAGCGCCTTGAGACCAATGTTGTTGAGATTTGGCACTTTATGATTTGATTTGATTTGATTGTGTGACACCAGGATAGCAGCAAGAGGGAAACAGCAGGTTTACAGAGTACAAGTGAAACTTGCTGTATATATTTGTATGTACCCTCTACAAGGAGCGTGTCATTAACTGTCAGTGACTGCTGAAAAGCTGACTGTTCAGAGTGATATGTAAAAGCATATTAATGGAAAGCTGACTAGAAGGGAAAAGTGTGGCAGGACAAGCGTGCATAAGCAACAGGTATAACCAGAGCCTTGAGATGATTGGCAACAAAAAGTTAAGAACTAGGGAGCGCTTCCCCAAGAGTGGACAAATGCTGCTGTATGCATCAAGGGCCATCTTCCTAATATCAAAGCATTCCTGAACCAGAGGCAACATAAAGAGAACAAGAATTAGACTTTTGTTCAGTTCTCTTTCCAGATAAAGGCAACTTTTGGATTCCATTTGGAAGTTGAAAGCCTAGAATCTGAAGTGAGCATGGAGAGCCGGTTTAAATTCTGCTCTGACTAAACTCAACATTTGCATTCATGTAATAAAGTTTTATCATTACATGCTGTGATTTTATTATTTAATTATTGCCAAATCAGTCCAAATGATCACAGCTCAACAAAAAGCAGGTCATCTGTGCTTCATTTCTTCAGAAAATCATCATCCAGGGTAGAAATTAGGGGTGCTTTTACATTTGCTTTATTTGGTTCAGCTTAAATAACCCCCAGGTGTAGTTGCAGTTAGTATGGTTCAGCATGGTTCAGTGAAAAATGTCAATTCAACTATTTGACTGCTTGAAAACAAGGATACCAGTTAGATTTTAAAGCCATTACTGACAATCAAAGACTTATCCGTGAGCCTGCATGGCTTCAAAAATGTTTGCTCATAAAAATTATGAAATGAAACAGACCAGAAATAAATCATGAAAATAAACAGTCATTTTCAGGTTATGAAACGCCTCACTTTAAAAGTAATGAGCATGCCCCGATAAAACACAAATTGTTAAGTCCCAACAGACAATGCAGAATGATCGCACACATTGGGTAACAGTACATATTAAAAACCTAAATCTTTTAGTGAGTTCATCCAGACGCCCGTGTTTCCTGACATCAAGTGTGATTTTTATGAAACCCCTGACTTGCTATTAAAGGGAGACAGAAAGATAATCCTCTTTTTCGCAGAGACCCACAAATTTTTCTGTGTACGGCACAATAACTGTCAAACAGCACCTGTGGAAATTTGAATAAACATACAGAGGCAACACATCCTGACCTCATAAACCTGTACTGGAACACTGACATAAATTAGCTCAGTTGGCAGGACACTCTGTAATTACTGACGCTCTTAAACCTGTCGCTCAAATCCAGCCATTCTTACAACACACGGCTAATGACTAGAAATTAGTCACCAAATAGTCTGAATGGATTGTTGAGATCATGTGAAGCAAGCAGTTGAAAGCCAGAAACATACTGAAATGTTCAGTTTTGAGATATTTCTACTTATTGAAATGTTTCTATATGCTGTAAAGCTGTTTAATAAAACAGCAGGTTTGTACCACAGATCTATATGAGGATTATGAGGAAGGGTAAAACTACAAAATCAGAAACACTTGAAGGATCAGATATATTATTTATTTATATGTTTTAAATGGATTAAGAAATTGTTCGATACAATTTCCTCATGTACAGTTTGATTTATAGGGAAAAAAAGACGATGCTGTCTCTAGCAGATTATTGCTGTTGCCTGTAGTTTGCTCTGCAAAATTGTCTGCATACATTTGCTGTTTACTTTCCAAGCTGTTGAGCTAGACACACAAAAAAGTGCAATGCAATATGGAAACATGGTAACAAAGAATTTTCGTCATCAAAGTAAAGGCTGCGCCTTTTGAAATGTGTTGGTTGCAGCTGCAAGACTTCCATGCAAACTGCTGGGAACGGTGACAACCTGTTAGTGACCAAAGCAACTGCAATTAGGTTTTTGGTGCAGTACCATTTTCCTCTGCTACCAACTTCTCGCTATTGACGGCAAGCAACCTCCACCAACCATTTGCCAACCAGATGGAGAATACAGGTTTTTCTCTAGTCACTGGTGGCAACCAGGGGACAATGACTGCTCTCTAGGCCTGTATGAATGGGGCCTTAGTTGGGCAAAGTTAACATGCTAAATTTATTCTTACCTATGGCCAACTCAACGGATTCGTAAGCCTAAATGTAACAGCTATCGGTAGCATATGGGTAAAAGTCTTACCTAGCCTGACCAAGCTTGTGAAACAGGCATGAAAACTTTATTACTTCTGTAGAAAGTTTGAGAAAGATGTACATTGCTCCAGGTTGCATGTTAGGGTCTCAAAACTAGACTAGATTATATGGTACAGGTGAACAAGACCAAAAATATTTTACAACAGGCCAGATTTCGCCTGCATCCAATGAGTTTGACAGACATGACCTACACAGTGATCAAATAGTTCATGTTATACTGATACTGAAGCTTTTATGGATTTCCAGTAACAGAGAAATGATACTAATGCAGATGCACTCAGCTTTTAAAAGCATGATGCTTTTGCTGTAATAGACAAAAACAGACATCTGAAGGCTGATCTGGCACAGGTGCAATGGATTGATCCACAGTTACTGTGTGATTGTCAATGCTCTGTGTGTGTGTTGCATTTCCTCTTACCCTTTGATTTATAGCAGCTGTGTTTCACAGGCAGCGATTTATCAAAGGAAAAAATGTCTGGGGCCTTCGAAAACAAGCCCACTTCATTACTCAAACATCACATGGCAGCCCCCTGCACGATAGGCTCGGCCTGTTAACATGAAGGGCTTATTGCAGGGTTAGCTGAGTGTGAGTGAGTGTGCGGTCATTGAAAGTCTTGTTAATGCAGCATTACGCTGCCTGTCAAAAGTTAATGAATGCCAGTGTGAGTAGCTGGGCTTCGTTTGTTTGTGCACAACTTGTGGAGCCTTTATAGAAGCGCTGACATCTCTTTCTGTCTGTGCTTCAGCTCGGAAAAGTGATAGAGCGGAAGTGCTTTTGCCAAACTGCTGTAATGCCTTGCTGAACTTGAACTCACTGGATGAGTCATGATCATGTGCTTCGCTCCACTGCCTCACTCTCTTTTCAACATCATATTCATGCAAAATTTCTGCCTGAGCCTTTTCTCTCTCGATTCACTCATAATCCTTCACATCCTCACTTTTTGGTTCTACCGATACTCTCATTTACTTTGAGTATCCATGACTCTCATTATTTAACCTGCTGTCTGGGCTTTCAGTCACCGTCTAGCTGCTCTTTCTGTTTCTACCTTTGTTTCTATGCACTAAATTCCTCAGCTTTATTTATTTGTTTCCTTCCATGAACAGTAAAGTCAGTTTGGGTCTTTTTGCTTCACCGTTCTTTTTTAGGATATTTCTGCATTATTATAGGTTTTCATTTCAAATAGGTCACTATATTTTTACATATAAATTGTTTTGTCTGTGCAATGATCGAAATTATGAGGGAAAAAAGGCTTTTGTTGCTAATTATTACATTTTATTACACAGTTCTGACCCTACTATCTGTATGTCGCAGAAGAAATTGTGACTCATCAGACAAGCCAGCCTCTTTCCGCTCCTCTTTTGTTGAGTTTCGGTGAGCTTGTGCGAAAGTTAACCTCATTCCTGGTGTCGGGTGTTCAGGGATGCTGTGAATACGGTTGTTGTAACGAGCTGAAGCATTCTACTCTGACATCAACAAGGTGTTTTCATCCAGAGAACTCGATCACTGGGTATTTTCTCCTATTCAGATGTAAACTCTTTGAGTTGGCTGTGTGGAAAAATCCCAGTTGTTTCTGAAATACTCAGACCAACCTGTCTGACACCGACAACCATGCCACGTCCAAAATCACTCAAATCGCCTTTTTTCAGTAGCAACCACAGTCATCGCTAAGTGTTTGCCTATCGTCAGCTGTCACTAGGATGACAATTAGTAAACATTATTGGCTTATACTGGAGTTCAGTCAATAAATGAGCAGTTCCATAATAACTGTGCACTCTTAACATGTTGTTGATGCTAAAAATGTGGCATTGTTGCCTCTATAAAATCAAATTAAACCAGACTACTACTGTTCTCTCTCGTTTTTTCATAATTTTTTGTTAAATATAGAACGTAAACTGTCCTCAGCAAGTTGTTAAAACACTCCAAAATGTTTTAAGATTCTGTAGGTAATCCTATGTAATTGGTTCAACAATCAAATTTTCTTTTGTAACCCTAAATGAGTTTGTTTTTCAGCTATGCAAATGTTTATAATTTAGTTTAGAATTTTTAAATGAAATTAAATTAATGAGGCAAAACCACAGGATTCGGAAATGAATTTTTTCTCTCCAACTATTGGTTGTTAGTTGGAAATAACTTCATTGGGGGAGCAAAGCTGAAAAAGAATAGATGAAAACAAAGGAAACACTTAATTTTTCACTTGTGATGATCAGAGTAGAGACTAAAGGTCTGATTGGGCCGCACAAGATTTCCACTTCCACTTTTCAAACTGGGCCTCAGAACCTCTGCTTTAAATGATTGATCTTCTGTTTGTATCTGTATTGTTTTTTATGAGGGTTTTTTTTTAATGCTATGAGGGGTTTTAATACATTTTTTCCAATCAGATGTATTTTTGTTATCACAGACACACTTCTATTGCTGCTCTTATTTCATTCAGCAGCAGCGCGAGCAGAAAAGTGACTTCCCTTCAGGTGAATATGTTGTGGATTGAACGTTTAAGCGGGACAGACAACCCCTTGAAATACAATAAAAGAAGCTTGCTGTTGGCACCATTTGCGGTCTGATTTATTTTGCCCTTAAGCATCTTTGACAGCTTTCGTGCGAAGCCCGCCTCACTTATTCCAAGATCTGATCTATCCGATGCATCTTCACCTGGATGGTTGGCAGCTGTTCCTCTTAGAGACAGTTGATAGAGACGTATCTGGGCTGTCATCTCGGCGCTGCTCAGGGATTTGTCAGCTAAGCTCACTTTGACTCACTTGTGGGGTGAGCTGCGCTTGTCTGGAAGAATATAATGTGCCCCGCAGACAACAGTTAGTGGAGCAGGAAGCAGTTTGCCGTCATCCTGCCTCAGATTTAAAAACAAAAAAATCAGGATGTTTATTCCTATTAAACTGTCTTGGAGTGAGGGGCTAAAGGAGGGCTGTTTAATTAAAAGGGATTTTTGGGGGGGGAAAAGGAGCCGGATGGGAGCGGTCAGTTTTCTCACAGTACATGACCTGGTTTGAAATGTTTTTTGCTACAGCTCCTCACATCCCTGCATTTTTAGTCCTACTCTTTCCTTTGGAGGAAAGGCCTGTGTTAAGAGGAGCCTCTACTAGTGTTGTGTCTCCCCTTAAAGGTTCTAATAAAGTAGACAGTTTCCTGAAAGTTTATTCGTTACATTAACACAATATATTTTATATTAATCAAAATCTGGATACTAGGCCAAATTCATAGTTTTTCTTTGATTTTTTTGGCGCGTTGTAGTTTTATTTTAATCACCTCATAATCCAGGAAATAGTCAGAATTCAATTCATTGGCCTTTACTGTGTTTATGGGAAATACTGTTGTGTCAATCAGGTGATGAAAGCCGTGTAGAAACATGCAGGAATCCAGCTGGAATGTTTGGTGTAAGTATTATTAATGTGCAGATTTCTGCCTTAGAGGAATTTTATAGGAATGTATGATAAAATTCCACTGTTTTTGTTTGTATTTCAATTGGAATTTCAGAAGTCCAGCAGGCCAAGAAACACACAGTTCTAGAATAAGACATGATTGTAAATCACAAATAAACCAGCAATTTTCACAGTAAGACATAAGAAGCCAGCAGAGAGATTTATCACACAAATGTCTCCATAAACATGAAATGATTCATCTTAACGGAGGCTTAAGCCTGCTGTAGTCACATTACATATGTAAATGTCTACACTTTTTCCTTTACCTAAAAACACAGTGGCAGCCACACTGCTGGCTTGTTTACAGTCTGTATGATGGTCCTTGATAAGTGCACTGTCATTATAGCTAATGGAGTCATTGAAAATCAAAGGCGTACTACACCAAAGTGGATCAGAAAACATGGGGGACTGAATTGATTCTCATTATTTATGAGCCCTTCACAACAAATATATGTGCAAGATGATGACTAAACTAGTATTTGAATTCTTATTGCCTTTCCTGCTCTCTGGAACTGACAGCAGGCTTTTTGTTATTCAAAAATAAATAAATGTATGAAAGTAAACCTAATGTGTTTAAAAACTAAAAACGACAATCTTGTAGATGATTTAATGCATCACTAATAAGTTGACTTTTACAGCAGCAAGATGGATCTGAAATCAGTCTCTGTGCATGCATGTGCGAGCTCATGCGTGTGTGTGTGTGTGTGTGTGTGTGTGTGTGTGTGTGTGTATTTTGACAGTCTGCTGAGCAGACAAAGACATAATCTATAACACAAGAACTTCAGCCAGTGTGGCTCCCAGAGAAAAAGGCCAAAACAAATACCACAAAAATGTCACAGAGTGCATAGATCAGACGCCACAAGAAGTTCCATAATATTACTGGTAGGCAAACACACATATACACAAAATTATGCACACACACACACACACACACACACACACACACACACACAAAGCCACCTTGTGCAGTAACATACTCACACAGAGGCAGCAGGATCATTTGCATAATCTTCACCTAATTCCTTGTTCATCCCTGGTTGTCCGTTGTCACACTATGATAAATTACCTCAAGCAACCTTGCAGGTTCCTTAATATGGTGCTAATTGGCCAATTAGGGAGCCGTTTTGCCTGAGGATTT
This sequence comes from Oreochromis aureus, assembly GCF_013358895.1. Classification (NCBI taxonomy): domain Eukaryota; kingdom Metazoa; phylum Chordata; class Actinopteri; order Cichliformes; family Cichlidae; genus Oreochromis; species Oreochromis aureus. The sequence continues at coordinate 28,502,305 of NC_052958.1, read as the reverse complement.
CGCCACTTCTTGCAGTTATATTTCAAGTTCACTGTTAATCAACAAATGGCCTCAGATTCCTCTTCTCAGTCAAAATCCAACCACACATTGGACTATGCTCAAAAGCACAAAGATACAGTGCATATGGTACTGAAGGCACATTTGAAGGTAGAAGAGCTGTAAGCTGTAAACCAGCAAACAAGGGCAATAAAAATCACAGAAATAAAGGACAGAGTCCTAATCTACACGAAACCAGGCCTAGAAAGGTCTTAGAAAACAAGTCCTATGCCCAGCTAAATCATGGCAGCATTTACAGCTTTGCCCAGGTAAAAGCCATAGACGATATAAAAGACCAGTATAATGTCACTCACTGGTTTGCACAGCGAGCATACCTTGCATAATCCTCCTGACGCTTGACAATGACCAAAATTTACAAAATGGACGTAATATTTGATTCACTATGACCTGAATTGAGTAACTAAACGTAAAAACTCACCAGAAAACTTTTTACTGAGGTCAGTTCCAAGAGCCTTGTTTCCACAAACATCTGTAGTACAGGAAGTGTTTGTGAGACCAGAGGTACTGACCTTTTAAAAGACTGCAGATTGCAAAAGACATGTCAGCCTGTTAAACTCAAAACTCAATCAGTTTAACCTGAGACACATAATCCTAACTATAGTGGGAAAATGAATATGATCACACTACTTAGTACTTTAAAACAAACATAACCCAAGTAGCAAGGTGCTTACATAATATACCTAAAAATTAGAACTTCGTGTAAGTTGGTAGGCAAACAATGCAGGTGTCATCAGTTGGAAATGGCATTAAGTGGAGTGATTTCTTATTTTCAGTGGATTCTTGATGAAAAAGTAAAAACATTACGTGTGAGCAATCATATTATTTCAAAATATGACAGTTTCCCAATTTTCTTGCCACCATATCATCATCTGCAACTCTTTACCCCTCCAGCTGTTTTCTTTTGTCATCATGAATTAGACCCACAGTGGGGGTTAACTCATACAATGCTCTCTCGCCTACAGGTTATTGTTTAGTCGCTCTGCACTGCCTTTGTACTCCCAGAGTTGTTTCTTGCTATTTACCTCCTCTGCAGGGTATTGTACAGTTCGTCACTGTTGGCTGCGCACAATCTCTCCCTACGAGCACAACTCTATTTTTGACCCAAACTTAGTTCCTCCCTACATCCTCTTTCACACAGAGTATTTTTTTTTGTTACAATGGTATTAACGCCTCCGTCTCCTCCGTGCACTGGAATATATCACCGTTGTTATTTGAAGCATTTTCTTTTACTTGGATTTTAAGTTCACCTGACTTTCTGTCACTGTCAAAGTGTAACATAAATACAACTGAAGTTTTGAAAAGAGCTTGTACCTGTCATTTATTTAAATAGTCCTACCCCCATCACGGCTTTCTCAGCTTCTTTTTCTAAAAGCTACAGTTTGATGTCTTTCCTTTTGGATTAAAACAAAATCATGTTTATATTTGTCACATTCAAATCCCAGAGAAATAGGCTCGTTTCCCATTTTCCATCTTAAGATGCATTTTGAAAACTTGCCAGGTTTTGTTGTTGTTTTGTATCTCATTCACTTTTTTTAATTTCTGACCTATTTTCTTTTCTTTTAGGATCTTCTACGTGTCTCATGACTCCCAAGATTTGAAGATCTTCAGCTACATTGCCAGAGATGGACAGAGCAATGTGTTCCGCTGTAATGTCTTCAAGTCTAAGAAGAAGGTAAGATGGAGAGAAGCTCCGTTTTAAAGCTTTCACTATGTAACTTGTTACATACCCTTGATGAGTTGGATAGATTCACTTAACTTAAGCCCTACACCTACAGCTCTACTTTAGACACCATCTCTTAAATTTGGTTTCAAACAACTGAACAACAGCAGAAAGAAATAAGTTATGTGGTTGCTATAAAACAACACAAGGACTGAAGTTGTACACTGGGGATTGGCTGTCTTATGTTAACTGTATTACCTCCGTGAATAATCAAAAAGTTGTGATCCGGAGTTTTTTTGAGTATTTATCATCACTGCAAGATTGTATATGTCTTGTTTTCACTTCATAAATGCATATTAATTTGAAATACTGAAAATTAATTTGAATTAAAAAATAGTGGGAGACACCATTCTAATGTTTTTATGAAAATATCACATATCCAGATGCAGATATTCTAGAACCGGGGACACAATTCATGCTTGATATGGAGATTATTTTTTGTAGAGGAACCAAGACTGTATAAAAAAACGAACATTGCATGGTTACATGGTTTCAAACTAAGCTTCTGTTAGATCTACACCTTTTACTATAAAAAATACTTTTAATTATGATTATAAATATAATATTAAAGCCTACCTAAAGCTTAAATACAAATTTTAACCAGAGAGACTAGAATACGATGTTGGTATTTAAGGAAGTGAGCTAAATCAGTTGAATCATATCTCTCAGACAGATTGTGATTTGTGTAAATGTGGAGGCTTCTTCACGAAAACAAAGAAAGAGTTCCCCAGGAATGAGGACCAGTACTACAGTGCTTAAATCTTTGGGCAATATTATAAGAAAACACTGCATACATTTTCAGTTCTATGCAGACGATATCCAGCTATATTTATCTACGAAGGCAGATTATATAAGTCAGTTAGTTAAACTGCAGTCACGTCTTAAAGATGTAAAGGCCTGGATGTAAAGTCTTTTTCTTCTCCTGATTTCAGAGAAAGACTAGGCCCTAAAAATCTTAGAAGCATGATGTCTAACCAGATATTTACAAACTCAGGATGGCGTTACCTTGGCCTCTAGCGACAATGTGAGGAATCTTTTTGTTCAGGAGATGTTCTTCGACAAATATGTAGAGCTGCTTTCTTTCATCTTTGAACTACTGCTAAAATTAGAAACATCAGAGCCTTCAGCTGTCATGTCCTGTAGAACTAGCTCCCAGCTTGGATGCAGGAGACAGACACCCACTCTACTTTTAAGATTAGGCTTCAAATTGTTCCTTTTTGATAAACCTTAGATTTAGGGCTGATTCAGATGACCCTGAATAATCCCTTAGTTATGCTGACATAGGCTCAGTACATTTTTTTCTTCTCCTAGTCTGTCTCCTTGTGCTCTCTTTCTTTTCTTTTCTCATTCCCTTCCACTCCAGCCGGTCGCGACAGATGGCTGTCCCTCCCCGAGCCCGATTCTGCTGGAGATTTCTTCCTGTTAAAAGGGAGTTTTCCCCCCCCCACCATCACAAGTGCTTGCTCACAGGGGATTTTCAAAACCAAAATTACAAATGAATTTACAAAAACACATAATATAATCACATAGGCAGGGGGGAAAGAAAAGGAAAAATATTGTCAGCATTCAAGAGTTCAAAGAGTTACTTAAGCTAATTGTGTCGCAGTTTAAAATGGGCCATGAAAGCCTCAAGTACAACACCAACACCACAATAAAATGTCACTAAGAGGTTAAGAGTGACAATACAAGGGAATTTATGTCCTGCTTAATCAGTAAGTCTTTAGAAGGTATTTAATAGAAGATACTATCCTGAGACCACTGTAATTCACCTTTTGTCTTTAATGGTCAAGAGTTTCCTGCCGGGCAGGCTGTGCTGTGGCTGGTACTGGGGCAACAGTTCAAGTATATAATCTGGGGCCAGGCCATGGAGGACTTTAAAAGCACTAAGTTAAATTTAAAAGGCAGTTCTAGAGCACTTGGGCAGCCAGTTTACGGACATTAAAATCTGTTATGCTTCACATAACTGATTATGGTGAGTATGGTAAAACCTGAAAATGTGTTTGGACACACTCTGCTGATAAGTAGTGCTGAACTGCCTGTGAGCAAGGTGCTTCATGCCAGCCTATTCATACTCAGTTGCTCAAAAACCAACCAATGAGACTTTTTTTTCTTAACCTTGTTCTGCTAACCAAATTCTGCTTTGTTTGGGTTGTTTATGATTTCGAGTTCTTCCAAATTTAGATTTGTAAGATGTCTTTTCCGATTTTTATTTCAAAAGGAGCAGCAGAGTGGATGGGCTTCAGGCTAGAATGATTCATACGAATAATGTGTTCTTAAATGGCTGCATCTCAAACCACTCAGGTACTTTCTAGTACTTGTGTGTCTGTAGTCTTTCCTATCTGTAGAAGTTTTCATCACTGCATCTGAGCTGCAGAGATGAAGAAATGCTGTGCAGTGCTATGAAAAAGTCTTTGCGCCTTTTACTGCTTTTGTTTTATTTTTTTGTCACACTTACATGTTTCAGATCATCAAGCCAATTTTAATATTGGACAAAGACAACCTGATTAAATACAGATTGCAATTTTTAAATGTTGATGGGGGAAAACTATCCAGATCTATCTTGCCCTTTATGAAAGGGTAATTCAAGTCCAGCATGAACGGCCAGTTTAAGGCATTTGACTGCCATGTTGACTGTTGGTAGGACGTTCCTTCTATGAATGGGATTTCTTGATTCAACATGTCTGGCAGTAATCAGGCCTGGGCGAGGTTAGTGAAAATGAACTCATCTTTCCTGTAAATGTGGTTAATCCCACTTAATTAATGATTTATCAGTGTTTTCACACAGGTCCAGGTAGGTTTGGCTGCCTTTATAAATGAAATCATCATTTACAACCTGCATTCTGTATTTAGTGGGGCTGTCTTTGTCTGATATTAGAATTTGTTTGACCTGAAAAATTTATGTGTGACAAATGAAAGAAAATCAGGAAAGGGGAAAATACTTTTTTTTTTTTGCTGTATTTGTCAATCCTCCACACTTTTACAGCCCAGTTCAGGCCTCCTAACTAAACTCTCATAACAGCCTGCATGAATCTGCTGTTTCACCTGCAAGGCTCGCATTTTATTTCCTGTATTAATCAGCTGTGATGTGTAATTAGAATACACTAGAGGGGTCTGATTTGTTTTCGTTAATTCCCAATTTGATCTCAAGTCAGCTGGGCCAGAAAAACCTATAAAGCAAAAAATGTATTCAAAACACACTCCCAAGTTGGCTTAAGCCCCCTCCTTCAGTGTGGTATGGCAGACCATGGATAATGCCTTTGTCAGTGAGAAGGATGTTAGACTGATGATGATTCAGATCTCTGGTTCAGATGAAATTACCACTTCTGACAATCACTCTGATCTGTTTTTATGCAAAACAATGCTTTCTGGTGCAATACATTGAAAGGTTCCAACATCATTCCCCGCCGTCTGTGCAGCTTTCACACTATGCCAACCCAGCAAATGGGCCAGATTGGACCTTTTAGGCAGGCTGCTTCTGGCTGTTAGCTGTTAGCCCTGTTAGCTTATTCATTTATGTAATTTACAATGAAACAGCTCAACAAAAGAGAGTGGACTGATTGAATTTATGAATGGATGGTTTAAACAGTCACCTCTTTTGGACCTTTAATGCAGTTTATCCTTAGAAAGGTTTTCTCATTCTCTAACGTTACCTGGCACAGTTTCTTATACCTTGCGATCTCAAATGTTTCACATCCTCATGATGGCACATTGTTGGTGCTGAACTAAGGTGTTCTAAATTCTGGGATTTTTTTTATTTTTTTGGATTTTGGTCGAGGTAGGTCTCAAGAAGAAAGGTGTAGCTGGTGTAAATGGTGCTCATCATAAACACTTACCTTGGCACAAAGAGGATTCATGGAAAAAAAAGATTTTCAGACAGCATTCATGTAAGTTAGAACACTTGTATGAGCAAATTTCAGGAGAGGATGAAAAGCAGGTGACCCATATGCCATAAGGCTATCGCAGAGGTCTCAGATACACCATATGTCCTTTCCACTCTCAACTGTTATAATAAAAGCTAAAACAAAAGACCTAAAATACTTTTTAAAAGTGTTTTTACATACTAGCATGCCAGAGAATTGAACTACCAATCTACTGATTAGTAGGTAAATACTGAGGCACAGCTGCCTGCTACAAAATCTGATTTCCAATATTAAATGGCAGTTGCACTGATGCTGCTTGTTTTGTTTTTATGTAATTTTTCATTAAAGTCATTAGTTATAATATTGGCTATTTGCTGATTTATCAGTACCAGCATTTATAAAAGAAAGTGTATTTCCATTAATTTTCATTTTTAGCAATTACAAAAGAACGTTGACAGACATTCATCTAAGGCTACGTTCACACTGCAGGCGAAAGCGCATCAAATCCGACTTTTCTGACCCTATGCGACCCATATCCCATCATGGTATGACAGTTTGAACGGCACAAATCCGATATTTTCAAATCCAACCTAGGTCACTTTCGTATGTGGTACTGAATCCGATACATATCTAATGTTTTAGAAAGCGTCTGCTGTTTGAATGGTCATGTCGCATTAAATCTGTCTTTTACGTCACTGACACAGGACAGACGCCAATTATCAGCGGTGGAGAAGACAAACGAGAAAGCATGGCGGCGGAAACTGGAGACGAGTCAATGGACAGAAACTGAGGTTTTGGACTTGATTAGCATACGGGGAGACAGTTCTATTCAAGATAAACTTGAAGGGTCGTATCGTAACCGGGCTGTGTTCGAGTGCATTGCCAAAGAAATGGTTGAACGAGGGCACAGGCGAATGTGGCTACAGTGTCAGAGGAAAGTGAAGAGCCTCAAAGCCATGTTTAAAGAAGCTAAAGATATAAACAAACGAAACAGACGTGGTCGAGCCACCTGCCCGTTTTATGATGAGCTTGACTGTGTTTTGGGCGACAAACCCAGCTGTCAGCCATCTGTCACCCAGCTGTGACGTCTTCTTTTGCGCATGCGGGCCGCTTTGAGGACCGTGAACCGTTCACACTAGAGCGCGTTTGCTGTCACATTTTATTTGTAGTGTGAACAACCAGACAAAAAAAATCGGATTTGATCAAAAAATCGGAATTGAGCATTAAGACCTGCAGTGTGAACGTAGCCTAACAGATGAAAGATTCCTGGTTCGATCCTGATTTGGGTCGGGAAGGGACACTGTTGTAAAAACTCTGCCAAATCAAACATGCAGAGCGACCCTCTGTGATAAGCCCTTCTAAATAAGGTGGCAACTGGAAGTAGCTTCTACAAAGAAGAGATGAAAGAGATGAAACACCCTTCAACCATGTGACGAGTGTTGACGTTGCATAGTTTGTCCACTAGAGGGCACTCTGCTATATCCCCATTGCTGTGCAATGTGCCTGCTAAGTGCAAATGAGTAATCCATGTCTTGCAACAATAGAACTTGATTATTTTTAAGCTGCATTGTCATATTATTTTAGGAAGGAGGTATAAATAACAAAACGTAAAAAATAAACAAATCTTTTTATGTTTTGTTTTGCGTAAAGAAAAATTATTTGGGGCAATATATCAGATTTTTAAGTATTCAGATATATGTATTTGCATCTGTGTTAAAAATCCTGTATTGGCTGGGCTCTCTTTTTTCAAATGATCAGTGAAAGAATTTGTGTTTTTGTGTCAAAACAACCTCAAGCTTTGTTGCTGCACAATCACAAGATGGACAAAGACTGATCAGTGCATCATTTTCGATGTTTTCACAGTCTGGTAGTTATGCAGCGTTCACAACAATCCCACCTTCTCTTTTAAATCTAGTCACTGTCTGAGTCGCATCCTGACAACCACTAATAAAGGCACACCCTGGCGTCCCTCAGTAATAATTCTGTACTGTGGGCCTGGCATTGGTGTGAGGAACAAGTATGAGGGTCTTCTGGGGTGGATATGTTGCTGCTGAAATGAGCTGAGCAGAGACAAAGTTAAAACAGAGTCCAGCAGTGTGACACAGTTAGGAAATGTGCTCCCAGTTTTCCACTTCAGCTGCCAATTCAGAGGACTTCATAGTTAAGTCCAGGGGTTAGCTGGGTGAAGCACACACTGCCTCATTATCTCTTACAGACAGACTGGCATTGACACATGAGCACACACGCACACACACACATGCACACACACGCGCGCTGACACACACATATTCTGTTCAGAAGACAAAATGGAAAGTGACGCATACCAAAAATCTCTGGGGCAACCAAGGCCCTGAGGCCATTAAACTGAAAAGTTATCTGTGCGTGTGTGTGTGTGTGTGTGTGTGTGTGTGTGTGTGTGTGTGTGCAGGCACGTAATGCTTTTTAAAGTGTATTGGTGGTGAAGAGACTAAAGGCAGGGACTGTTTTTAATGGAGAACTTATTTGACAGTTTGAATTAATTTATTACAGTTCACATCTGGATGATATTGATTACATTTATAACTTTACAGAGTTTTTAAAAAAGCATTTCCCTGCGGCAGAGCCAAACATGAAAATACCTGCTGTTGTCCTCCTCTGGGTCCATGATGCCGCAGACTGCACTGTGAAAAAGCACATTAGTACAACACAATAAAGTCAACAAAGTAAACTAGTTTATGTGTAATCAATCTTTTTGCTCTGGAAAGTTAGCAGTTGGCTTTGTTTTATGATTAGCTTGTTTGAGCAGTTTTGATCAGCTACTACCTTTCAAAATTAGAATGGCAATTATTTCTTTTAGTTTTCTCATTTACTGTCTCTCATTCACTTTTTTACTCAGTTTTAATATGGTTGAGAAAAAACATTATGGTTTTGGATTAAGACACACAGCCAAGATGCATCTGCCAGGGCTGAAAATGAAGGACACAGGTTAAAAATTGCATTTCCTCAAGGAGTCACTTGAGCAAAAACAAGTCAGGCAAGTCCCTGTAGATTCAGTAGCCGTGTTAAACTGCTTCTTTTAATAGCAGAAATGACCGTTTTTACAGTCTGGAACAATAGCTAATTTCTGCCTCTACAATGAAGGTAGGTGGGGGAAATTTTTTAATAACACTGTTTATGCTGTTGGTGCCTTTGAAGTTTTATTAAAATTGTGTGACAAGTTTTAAAGTCTTCCAAGAAGTTTGTGCTTTGTTTTAGTACAGTCAAGTGCAGTGTGGCTATTTAACTCACCACTGTTTATGCTTGTGTGTGTGTGTGTCTTACACCCAGTGTATAGAGTGTATAGATCCAGCTTGCTAAGCACCCGTGCTACTGTTAGCTGATAATTTAAATTTCTACCTGATTTAAATGTAACTCCTTCTGGCACCAGAAAGTCAAGATGGTGACCTGGAGGCGTCAGTGTGTGGTGTTCACACACATACAAATGAAGTAGTCACATCACATGCATGGTGTTGCTACATCCATCTTTTATATAAGATGAAAAAGGGTGAAAACAATAAAAAGTTAAAAAATGAAAAATTCTAAGAGTACGGTTTGAAAGGATAACATCAAATTCTGAAAAAGACTAAATCAGCAGGAAGCACTCTGGCATAATGAGAAGAATAAAGGTAACCATGTCAAACATGCAATAAAAATGTCATTCAAAGCTGCGTGTGGTTTTGTGTGAGCGCACGTGGAAACCTGCGAGCGGACGATTAAGAAGATGATTAAGGAGACTTTATTCTCCTTCTAACTACCAGCAGTGAGAAAATGGCTTGGCTTTATATCACAGCGGCATAAAAAAGGCTTCACTGGCTGATCACTTCTAACACTTAGTCAGGTTCTCCCTCTCTCTGTCTCTCCTCTACTATGACTTATGCTCTCTCATTCATCCTCCTCTTTCTCCAAATCAGCAGTTCAGTGGATGCCAATGAATGGTCTAGTCTCTGTTATGTAGAATTGAAGTGTGGGTGATGGAGCAAAGAGTGTTCATCCACACAGTGAATGCTCCAAGTCCACAGACTGCGGCACGACTCTATTTAAGAGGCAGCTGTAAGTAAGAGCAGAAGCAAGGGGTCGTGTCAGATAGTGTTACGCCTTTCAGAAGCCATGTTTTGAATATTATATATTTGAAATCCACACACAATATTCATATGAAGCCACAGTGATCGACGATTGCGTGGTTTATTTATCGCAAATCAAAAGAAATAGGCAAATGTTTTGACTTATCACTGTTCAGGTCAGTTTTTCAGCCACTTATTTTTAAGCTTGTCTCCTCTCACACGAGCTGTCACTGTGTGTAAAGTCTGAAGCAGTGAATGCAGCACCTACGTCACACAACTGCCCCTGCCATGCCTTGTTGTTGGTGGATATTGCTCCACGGTGCCACTAGTGGTGCTTGAGATACGCAAACAAGTTTTTGAAATAGCTTAAAATATATCAAACCCTCTATATAATTTTTACTTTAAACATAAACTTTTTGAAATGTAAAAACTTGTAAACTTTATATTCTGGCCTACATATGGTTATATATGTAATAATGGCAGTCAGTTAAAGCAGTATATGAATGAGGTGAGGTTGTATATTTCTCTGGTTTTAATTATACAGATAATTTAGTGTAATGGCATATTATCTAGTCTAGTCTAGTTACATAATTATAGATCAATGTATAAAGGTGTTTATATTAATATAACTAGGGACTGTGTAGTGGGCATATTTATTTATAGTGGAATTTGTATGTATTAGATTATATAATCAAAAAAGGAAGCATATATATATATACATAGTGATCTAAATAGTGGTAAACGTTATTTGCTTCTTCCTATTTTCAAACAGATATTTCAAACAAATATTGATTTAATCTTCCTTCCTGTAAGTAAGTTTCTCTTTACTTATGTTTGTCTAAACTCAATATTACCTCAGAATTAAGAATCGGCATATTTGTTGGTAAGTCCATCTAAACTCTCTGCAAGCAAACGATACAGAAGAGAGCTAAATAAACCATTTTTCCTACAAGTCCAAAGTAGAAGTGATTTACAAGGAGTTTTCAGTATTGCTGTCGTCAGTGTCATCCATTAGCGCTTCAGTGTTTTGTAAAATATACAGGTCTTTCCCAGTACAAGTCTCACAAGATTCTGGTGGTAATCCTAATGAAGCTAGCCCAGCTATAGACCATGTCATGTGTTGGTGTCATCACTCTGTCTAATCTTAGCGATATCTGCATCAGTGAGGCGGGGACACTTTAACAAGCCTAACATAAAGAACGACACTCATAAGGATAATAAAACATAATGTGGAAAACTTGGTTTTGGTCTTTTAAACCTGATAATTGACTCTATATATTACAGCTCAGTAATAACATGCCGAGCTTTGATGTAGAGTCCTGCTGTTGTTCTGTGTTTTTAATTTATCTACCCAGTTAATGGATGTAGTGAGAGCTGTGGTTATTGTGTCAAGTGTTCCTTGAGTTCATTCAATGAAATTCTCATTGAGATTTGGATGGAGATGATTGCAAAGGCCAGACGTTTCTCTTGAGAGGGAGGTTTTTTTCCTCATGGCTAATTACATTAGAAAGTTTGGGGTAAGGTACAGGGTCAGTACTGCCTGTTTCAAATAAGAGATTAGAAACTAAAATGTCTTAAAGAACAAGATGTGTGTAAGGTGTATATTTTTACGTGGATGGTGTTTAAATGTAGTCACTGTAGATTTTAGCTTTAAAGTCAAGAATCAATGGTTTCCTCGCTGACATTGTAGAGTGCTGATGTAAAATGATATAAGGCCAATTCAATGATAAGGACTCACTTTGTTCTTGATACAGCTTGGGGAAGGTAATTGGATTTAATAGCCTTTCAGCACTTTTTATTGAATATCCATATCTCAGTGAAATTACCCTTCTGTCTTAAGCTTTAGTCTCTCCTCTCTGTTAAAGCTGCGTTGCTTCTGCAGCAGTGGCAGGACTAAATCAAAGTTCCAAATCAAACAGAACTCGAAATAGGTTGGGCATTTGTTTCAAATTACTCCTTTCCTAACACTACATATCAGTTGTGTGATATATTGATGATTAGATACCCCTGCTGAAATGTAAACACAGGCAGAAGTCAACTGGCTGCCCTGACATAATTCCTCTGTCTTATTCTCCAGTGTTTTAGCCATGTGCTGTTTACAACAACCGCTATAAGCTTGCTGAAGCTGTCATGGAACTTGACAAGGCTACCCTTTTAAAAAAACATTTCACTGATAATTGCCCTGTAGTATTTGAAGGCAGATACTTAAAATACCCAAATACCATCCAGATCCCTTTGTGTTAGGATCAGCTCCACTACAGAGTACTGCTCTGTAGGCCTGTGAAATGGGAGGAAGCATATCTGCTGTAAACTGGCTGTTAAAGTACACCTAAAAACTCGTACTAATGAGGTTGTTCTCACTCCCAACCCAGGATGTGGTCAGGATCCTTTGGCTTCACATAGTGACACACTAAGCAACCCTTAAATGTCATTTTCCAGCTTACAGGGCAGTGCCGTAGGATAGTGCAAGTTCTGCAGTGTCTAAAAGAAGAACGATGCGACTGTTGTCCAACCGTGTTACAAACCATGGTAACCAAGAAAGCAGGAGAAGGTTGTGGCAGACAAAGTTTAACCTTTGACAGTTGTTTATTATTTTATATTTGTAACCAAATCCACGAGTTCACCCCAATCAAACCACAAAAATTCTGGTTGAATGTTATGTGATTGCAGCACACCACCTACCTTGAAATGCGGACTTCTGTCCATCCATTTATATGCTGCCAATTTTCTGAGTCTAGGTCATAGGGGCAGCACCCTATGAAAAGATGCTACGCTCTTCTAGGGGTTACCGAGACATAACGGAGAGGACAACTCAACTTGGACTTGCCAAGAGGCTTTCTGTTGAGGTCCCTGAACTATCTCAGCTGGCTCCATTCAGTGTGGAGGAGTAGCATCTCTGTTATGCATGTTGTTTTTGCATGTTTTACCCATGTGTTATTGCTGTGGTCAATTTAACAATCTTCCTGATTACATATTAACAACCATATTGTGATTGAAGGGTTTAAGCGCCCAAGTTATCCCGAGAGCTATGTTCTAGGGACTTCTTGCCCCTGGAAACTTCTTCAACAGCAAATTGGTCCCAAAGAATCGGCAAGACTAAAAATGGTACAGAATAGCCTTTTGAAGACCATGAGAGCAAGGGACCAAGTTACCCTGCCCAGAAGAGGGTTACCAGGGTGCCACCCTGGATCCAGGCCTCCTACAGGGGCCTGAGGGCACGGTTGCCTCGTCTTTGCCCATCCCAAAATACCTAGATTGGCTGTAGGGGATCAGTGCAGTGGATGCCGAGCAGAAGTGCAGGTCCTGGTTGTACCCAGCTGTCAAAACCCGCTAGAGGGACAAAATATGTCCCTCTGTTACTCACTTTGAAAATCCAAGATCCAGTGTCTTGGTGTCTTGGGAAATGGCATGTTAAAATATGACGGGAAAGGTTTCATCCCCAAGTGCCAAAATGTGACAAACTAGGACTGTGAATTTGTTACATGTTCTCAAATTCACACCGACAAGATGATGTCCAGTTTACTGTCTAGTGAGTGACAGAGGAAAGGGAAGAATCCAGAAGACATTCAGATGCTGTATGGCACTCCTGCCACGGAGCGAGTTAATTAAAAGATACTGACATTTAAACAAATCCTGGAGAGAGAAAAGGTGACAGGGGAGAGAAAGAAGAATCAAGAAAGGTTGACAGAAGCAGTAAGATGGAGAAATTGAAACTTGTTTGGGGGGGGGGGGGTTGTATGATGTAGCTATGTGTGGTGCCTCGAAACCAAGCTAATGGTTCAGAAGAGTCACTGAGACGTTATAAATTAATTTCCTTACACTTCACTCACTTCATGCTGTCATACTCGAGCGCAATCACATGCACACAGAGACTTGTCCATTGATTAGGAGTTATTTCACTCTCATAATATTCACCTGCAGTGCCAGAAGTATGGTGTAATTCATTCCCGTTCCCCCACTAATTTCCTTGAGGAAATCAAAGTGTTTGAAGATCAGACTACGCTGTGCCCTGATCATTATAGTGATCAGAGAGTGTCTTTAAAGGATACGCCAGTGACATGATGTGTCTTATATACTATAGAAGATTTGCATACACTGACCAATGGCTGTGTAAGTTGTAGAAGGACGAGAGGAAAACGTCATCACAAAAGGAATAGACATATGAAGAGAGAGATACATGGCAAATTCTTTAATCACAAGCAATTCCCTTGCTCACCACCCCCACTCTTGTTTACCCTGCTCTTTCCTAGATTATATTATATTCCCATTTGCCCCTTATTTTTGCCTGTGCCAAGACTTTCAAGCGGACAGCCAAAGCACCGCTCAACCTCTGTGGGTAATTCAGGATAAATAATGCATCACACTTTTGGACAGACTTCATCTCATCGTCACTGAGGAAGATCCAGCTCACCAGAGGCTGTAGAGAAGAAAGGGATAGAAAGGCAAAGATAAGGAAAAGATACACTTTTATTTAGTTGAACTGACAGAGAGGAAAAGTCATGGGGACAGAGTTGGAGACAAAAAAGAGGACTTGACAGAGATGGTGACAGATGTCCAACATAGGCAGCAGCAGCCTTTCCAGCAGGATATCGAGGCTTTGCATTTGAGTGACAGATCTTTTAGTGATCCTGTCAGCTGCCACAATTGGAGATCAGCTAGAGAATTGGCTCAAGGCAAAAAATGTTCAGATAAAGTGCAAGTGTCTTCATAAAAAGTTAGTTGAAAAAAAGAAAGATTAGTGTGTTAAAAGCAGCATTGAACATAGCGGTATAACACTAAGGACATTCAAGGAATTTTTATATTAAGAGGGCCTAAAAGGAACAGTTAGTTATATGTCTATTTCAGTTAACTTCAATTTAGCTCACTTCAGTTCAGTTCAATTAATGCCAAATCACAGCAAGACACTTTATATTGTAAGGTAAAGACCCTGCATACAGGATAAACCCCAAACACCAACAATCAAACAACCCAGAGATTAATAAAAATTAAGGATTAAATGTAGAGCGTTGTGTAAGCACAAAGACGGGCCTGAAAGCCAAAGACTCTGCCTTCTGTTCTACTTTTAAATACCCTAGTAACCACAAGTAAACCAGCAATCTGAGAGTGAAGTGTCTCTCTAGTTAATATATGTTTACCCAACTAAAAATACTTGGTTCATGTTGAGATTGGCAGCATTGGTTGGACGTGTTAACCTAAAAGCATGTTGTCATGTGTTGAAGACTTGGAGCTTGGTTCTGAGTCATTGGGAAAGTGTTTACTGACAATTAGGATACTTTTCAGACCCAGAGGCTACATCTATTGTTTATATAAAGTCTGTGGTTTGGTTCAGTTGCCATAGATAGTTGTATGGAAAGTCCAGTTAGACCAAGGGTGTCCAACTCCAGGCCTCAAGGGCCGGTGTCCTGCAGGTTTTAGATCTCACCCTCAACACACCTGAAACAAATTAGTTCATTACCAGGCCTCTGGAGAACTTCAAGACATGTCGAGGAGGTAATTTAGCCATTTAAATCAGCTGTGTTGGATCAAGAACACATCTAAAACCTGCAGGACACTGGCCCCTGAGACCTGGAGTTGGACACCCCTGAGTTAGACTATCAGATTTCTGAGTCTGGATCAAACACCAAAAGACTGCAGTCTGATTGAAAAGGTAAACAGCTTACAGAAATGCTATGAATGTGATGTTGGGAATAATTGGAAAATATGGTTGTGTATTTATGATATGCAGCTTTTTGTTAACCCAGCTGGCTGTTAAAATGAACAAGGGCATTTTTTTCTGGCATTGCAAATCTCAACAGTTATAACTAAGGGGCAAATTACATCAAAAAATATTTAAAGACTTTGAACAAATGGCTAAAACTTTATTTGTTGAAAGTGAATTCACATTTGGCACTTTTGACTTGCAAGGTTTTACTTCTTTAAGATGTACCCAAATGTTGTCCCAATTCAGTTTCAACAGAATAGCAACAGAGAGAATCTGCTCTAAGTTAATCTCACTGTCTAAGCACTTAATTGTCCATAAGCACATTTGACCAGAAGAAGAAAAAGCTTTTTTTTCTGTCCTTTGACTTCGATTCAGTTTTTCAGCCTCATAGGAGACCTTACCAAAGCAGCAATCAGTAATTTAAGCCCCCATGAAAAGGTTCAAGTTTTTCTTTTGTCCCAGCGACTCTGAGAAGCAGGTCTATACTTTTATTACAATTAAACTTAACTACTGCAGCACATTGCACTCTACTCTCCCCCCAGAAGCTTTTAAAACAATTGCAGCTTACAAAGTACTTCTGGCAGACTGTAACTGGAGCAAGTGGAGTGCTCACATCACTGCTGTTTTAAAATCCCTGAACTGGCTCCTGATGCTTTTGAGGATAGATATTTAAGATCCTGGGAATATGGATGTCTTCTCAAAGAAGCAATTAAACTGGTTGATATGCTGCAAAAAAGACACCTGACCTGTGTAGTGCCCTCAGAGTCTTTGCTGCTCACTCTAGCAAAGATGAAAGACTGTGATGGATTCGACTTTGGCAGTTTAGGACCCAAAGTGCCTTAAAAAATTCTCCTATTTATACATTTATTCTCCATAAGCCTGAAACCTGCGTATCTCTGTTCAGTTATAAACTATTATATCCATCCATCCATTTTCTTCCGCTTATCCTCATCAGGGTCGCAGGAGGGGCTGGAGCCTATCCCGGCTGCCATGGAAAGGCCATGGTCAGGTGGCAGATTTAGGACTTCTTGCTCTTCTTTTTTTATAAGTATCTTGAAAAATATTATTCCTTCTAGGCTGGACAACTGCAGTTCATTGTTGTAATTTAGGTTGTTGAAAAGTTCTTTAAAAAGCTGTAGAGTTGATCCAGTATGCTGCAGAGAAAGTATTCTTCCTGTTAAAAGGGTGTTTTTCCTTCCCACTGTCATCAAGTTCTTCCTAATAGGTGGTTGATTGACTGTTGAGGTTTTCTCTCCATTAGTGTAGGGTTTTCACCTAACAGTATAAAGCATCTTGAGGTAACAGTTGTTATATTAATGAAAGTGAATTGAAATTGAATTGGATTGAAAAGTTGCTGCTGCCTCTGCACTTATTACTTCAGTATGGTATTGTCATTGTTGAGCTGACTAATTTTAGAGCTCCCAGCGGCAGCCCATGTCCCAAGCATTTTTTTCAGCAGTTCAATAAGGTTAGCTCTTTTGTTTAATGGGAGCCTTTAGTGGAACCAATTTGGGGTTTTGTTAGTAGGATTAAGAACGAGGAAGTCATCTTTCTGAGCCAGAAGCACAAAAAATGTGTTGAACTGTTGAGTCAGTTACAAGAAAGGGGAATTGGAGAGGAGGAAAAAGAAGACTAAAATAATGAAAAAGTATAAAGCATTGTTTTCAATTGTGTGTTTTCCAATGCGTCGGTGTGTGAGGCAGGGGAGCGCGAGCTTTGGTGTGTTCGCTGTGTACAATAACACCAGAATCTGCTCTCATCCCCGGTATGACTGCCTGTGGAACAAACATCTTCAAAGGGAAACACGATTGTTTACTGTCAGTCTGAGGACCAGCATGGGGTGAGAAGACATGAATGGGGTCCACAGAGAAGGAGGAGATGATGTGGGGGTGAGATAATGGAGGAGGAAATGAAGAAGATGGGAACGGCAGAGCATGGAAAAACAAAACCACAGCTCCAAGGAGGAAAGATGAGTGAAGGATGCAAGAGTTGCTCCAAATGTGAGATGCCTGCAAGTGTATACTTAACATTTTTGAATAACCTCATCTATCATTTTCAGAACAACTTTTTCCTAGTTAAAAAAAAAGTTGAGAATTAGGTGAAATTGGAGGTTTTGCTCTGAGTGGAGTTTTGCCTTCAAGGGTCACTAGTTTTTTCTTTCCTTTCTTAATGCATGTAGAGCAATGATGTCTCAAGATATTAACACTCGTCTCCAGAAAATTAGAAAAGAGAGAAGGCAGATGTCAGAATTGAATACATCTGTGCATCTCTTGTAATTTGCATTTTTATCACTATAATCTTGAATATCAGCTACTTGTATTCATGACGCCTGGTTGGTTGATGACACTGTCACTGAATACCAATAAGGAAGATGTGTTAAGACAAACAAACACTAGAGTATTTTATGAAGGTGGAGGGAAGCACTGCTTTAACTGCTGATCCGGCAAATACTCTTCAGACATTTTCTATATAGTACAAAACAACCAATCCACCCTTTACATTACAGTCTATGAATTTTTATATATGTTTTTGAAATATGGGTGCTATGTGTGTTGCACGCTCAGTCTCTGGGTGATCAGTTTACCAGTTGGTCACTGCAACTGTGAATAAAAGTCCTTAGGAATTCCTAAAATCTCATAATAGCAATTTACAATTTAAGAGGTTGAAAACTGTTAGTTCTTCAATTCTGTTTGGTTCTGAAGTTATTTAGTAATGTCACTGTGAGGATTCTTAGACAGCTCTGTTTTTCATCCCTCTACAAATTAGATTGTGCAGTGATAAGATAAGATAACCTTTATTAGTCCCACACGTGAGAAATTTGTTTTGTCACAGCAGGAAGTGGACAGTGCAAAAGTTATTGCATTATTAAACTGTAGATATATAGTTTGATTAGATTTGATAGTTTATATATAAAATAACGCTGATTGAACTCCTAAGAGGACGATGAAGCAGAGGATGATTGAAATTGGAAATGATTTGGGATTGACAGACATTCTTGGTTGGAAAGAAGTCCCTGCTTTACCCAGATCATGGGATTTGACTACCTTAATTGCAACAACCTGTAGCATGCAATGTGGTGGTAGCAAAACCTCCAAATCTGAAGCCAGAAACCAATGGCATGCTCCTCTGTGGTTCACGGAAATGCTACCCTAGCTAATGATTTTATTATCTGGTGATCTTGATGCAACATGGAGCATGAGCTCAACCAGCGAATTGTACGTGGTCAGCTTTACCGTTGTGGTGAACCAATTGGATTATGTGCCAACCATCACTTATGGCCTTCACATATGGCCACAAAAATGAGGTCAATGATACAAACAAAATGAGCTTCCTTCGTATGGCTCGGTTTGATCTCTGAGGTGTGGAGAGGAGCTCGGGCATGCAGAGGGAGCACAGAGTGGGACGCCTGCTACTTTAATGTTGAGTACAATGGAATATTGTTTCAGACAATAACTGTGCTTTTTTCTTTACACTTTAATAAACAAACTTAGGCAATGCTAAACCAAATGCTTATTTTGCACCTTAGTATTCTAGTTGAGCTGACAGCAGGGTGTTTACTTGCACAGAGTGTATTTCTGATGTTCATTTTTATTGGAAGTTTGGCTTGAAATTTTATTTGCTATGGTTTTAAAAGTGTTTTGTTTTGGGTTTTTTTGTTTTTTTTGAAAGTTTTCAAATGGCCGCATGCTGTCAGTGACTTTTAGTGAGGTGACTGAGCACAACAAAGTGGAGGCTTTTACAGGAGGCTTTGAGCTTTTATGCCAGCAAGGCAGCTTAGTCATCACGACTGTTGATTCTGTAAGGGTCAGAAGGTATGTGATGCACTGGGAGGTCATAAATTCTTTCTGCTGGTTGTGGCACCTGATGGCTGGTCACTATGGTAACATCAGCACTAAATTAAACTGAAGCAAGTCGATTTAATTAAAAAAAAAATTAATAATAAAATGTGCTGTAAGAAGACTGCAGACAAACCTCACTACTGATACAGAAACACATCTGTGGGCTGAGGCCAAAGCCCAAGTAGCTCAGATGCTGTCAAAACCCACTAACTCATCAACTGTTTTCTGATCCCATATAGAGCTTGCATTAGTGCTGTTAGCACTTACAGGACACAGCCTCAAACTAGTCCAGTGTTGACAAGCAGGGCAAGAAAGGATGTGGTCCTTCAGTCATGTGTGTATTGTGTTGTGGCTTTTGGGCCACGCTTCATCCATTTATGCTCATTCAGCTGAGAATGAGTGCTTTACAATGAAATCTTTTCTGCCTTTACACCTTTCTACCATGAGGAGATAGACCAGATGCCTGATAGGAGATAGAAAGCTGAAAGTTGTTTTCGCCTGACCTGCCTTTTCAGAGCAGGGCAGAAGGAGGAAAGAGGAGGAGATGAGCAGAGACACTAAAGTCGGTGTGCCTGCGGGTAAAGTGAAATCCAGTCAAAAGTAGAAATTCAGAGTTTGGATTATATATATATATATAGTTTTTTTTAAAACAGGCTGCTGTTTGTTTGAAATTCTTTTTAATAAATTGTTAGTGTTGTGAAAGAGTCTGCCTTAGAAGGAGGAAAAAGGAGAAATTTCTCAGTGTGCTGAAATACAAACACCCCCACCAAACAAAAAAATAAAAGCTGCACCTACAATATAATAATAATAATAATAATAATAATAATAATAATAACTAGAATTATTCAGAGAGTACAAAGTTCTGCAAAGGCGGCTCAGTCTCTGGGCAGTATTTACTTTTAAGAGAATAGTATAGTAGGAGAGGGATAAACTGTAAATAACTTAACATGAATAACGTACACATATAATATTATATAATCTAATACTATCGTATATTGCTAATTAACTGGGCACCTCATTCTCTTTCCCTTGGCAATATTTTCTTTGAAGATAAAGCATTTTTGGGGTCAACTTAAAAGAAATGCAGATGTGAAATCAAAAGTGAGGTCAGAGGTCATGTGACATGATTTTTGGAGGCAAAAGAATCCCCAAATATCATTCCCTGTATTCCTATTTATTAATGCAATAGCAGTAAGAAACATAGTTTTAAATAGCTTCTCACTTTGACCTTTGAACTTAGATCAGTCTATTAACCTAAAAGGAGAGGTCAGAGGTCAAATGTGATGTGATATTTTAAATCTTTATACAGTACTGTCTACATGTTGACAACACACACCACATTTGTAAGAATCACAGTTGCTTTTTGTCAGTTTTCCACCAATAAATCTTGAATACCTCGGTTGATGTAAGCCACATTTTACTGGATTGTTAACATGACCTCAAGTCTACACCCTTGAAAAAAGTAAAGTATTATGTGTCATTTTTGTCATTTATGTCTAATTTTTCTTCTTTTTGACATAAAAAGTTTAAACGGAAACCCAAATCTTTACCTTAACCTTTATGTTTTTTAAATTAAAGAAAATACAACATGTAACTGACACGTTTCTTTTTTAAAAACTGATATAGCTGGGCAACATGTTCAGGATGTAAGCCTTACTCTGTGACAGCTGGGATGGGCTCCCTGAATTGGATCAAAGATAGATGGATGAAAGCAAGTCCACTGAGTCCACGTGTAATAATTCCACATTTACAGTACATCGGTAGAGAAACAGTCTCACGGGTGAAAGCCTGTTCATTTCTTTGTAGCTCTGCCTCTTCCTTATGTAGACTCTGTGACTCTGCATTTCTTTCCACTACAGGACGATTCAGTTTCAGTATTTTTCCTCCCCACTTAAGTTGCAAACCATCGCAACAATGTGATTGGTCAGTTGCAATGATGGCCCCACAAAAACATCATGATGTCTCAACATAATGATCTCAGATATCGTCATGTAACTCAGTACATCCATGTGAAACTGAATCAGCAGCTGACCTTCACACCCGTCTTCTGGGCTTGTTGTATCTGAGGCGGGAAACATTTCTAAGAGTGATTCTGGGTCCAGTCGGAATCCAACACTGGGCTCGGTCTTATCTGGTAAAATCCCCTGGTGGCTCGTGTTGAGTGATGGGGTTTGCATTGCCTTATACCCAGAAACATGAATTGGTTTCTGGGTAAACACCTGCAGAAACCCAATCAGAGGAAGCCAAAGGAGAAAGATGTCACACTAGATGAAGTCGATTAGAAAATGCAACGCAGCAAAGAGTTTTTTAGGGTTTTTTTCAAACCAAATGTCAACACAAAAATGCCGCTGATAACACTCTGAGAATCACAGCTGCATTTATTTGTCTTTCTTTGTCTCCTCACCCTCGCAGAGCCAGGCCATGCGTATCGTTCGGACAGTCGGGCAGGCGTTTGAAGTTTGTCACAAACTGAGTCTGCAGCACACGCAGCAGAACACTGATGGACAGGACGACCACCACAGCGACAAGAACAGCAATGACTCCTCGGTCACAGGTAGACACGAACACCACTCCATTTTTTATTCTATAAAAGCACTTCTGCTGTGGCCTCAAGTCTGTTAAAAAGTGCTTACTGCAAGTTCAGTTGTGCATACTGTGATCACTTTGGAGAATGGTGGAGCTGCGGAAGCGCTAAAGAGTGCAAGGTGAATGTTTCGTGCGAGTTTTCAATTTGAATTGAACTTATTAAAAGACAAAAAGTAGATGTGAGCTCGCTGAGGAGAGGTCAGGAGCAAATGCAACGAACGATTGAGTGACTTTTTGTCTTGGAGGAATTCATTTGTTGTTTTACCTTCAGCAGGAGTTGTTAGTGAACGCTGACAGGCAAGTTCATACAGAGACAGTCTAAGATTGTTTTTGTGCAAGATGCCAGAAATGTTATTTTGCCATGTAAAGCGCCCACTTAGATAAAACACACTATGATTTTAAGACGAGTAAATACAGCTGTTTACGAGGTTTACTTTCAGATGAGAACTGTGCAGGGAGTGAGCGGATAGATAGACGTGTGTGGGTTGATGTAATGCAGTGCTTCAGAGGCATGTGCTGTGATTGTGCTGTGAAGGAGACTTGAGGCTTGTTTGGCTGTGGCAGTAAAAACATTGTCGGTGTGTCTGAAATTAAAAGCAGACCTTGAGAGCAGACTTTCTGGACCATTTTCATGTGCCAACAAAGGGCACATCGCTGATAGAAACAGCCAGGCTTGTGCTGCCGATAGACTGATAGAGCTTGTTTTTTTTTTTTTTAGACGCCCATAACAAAACGTTGTTAAATTGAGTGCCTACATTGTGGGTGGATTCAGTGTTGCTCTTTCATATTAGCTGGAGGTTGTCCAGGTGGCTGAGTGAATAAGACTCATACTTGCAATTTCCATCCTGTGTAATTTCCCACTGCCTCGCTTATTTCCAATCACCTCTCTGCTTCTGCATTCATAGAAATACTGAAATTATCCCCAAGATAATTTATGGTAACAGTTGATATGAACATCATTCAAAATGGCATGTTTATGCCTTTTTACTGCAAAATCTTTATTTTTTTTTTTTTGCTGTGCCATCCTCATTATGCAGCAAGACTCTCTTCACCTTTGTCTTTCCTCACAAGGAAAAATGTTCTCTGTTTGGATGCTGCACTGTTACCATAACACTGTAGCATCCAAACAGACTGATGGCTGTTGGTTTTTGCCCAGAAGGTTTTCTTTTTAGCCCGCTCTGCTCCTTAATTCACCACCACGAGACTAATGTAGGATGTAACCAATTCATTATTTTTACCTCCTGATAAAATCTAAAGTGATGCCTCCTGTTTTAACAGAAATTTGTTGTATAAACTAAATCCGATATAAATTTAGCAGCTATTCTGCTCAAGGTGGCCTCGTTGCCAACCTCTGGTCTATTTGTCCCCATAAGCATCAATGTGTAATTTACGTGAAGTGGACTACAGTAGAGACATCAAGGTCCTTCTAAAATAGAAGTCGTGCAACCACTGGCAACTGAGAACACTTAAGAATAGTAACTGAAATGTTGTAGAAGTTTGTTAGTGTCTATCCGTAACAAAACGTAAAAGCAAAACTGGAAGACATGAAACTGATTTAAAATATTAATATAATACAATTATAATAATAAAATCTGTGTGTAACCCACGCGTATGAACATTCATCATCATCATTCATCAGGCATTTATAATATTTGTATCTGAATCTGTTTGTACAAACAAGTTTAAGTGTCTCTGACCATCTGGACAAGCAAATGAAGTATTATTATCCTTATTATTGTTATTATGCTAAAAATTACAGTTGAATTTTAAATGATAAAAGAATTATTACATTTAATATAAAGAAAACAGAATATTCAATGGAAAGGTGTAGGCTTTTAATTTGAACCTGTGTTCTTTATCTTCTCTTAAATTATCGTATCTTTCATTAAAAATGACATATCGTTGCTGAATGCAACAGGCGAATTTTGTCGCATTATTCCAATCTGCCCTGAGTGTCTGATCGCTTTTGATGTCCAAATTTTTTCTTTTACTTGAGCCATGGTGGGTGTCTCGGAGGAAACCATACTGAAAACTTCTATCATTTCCACCAGTTCAATTCAATTCAATTCTGTTTTATTTATATAGCGCCAAATCACAACAACAATCGCCTGAACACGCTTTATATTGTAAGGTAGACCCTACAATAATACACGAAGAGAAAAACCCAATAATCATATGGCTCCCTATGAGCAAGCACTTTGGTGACAGTGGGAAGGAAAAACTCCCTTTTAACAGGAAGAAACCTCCAGCAGAACCAGGCTCGGAGAGGGGCGGCCATCTGCCACCAACGGTTGGGGTGAGAGAAGGAAGACAGGATAAAGACATGCTGTGGAAGAGAGCCAGAGATTAATTACAAGTAATGAGTCAATGCAGAGAGGTCTATTAACACATAGTGAGTGAGAAAGGAGCCTTTAGACACAACTGTTTCAATTTCTTCAGCTGGACTTTCTGCTGCTTTCTTGCCTTAGAGGTACAGTATCGTCACCACTTTCTCTGTTCACCTGAAGGCATTTCCTTATAAAGAGAAATGTGGGCGGAAGAGTATGGTGATTATACGAGACTGTTGGTTCAGAACTGTTCTCGTTTATTATCAAATGTAAGAACAAAATAGGCCGGTCACATTTTATTAATTGGACAGTAGTATAGCATACGTGCTTATTTTTTACACAGTTTAAGAATGTGAATATTAGTAAATGAAGACCATTGGGGTTATACCATATTAGTTGTGTTTGGGCTCATTGTGGTGCTAAAAAATGGAGATGTTGCCAATTGGATGCTTTTCAGATGTGCAAAACCGCTGGCTGAAATCCTGCCCCCAAACCATGACAGAGCCTCCACCATGTTTTACAAATAGCTGTAGACACTCACTGTTGGACCTTTCTCTTGACCTCCTCTGTACATGTTGATAACAACTGGAACCAAAAATGTTTTTTTCTTCTTTCTTTTTTTTTAAACATTTACATGCTTGTGCACCGTGTGCATGTCCAACAGCGTGGCTTTATGCTGTAACTTCCTGACGTATCGGAGGTAGAACATTTAGGAGAAGATAACCTCATCTGCGCTTTTTGTCATCTAATTAAAGCGTTGCTATTATGACACGCTGTCAGGAAACCCAGGACTTCTAAAAGCAGGTAAAATCCTTTGAAGGAGTCCAGCGGTTAGCAAATGACTTTTGATGGGAAAATCAACACAGGTGTCTCATTAGATAGAACAGTCATGTTAAATAAACATGTGATATTGTGTGTGTTGGCTCGTTAAACTTTTCAGCAATGTTGCCATGGTACCAATATTCACATTAATAAAAGCATCCATTGAGTTGATACCCAGGTTATCGGCTTTTCTAACTCCTCTAATGTTGTGTTGTCAGTTTCAGTTTTAGCCTTGAGATAGGAAAGAGTCCGAGGAAGAACCAGTGAGAGTCCATTAGCACTTGTGCTATCAGATTGTAATCCTAAAAAGCATGTTTTTAACGCCCTAAACAAAGTAGTATTCTAGGCCTTGAAATTGAAACAAAAGAAAAATGTGAAAGAAGTGTCATCAGTTCAGTTGTGGAAGTCCTAAAAGTAAAGCAAAATCTGAAGGTCAGCACATTCCCCAGTGCCCACAAACACCTACACACTTCACACAGTCATGTGTCCACAGACTGCACTAACAGATTGTACTGGAGACGCACTGCACATACACAGCTGTAGATGCGCTCATTCCTGCCTGTATTGTGCCCAAACTGGCAAGAAGGAGAAGGGTATGCTAGAGTGAATATCATGGATGAGTCAACACAGAGAAACAGCACAACAACACTGGTGGGCTGAGCCACTTTTATCCGCTGCCTGATGTCTGGACGGCTTGGGTTGTGTGGCAGCCCGGGGACACATGGCTCTCAGTGGGGTCCTGAGAGGACAAGACAAGGAGTCATCAAATGCAGCTCTTTTACACCATTGTTCCAGATATTACAGCAGCCAGCTGCTGGTCGTCCTCCCTGCCCTGATCCACACCGGGCAGGGATATGTTCTCTGCAGAATCCCCTCCAGCCCTCCAAAGACGAGCTCGTTTTCACATGCTGATGAGCCCAGAGATCACCCACGCGCTCTAACTGTGCATCGCACACACATTGTAAAGAGGACCTCACATGCATACAAAGAGAGGTCTGTACACACGCACTCACTGTCACGGTGTGTTAAATAACACAAGCGCCGTCACGCACAGCCAATGTGCTTATCTGAAGAACTAATTATCATGGCAATGAGAGGAGAGGGGAGGAAAAAAAGGGGGAGATAGTGTGCTGGAGGAAGGCATGTCTAGTTGAGATGAGGAAGAGGAAATGATGTTAGAGGGGAAAATAAACTCAGGAGGAGGATGAAAGGAAGAAGAAAGACCAGATGTAGATTAGAAAAGAGGAGAGGGGATGGAGAACTGGGTTGAACAGCAGGGAGTCACAAGAAGGGAGAAAAGGAAGAGGAGAAAGTGTGCAGCAATGTTTCTGTACTGTTTCAGAGGAGTTGTCCAACCCAGATTGAGTAATATAAACAACAAAGAACTTTGGAAAGTCAGCTTCCAACCTTGGAACTGGATCTAACGAAGCCCACTGAATGATAACAAATGCCAGTGTCATTACAGTTCAATTTAGCATGAGTTATAACAGAGCCACAGGCATGAATATCCATTCAGCAGTAACTAGATAGTCATTGAATGCTAAATACACTGGGTAAAAAGCCCACGGGCTATATGATAACTTTTTTTTAGCTACAGTTTAAAAGCACACAAAACAAAAACTGTTTATTTGAACAAGTTATTTTGATGCAGTCAGTGTGATTTCTGACTATTTTATTTATGGAGTGCCAAAAAACAACACAGCTGCACCTGCTTCCAGTTCATTTATACCTGTTTAACCCTTTTCAACTAAGAAACAGTAAAAGCTCAGATTAATTTTGGTCATTTTAACAGTGAATTGAAGCGCTGGTGATTCCACAGTTTTCTTCCCCTTCTCTTTCAATTCACACTCACTTATAAAGTAATGAACAACTGCAGCTGCTGCTGCTGCTACTTTTCAGAATATTCCAGCAGCTTAAACAAGGTAAATGACTGAATCTGATTACATTTTTATAACTTTTTCCCCCTGTTCTCTGTACTAATCAGAAAAATATGCACTGCATATAAGTTTCCATGCAGATGAGTCTAATTAATGGTTACCCGCAGTGCACTTATGTTGTCTCCTGGCTGCCCTCAGCGTTTTGGAGACAAAGAAGGGTTCAGTTCCCCCTTCCCTCAGGTCAACCCTGCCCTTCCCTTACTTGCACTTCTGCCGAGGCACTGGAGACCTCTGCCACCTGGGCCTCTTGTCACCACCGTTTGCACTCACAGTGGACTTGGGTGGACACTGAGGCTGAAGGCAGCTGCTGGCTGACTTTCTTATATGAGCCGTGGTTTGAGCCTAAAGCTTAATTTGGTCTTAATCTGTGTAGAGCCTGCAGTGAAACATGCACAGCTGGCTAATTTTACATATCACTTTTCATTTGAATTATACATTTCAGGGAAATCTACCTTTCTAAAGTGCTTGAAATACTTATGCCATATTCTAACATCATACCAGGGTCACAAATTCCAAGAAGTGTTGCTGAATGTAATCATTTATCCAAGACGTATAAGGGTTGTTCTCTTTAGTCATTTGTAAATGGCTCCCACCCAGGCCCATGTATGCACCATTTCTCAATTTGCAACAGTCTCCCTGCAAAGGAGCTTAGCTCTTTTCTTCTCTCAGTGTAATTAACAATAACAAAGTCATCTGGAAAGAGTTGAAGCTGAACAGGGAAGCAAAGACAACAGGGGGAAATTGTGTCAGTAGCAGGAGCACGGGTAAACACCGGGCAGCAGAGCTTTGCCAGTTGAGTAGAAAGGGTGAGTATTACGAGGGGTAATGGAGGACAAGGTGAGAGTAGTACTGGCAGCAGGTTTTGAATGGTAAGTTTTTCTAACGGGATGACAAGCTGTGCTCCTTCCAAACTCTTGGAGATGAGGTTTAAGTGGAGGGGGAGGAGGGGATTAATAGCTGGGTGCACAAGAGGGGAAAACGAGCTGAGAGAAGTGACACCCTGTGTGGTCTTCTGCTGCTGGAGCCCATCTCCTTCAATGTTTGATTCAGACATGCATTCCTCTGCATACCAGGAACATACAGTGCAGATTTTATCCTGTCATTGAATTGAATAGACTGGTTGTAACGAGCTCGGAAAGAACTTGATACTTCCTTTTCAGACCATTCTTTGTAACCCTAGAGATTGTTGTGTGAGAAAATCCCAGTACATCACCACTTTCTGAAATACTCAGACCAGCACGTCTGGTACCATCAACCATAACACATTTTCTTCCCCATTCTGATGCTGTGTTTTAACCTCAGCAAGTCATCTCGACCATGCCTACGTACCTAAATGCATTGAGTTGCTGCCATGTGATTGGATGATTTGATATTTGTGTTAACGAGCAGGTGAATAGATGAAAGTGAGCGTATTTCCACTATACGTGGAGTTTTGTGATATTCTTATATTCATGCTTATTTGCTTTATTTTCGTGATAGCCAGTGGTGGGCAGATGGATTTACCAGCTCAAATAGTTTTGCTAGTGAAGGGGGAACAGCCCCTATACTAGTCAAGTGTATTTTCAACAGCTAGAAAACAAATGCAATTGTGTTTTGTGGGCAGTTTTCAAGTGCAGTGCAGTTTTGCAGTTTTGCAGTTTTGCTTCAGCACTAAAACTGTAAATATAGATATACAGGCTTTCCTTGGTTACAAGGTTCACGTTGAATTGGATAAAGACAATTCCAGGTACTGGAAGGAAGCGTTTCAGTGACTGTGACAAAGAGTGCTACAGCAGAAATATCTGAAGGCAGGAGGCATCTCATAATTGAAATCATTGTTGGCATATATCAAGTTAAATGAACATATTTCTTTTTTTTAAATTGACTTTAATGGTACTTTTTAAAAATGTCTTTCAGTGCATCGATCTCACATAAACTGTAGCAGCTTTCAACAGTGTTTTTTACTAAATTAACATGTTTGGATTGCTGGAACTATTAACAGCAACAAAAGTAGTCGTTACCAAATAAAAGGAAAATTGATATCTCCATTAAAATTTGGATTAAAAGCGATGGGGCCACAAGCAGAAGAGTGGGAGGGCTGGCTGTGAACAGTCAGCTGTTTTGATTTTGTGTCACAGGAAGCAATTTTGTTGATCATCACAGTTAATATCTGCTTTGTAAAAACTCAGACACCACCACTGATTTCTGTATTGAAAATAAATTAACAGCAACAGGAACACTAAATGGAAACTGTCAGGAAGCCTGAGTGTGCGCCCAAGAGTACATTTAATTTAAATTTACATTAAATTAGACCTCTGTGTGGCAATATAAAAAATAGTCAAATATTTAGCATACTGTGGCTGTGTGGAAACTTTTTTCTTAAATGCTTTTCTGTTTGTCCACCCATGTGTGTGTGCGTACA
The DNA here is from genome assembly GCF_013358895.1 of Oreochromis aureus. Lineage (NCBI taxonomy): Eukaryota > Metazoa > Chordata > Actinopteri > Cichliformes > Cichlidae > Oreochromis > Oreochromis aureus. Next base: position 28,472,976 of record NC_052958.1, on the reverse strand, counting down.
TGCTCACGCCTACATGTGTGTGTGTGCAGGTGTGCGTGCTTATCCACCTGTGTGTGTATGTACTTTCCTGGGCTCAGCTCGGGAGCTAACAGGTGCAGAGAAGACGCCGACCGTCGCTGAAGAGACCGACATTGATGCCGAGGAAGTGAACCAGGCGCTAGCAGCAGAGGATCTGAACCTCAACAGAGGAGTGACTGACCTGGACGCCACAGCTAAGACAACAGATGTGAACCTCTCAGAAAACAAGGTAGGCAAACACTGTGTGTACAGATAGGCAATGTGGTTGCCGAGGTTCATGTAGGTTCTCTGTATGTGTGGCAGCAACATGGCATTACAGTTGGCAAATGGACAGGCCTTTAGCGCTTGTCTAGTCACTTTATTCTCTAAATTTGAAGCACTTTATCTACTGCACATCCCTCCCTGTTTTGGAATCAACAATTAATCTCACACATATTTCCTTGGACTGTACGAGGTGGCAGGAAGGCTCTTTTACAAAAGATCCCAAACAGAAAAGCCCAACATGACCAGGAGAGTCAAACTAGTTATGCTGAAGTTGCAGAGAAATTAGTGGTTTGAGACCACATCAGTACCAAAATTATTGCCACTGTACTGCATTCAATGAACTCACACTCTTGTTGTTTCAAAGACAGGGACAAAGGCCACAACCACATGCAAACAGCTGCCATCTTCAAAGCAACTTTGGTGCATCAAGACAGCGATAAATGCAACAGAGTCAGTCTGCTATTAGTTTGTGATTGAATAAGTCAAGTTACAATTACATGCAGTCTGTTTGTGATAATACAGCACTTGAGTATTACAAATCTGTGACAACTGCAAATCTGTTGCCATCTACATACAAAAAAAGACGCTCACTTTGCTTTTTAAAAAATATACGTAGTTGCCAACCAGGTGATTCGAGTCCCCGATTGCAAAGCGATGAGTTGCAGACAAGTTGTTGGGCACACTCTGATTGTAAAGTGTTGGCAATCTGTGTTTGTAAAACAGCAGTTATTTTGCAAACCTTTAGCAATTGTCTGAGAGTAGCTGCAGGACAATCCGAGTCGGCCCACGACTGTATGGAGGCAGGTCGCTTTCAGCTGTTTCACAGGTGCTAACTGTGTACCTACGTGGTGATCAAAAGTGGTCGAGGGTGTCGTACACTCAGTCAGTTAGCCACCACAGCTACTTGAAATCAGTTGTCAAATATGAAAATATTCAATGCAGTCAACCGGCAACCTCCATTGTTTTCATAGATCTAGGACGGTTGCTGTCCTGTTTTTACTCTAATGTTCCAATATTTGAACTGAGCCATCAGGAAACCGAGTTAACAATAAAAACTGATTAAAAACCCTGAAAACCATCAATTTCACACCCGAGCCTCAACTCTCGCAGCTCGGTACCAAACGACTCACATACCAGTACCAGTCTGTGGCCCGGGGGTTGGGGAACGCTGCCCTATATCTAAAAAATCCATGTTGTGGAACTTTATCAAGCATTATGTGTGTCATGTACTAATTTAATTTACTGTATTATATGTGCCCGCCCCCCATCAAAGAGAGACTGACGCCTAGCAGATGTGGTTAAACTGTCCTTGTTTGTATATCAGCAACTAAACAGCATTTAGAATATTTAGGTCTCATTTACAACTTAAAGTATTGTGGGTTCAAGTGGATGAAACACAAATATTTAAAGAAAGAGTTTCAAAAATTGTGTCTTTGCATTAGAAGCTACACTCTAGTTTATTGTTGGGAAACCTGGCAAGAAATGAAGTATCTGCTTCAGTGTTTCGGGTTAACCTGACTCTAAAGGGGATCCAGAGTTTATACAGATTGTAAACTTTTTTTTCTCAAAGGCTTTCTTTAATGTAAGATTTAGTTGAGAAATCATAAAGTTTTCATTTTCATTTGAAGATGTAGTAAACTCCACTAAACTCAATGTTACACCAGCTCTGTGCTTGTGTATGGCATGACTGTTAAGAAAGTAGCTCCCACCACTTGGTTTCTTTCAGAAGCTATTAGCAGTGTGTTGGCAACTGAGCGCAGAGACGGCCAGATCATGTCTTTGCGTGGCCTTGTAGCGTTAGAGATTTGATTCTGCTCAGTCAGACCATCTGCTCTCTGGCCTGTGAAAACTCACCACTAGCATCTATCTATAACCAGAGAAAGGCTGTCTAGCCTGTTGGGAGGTGTGTGAGCATGGCTGTTTGGCCTGGCTGGCAGAGCAGCATAGTAACTGTTTTTTACTGGATTTACAGTTGTATGCAGGGGTGTAATTGTGTTTTTGATAGAGGAGGCAGTGGGAGGGAAACTCTACGTGATGAGGGCAGAGATGGGGTGCAGGGTGATGTTTATTATGCTACTGTTTGGCTCAAGACCTAGGGCTCCATATCAAGTTGGCAGCAGCGGTGCATTGTAATAATTTTATTATGTTTTTATTATTTATAGCTTCCCTTAGCCTGGCTTTGCTCAGTAGTGAGTGGACAAGTATAGCAACAAAGCCTGGACTGCTTTTATTTGTTACTTTCTATATTTATTCTTTTGAACCTGTAAAACATTGTCACAGTTACAGATAAGTCAGAAGTATACAGAAGTCAATCCTAACTTTAAGCTGTAGCGTTTTTTTGTATAACTTTATCAGTCTCTCACATCTTTGTGGAGGAATTTGGGCCCATTCTCCTTGACAGCATTGCTATAGTTCCTTGGTATTTGTGGGCATTTAATCTTGCGCAGCTCCGTTAGTGTCCCGCGTTACAGTCAGATTGGAGTTTGGACTTTAACTGGGCTCTTGCAACATCTCGATTCTTGAATTTTTCAGTGATTCTGTTGCATTTTCCTTTTGCATGATTCAACTTTAGCCAAGTTTTAGCTGTTGGACAGTTGGCCTCGCTTTTGACTCTAGAATACTTTGGTATACAGAGTTTGTGGTCAACTAAACAAGTGCAAGGTGTCCAGATCCTGTGGCTGCAAAACAAGCCCAAACCATCACCCCTCCGCAACTCTGTTTGACTGCTGGTAGGACTGTGCTGATGTCATGCATTTAGCTTTTGTTAAACGTGGTGCTGACGGTTATGGCCAAACATCTCCAGTTTGGTTTTCTTTGTCCAAAAGGCATTCTTAAAGAAGTCTTGTGGTTCGTTCAGATGCAATTTTGGAAACCTGAGTTGTGCTGCCATCGTCTTTTTAGAGAGAAGAGGGGTTCTCCCGGCAACTCTTCCAAACACACCCTACTTGTTCAGTCTTTTGTGCTGTACTGGACTTTAAAATGCTAACTGAGGCTTATAGAGTCAGAAATGTAGCTGTTGGGTTTGTTGCAGTTTCTCTGATCTCAGAGTGAATTTGCTGATGTGTACCTGACATTAAAGTACATTAAAGTATACCTGAATTCTCCAGACACACAACTGCTTCTGTAGAGGTGCTCACACAGACAGATGTGCAGTTAATAAAGTACATTTGATTAGCAGCACCTGGCAGCTACCTACTTGCTTAAATTCTTATGGAAGCAGTCAAAGTATACTTTCTTGTTTTTCACAGGACAACATAGAGCTCTGTGGAGATGTTCTTTTTTACTTTTGCTGTACTGTAGGACTTTGTGCATACCGCTGACATGCCAACTACCCTGGCAAAACAGCAGCATTTAACACCCTGGTAAGGCTCTCCAGACAGGCTACTGTTTTCGTCTTTTACAGAAAGGCGAAAACAGTAGCCTGTCTGGAGAGCCTTACACTAGCTTTATTCAGGCTAGTGTTCATTTTCTGTTGCTAAAAAGAATGTTAATAAGAGTCATGGACACTGCTGCTGTCTAGCCTGAATAAAACAATGCACCCAGATTTATTACTGAGTGCTCTTGAGAGAAAGGCTGTGGCCTGAAGAGTTGCCAGTTTTTTGGACAAAGTTGCAACATTTGCCAAACATTTCTGCTACTTAGCAAATTAAAGAGTTGCATTATTTATTCCCTCTGAAGCTCAGACGGTCATATTCACCCCGACTGATTTGGAGTATAGTTTTTGTTTATATATTTTTTTAATTTCTTGATGGTCTTTTTTTCATGAGATCTCATAAAACGCTCAGGGCTGTGCTTAATAAAGACTTAAAACAATAAAGACTTTTGCAGCTGATCAAACACACAAACCCACACATGTGCAATAAGACTGCTATATGTGCAATTCTTCTTCTGACGAAGTTGTATTTTTGTATTTTCCTACTCAGTTGTATATAGTATTTGTATTTCCTTTTTATTCGATTATATATATTATTCTATTCTATTTTATTCTATTGTATATGGTATTTTATTTTATTTTATTTTATTGCTTTCCAGTGTTTTCTAATTTCTGCTACATAACTTTGCACTTTGCTGTAACAAAACAAATTTCCCACCTGTGGGACTAATAAAGGTCATCTTATCTTATCTTATCTTAACTCTGGGTAACCAGGCTGTTCCTTATTCATCTTCAGTCAATGCTAAATAGTGAAACAGATGAGCTCCTAGGCAACACTCCAGGCCAGCGTTGAGTAAACGTCTCATCAAGACCCAAATGAGAGTGTTATGTCACCTCAGGCTTCAGGCGCACCGAAACATACCTGTTAACACACCACGTGAAGAGATGCCAGATTCTAAATCAGAGTTATAAAACCAAGCTATTCAGCTGGTTAACAGTCCTTGGGTCCCATTAACGTTAGTTATGAGACCCTTCATTACAGCCCCTGATTGAAAGCAACACGGCGTGAAATCACTGAAACAACGAGCTCTCGGCAGTGACCTCTATTCTCAGGTCACCGGAGGGAGCGAATGTCTGTGTGCGTGACACATTGTCGTGTGTTCATGTACTGTGTGTATTATTATTTTTTTTAAATTTTCTCTCCTCTACACATATCATCAATCATGCACTTTGACAGATTAAATGGAAATGTGCAGGGACAAGTGGGGGAAGGTAACGGTGAATAAGATGTATGTGTGTGTGCCTCTCCTGTGGCTTTGCGTTAGTACCTATATATATGCATTTTTTCTGTCACATAACCATGTGTACGCCTGTGTGTGTCTTTGTGTGTGCGTGTCCCTGAGGAAAGGGATTTGATTCACTACAGGGTTTCTTTGGAAGCTCATGAAAGGGAAAGCAGCCTGTGAGTGTTAAAGTTCATTCTCTTCCTGTCAGCTCCCATTAGACTGACAAATCCCTCGGCTGCCTGTGTTCAAATGATCCCAGAGGACTCCGAGAGCACGCATCAATCCTACCTTAGGCTTTCGGTCCATGGGGTTGAGTCAGGACGTCTACATTTAAAGGGCTTGCCTCAGGGATCACAAAACGTATTAATCCAAGGCAAATTACAAAGACAAGTCACTGGGTGCAATGGAGAGACAAAAGTGTGCTTTACATATTTCTCGCTACTCTTGTGTTTTTGGTGAAAGATAAATGCTTATCTAATGGATCAGTCACAGTAGAGTAAAAATAGGACACCAGTCTCCTTGTGACTACAACATCTTAGGGGTTTCCTGGTGATGTCATTGAATTTTCTTTTTGCTGTACGAGACCGATTGCAAGTATTTGCGGTGTCCTCTGTCTGCCCAGAGGTTAAGTGTGCAAAACCACTTTCAAACGCAAGGTGATTCCACAGGTCGTTGGGTGGAAAACAACCTGCATCCAAGCAGTCATGGCGTATCTCGTACTGGCTGCGATCACTCTTATACCGATTGAAAGTGAAGTTGCCGAACCCATTTTTTTTCAGTAGTTTGCATAAGAGTTCCACCATTGAATGAATAAAAATGTCACTCTGATTTCAAAGAAAAGTTTTGAAGCTTTTATTCAGAAACAAGAGATTAGTGGTCTACTTTAAACATAAGTATTTGTTATATTTTAGTGTGAAATAAAAATAGGAGGACGTACATGTTTATATTGACGTGCTTTAAAGTGTGACTTTACAACAAATGTAAAGTCCTGTCCTTCTTGAGTTTTTTTATTTTGTTTTTAGCTCTAATATGGCCTAATGTTGTTGAATCATTAGACAGGCTTCCCACGCACAAGCTACGGTGCCCAGTGGGTGAGAGTCAGAGTCTGTGTTTAGTTTGATGTGATTTTATTTTCCTTGATCTGAAGTCACTAAGATCAGTTAAAAGTTTCATGTGCTGATTGTTTGGGGGGGTTTTTCCTCCTATATTTCCCTTGTTATCAGTTTTACAGTTATTACAGTCTGGCTTTGGGATCACAACAAATAAAAGAAAGACACGAGGGAATAACCAAAATTAAGTTTAATTTAGCAGCAAAACGTTTTTCTTTTATCAAATCCAACAAAAATCCAGCCTTGGAAATGAGAGTGGCAGAAAAGCAATCTGCCTGGTGAACTCAAATCCAACTATATAAAAAATCAAAACTCGAATAGAAAAGAAAATTGTGTCAGAAGAGTGAGCTGCTATGAGGAAGAGGCAGGTTTTATAGATCCTAGACACAGTGGCCAGCTGCCTCCACTTTCTTGATTAATTCCATCTCGAGCCAACCAGGAACCATGGAAAATCTCATGGCCTAAACACGGGAGACCCACGGAATAATCTTGAGGCTGAAGGAGAGTAAATACCAACATATCAATCCAGTATTTGTTTAGGTCATACTTTGTTTTTTTAATTGAGGAAAACTGGAAGCAATAATAAGCAAAAATATTCATTTCAGTTTTATTTATATGGCACCAAAGTAACAATAGTTTCATCAAGGCACTTTATATTACAAGATAAAGAAAGACCCTGCAGCAATAGACACAAAAGCCAACAATCAGGCAACCCTCTATGAGCAAGCGTTTGGAAACAGTGGGGAGGAAAATCTCCCTTTTAACAGGAATAAACCTCCAGCAGAAACAGGCTTAGGGAGGGGCGGCCATCTGCTGCAATTGATTGGCGGTAAAAGGAGGGGGGCAGGACAAAAGACACACTGTGGAAATGCAGAGTGGTGTATAAGACATAGAGAGTGAAAAGAGGTGAGTGAACCCCCCAACAGCCTAGACCTATTGCCACATAACTAATGGAGCATTCAGGGTCACCTGATTCAGCCGAAAATATAAGCTTTATCAATAAATAAAGTGTACAAACCGTTGCTAGGAGAATAAACTTTCCCAAAATCATTGAAAAATCAACATTAGGGAAGAAGTTTATACAGAGCTTTGCTTGGCTTTTGACAATATTAATATCCCTCAAGTATGCAGTCTGCAAAAAAACAGCGTAGGGATCAAAGATGCAATACTGTGCAAAAGTCTTAAGCCACCATTCAGTTATTTATGTATTCAAGGAACCAGAGTGTTGGTGGGTTTCTACAAGACTTTAAAAATTTGTCTTTGGAATGTGGCTGCTTTTTCATGTATTGTGATTCATTAATTTAAAAAGTGATTCTCACGGAGCTATTAGCTAACAACCTGCCATATCTGGGCATGCTGTGCAGTGTGACCTTTAAAAATTTAAGGAAACTGGTTGAGTGACATCTATGATCACTGTCCAGAAGAGTGCAGTCATAGGAGCGACAAAGATACTCCACAGGACCCTCAAGCTCAAAGGCCTGTGGTAAAGGATACATATATATATGTATATATATATGTAGACACAAGGGATGCAAAGACCTGACACAGGACATGAGAGAAGCAGCTTGCCTTTCATTTCATCCATCTACTGTTCACCCTAGACTTATAAGAAATGGTCTCAGTTGGAAGTGTTGCTGTCAAGAAGCCATTATTAACAGATTGAAACTGCGAGAAAAGCTGCACAGCTGAGGTATGCCAAGTTATACAAGAACCGGACTGAAAATCAGTGGTAACAGGTGTGTCTGCAGCCCTCTGTAAAAGGCTGGGGGCTCTGTCATGGTTTGCATTTCAGCCGGCGGGGACTTTATCAAACTTGATGGGATTATGATTGCAGACAAATACTGTCAAAATTGATTTAATTTTCAGGCAGTACCATCTGGAAAATGTCTGATTGACAACACATTCATTTTTTCATATGACAATGATCTCAAAAACACGGCATACGTACATGATAGAAAAACGGACAGTTAAACTCATGAGTTATGGATTGGCCTCCCCAGAGTTCAGACCTCAGTGTTATTGAAGTAGTGAGGGGTTCAACCTGAAAGAGAGCAAAACAAAAGGCCACCAAGATCGGAATAAGCACCGAAGCTTCTCCGGGTTACTAGTATAGTTCTAATTTTACAGCCTAGTTCAATTGCTTTCCTCAAAATGATAATGAACATCGTGATACTTTCCTTTAACTTCTTGTAGCATGCTTCTGACACACCCTGCTGTTTTTCCTGTCAGTTGCATCTTTCAGAAATAGCGTTGTTCCTTTTTTTAAATACATAAGTACTTGTTTAATTTATGGTTCAATATAAAAATGAGTAGTTAAACAACTGCAACTGAGAATTTGAACATCTTCACTGAGTGTGAAAGCTTAGGTAGTCCAGTGTGACTCTAAACACCATAAATTCTGTTTTCACACGTGTGATTACTCGCCTGGCTTCAGGGCAAGAGGGTGATGATGTTGATGATGACATAAAGAATTGTAGAAAAGAGGGAAGAGGTGTGAGTAGCAAGTGCTGTTAACCTTGAAAGAGTCTATTCTCTTTCAGGAAGTTACAACTTTAGCACCACTGTTACGTATATTAAATCATAGCATTTATTTAGAGCCTGTTAGTCTATTTCATGAAACAATTTTAATCCTATTACCATGGCCTAAAAAAAGAAACATCCATGACTCTTCAGCCTTAAACTCATAGCTTCTAAGCTGCAGGCACACTCACACTTGGCCCTTTTCCCCGTCTCCACAGCAGCCTTACAGGACTTATCTTTCCAATGCTCTTCACACAAGCAGGCAATAAAAATGCAGCCTCTCAACTTTTCACTGTAAACTCAGCGGGGTTTTGTGAAACTGTCTCTTGACCCATTTATATTGGAGGCACTAGCTGAGGTGGTTTCTCTCTATAGCCTCACTGTCTGATTTGATTTCCCAGCATGCGTGTGCGCGCGTGTGCATGTGTGTATGTGTGTGCAGACTTGTAAAGTTGTGATACAACAGAAGTCTGCCAACAACCAAGGAGTCCCAAAGCCAAAATACTGTCATCCTGCAGACCTTAACATTTAAGCATGCCTCATTTTTACCCTCTATTTTTATCCACGTCTGCTTTTACATGCGTATATGTGGGAATGTTGTGGTATTTGGACCTGGTGTCATCCCATGTAGGAGGCTATTTGCTCTGAGCCTTTAACTCATGTGTTGTTGGCTGACAGCAAACCACAAAAAATGCGGCCAAAGAAAAGCCAAAGTAAAACTGTGACCTTTTCGCCTCAGGCAGGATTGAGTTAGTCCAGGATTGATCTGCATTCCAAAGCCTCAGATGATCATACATCTTTTTTACTTCCACACAGAGGGTTTGTTTCCCCGTTCATCATTTGCTTGTTCTGTCTCATCCATCATTACACTTTCCACTCCATTAGCCTGCGTTTTGTGTCGACATTCTTCTTCTTTCGGCTACTCCCTTTAGGGGGTCACCAAAGCAGATCACCCGCCTTCATCTCACCCTACCCCTAGCATCCTCCTTCAATACATCCATGAGTCTTTTCTGGGGTCTTCTTCTTTTTCTTCTCTCCTGGCAGCTTCATCTTCAACATCCTTTGTCCAAACCATCTCAGCTTTATACTGTTATACTCTGTTATACTCATCTATAATCTTGCCCATTTTGGTCACCTCCATTGGAAACCTTAACATCTTCAGCTCTACCCCCACTTTGAACCCATCTGTAAAGCTTGATTTAGACTTCTGTGGGAAATCGAAATCCTAACTTACGCTGTAACCAAAAAAAACTGTAACTTTCCACGCTATTTAAGTTGTTGCAGGCTGCGTCGACCCAACGTGTGGCAACATTTTTTGAGAGGTTCTTGGGAGTTTCTTCATCAGGTTACACAGAAGTGCAACTGCTTCTGACCTTTTCGGTGCTTCTCCATCAACACTCTTGGCATGCAGTCCATACTGCTCCATGTTGATTGTCACCTCTCCCACCTCTCATCTTTAAACAACTCTTTTTCATGGCATGGCTCATCAATATGATCCCTCTGTAGACAGCTCTGCACACCACCCTTGTAAATTGGATCGCGTACTCCTCTTCTCCATCTGTGAATCTCCAGTTGATACAAGTCCTTTCCTCCTTTCTTCGTGTCCAGCCTCGCATACAACACTAAGCCTTTTCAGTTTTTTTTTTTTTTTACCCCTACTCCATTTCTTTTCCTATCTTTACCATAGTGTACATAGGAAGAATTTTCCCGAGGACAGATTGACGACCTGTCCAAGGTCCACTCCACCTTTTGCCCCATGATAGCTGTAATAGGCTCCAGTCCCTCCCCCCAGATAGCTGGGTGGGTGGATGGGATGAATGGAGCTGTAACTGGCATGTCAGATCTGTAGAAGAAATTGCAAGGACGACTGTAGAAGTCCAATGTTGGATTAAGACAAATTAAACTACCACCCTGGCTTGCAAATCACCTAAATATAACCTGGAAGAAATTCAGGTGCACCACATAGGTTTTGCAGCAGACTTTCGCCAACTTGTTCACCGCTCCTAATTACATGTTACTTATTATTAATAACTGTTAACATAAGAGTTGTTTTGTATGAACCCCCTACAGAGCCTACTGCCTACTGTTTTTATACTACAGTAATAAGCAGCTCTCCCTTTGCTTCCCAGCTCTGAATCAGTCTCTGATTAGACATCTTGAAGCAAAACCAACAGAGCTTTGAGTAATAAGAACAGCCAGTGCCTCAAGTACAACGACATGCAAATTAATGCCCGCAACTATGTGACTGGCATCATTAAAAAGTAATGAGGCAGCCATTAGCCAGGGAAACGAGAAATGTCATTTAGATTAGCTTTGACAATAACAACAATGGCTGTGTTGAAAGAGCATCAAAAGCAGCTCAAATGATGCTAATGACACTAAGGGCAAAGAAATGTTCGACTTTGTTGCACGGTTGCAGATATTCCCTAACAAGCTCTGAGTCTAGCTTGCAGACTGTATGCATTATTTAAAAAACAAACAAAAAAAACAACCACCACCTGATGCTTGTGTCAGAAGTGAAGGACTCAGTGGAAATTGGAAAGGAAATGAAAAGGCTATTCTGAAGGATGGGACAACGAGGTTCCTTTCTATTCTTGGTCAGCTCAGAGTGTTGATCAGTGTGGCATGCTGGGCTGAAAATGTGGGTGAGCTTGACCACAAACTGTGGATGTGATTTTAAAACCTGCTGATTTAGTACACTCCTATTTCGACTTGTATCGGTACACAGCAGATATATCACTGAGACATCATTTGGTGATCATTTCCATGATCTTGTTACATACACCAAACAAAACAGACAGGCAGACTAAGCTAGCTAGCTAAATCAAAATGCAAGACAAAGGAAAATTCATGCTGAAGGCAAACAATCTCAGCTGGGACTGAGGTGGGAGAATGAGTAGCTTAAATCTTTACCAAGTGAAAAGAGGGGTCCATGTTTTTCCATTCTCTGTCAAGATGATCCCACACTACTTCAATAATGAGGAGGTCCAGACTCTGGAGAGGCCAATCCATGACTGATGAGCTTTGCTCTGTATGACTCCTATATGTGTATGTTTTTTACTGCACTGGCAGTATGTTTGGGATCACTGTCATGCTGAAAAAGAAAGTTGTTACCAGATACGATCCAGATGGTGTTACACTGTGGATCAAATCACTTTTCTCGCTTGAGATCTTCAGTGAAGACCATTTCTAATGAGGGCCAGGTACAAACCTCGGCTCGTGTATCAAATGTTTGCTGGATTATTTTCCTATTTCTAAAGGATATGAATTTATTGACTTCACTTTTCATCTGCTGGAGGTTGTTTTTTGGAGGGTTTGTTTTTTTTTGATAAGATGTTTGTTATGTGTAGACACAACTCTGGTACATCCCAGGGGTTAGGTGCTTTTTCTATGCTTGAATGATTCACAGGTCAGTGTTAAGTGGCTGAACAAACAAACAAACCCTCAGAAAGCACGGGGAACTATCCCACCACTTGAGCTCCTTGGAAGCAAAATATAAAAACGTGAAGGGCAGTTCAAATGTCTATACAGTACTGCATATTTACAGTTAGATCAAAGCATGTTTGTGGTTCTTGGTGTGATCCTCGTATTTCAACGTGGCACTGGGTAAACCTGATTTTGACACCCCTGCGTTAGAATATTGCTCTTTCAAGTAACCCCTGTCAAATAGTTGTACAAAGAAAACAAATTATTCAGAGAAATATCCAGTAATTAACTTAAAATCTACCAAGTCATTGCTGACCCATCTAGGGTATTGGTTGTAGTTAACATCCACCCTTTTTTTGAAAAAATGTAACCTGTTTTGTAGAAAACTGGAATGCCAAAATGAGTGGGAATTTATTTTAAAGAACGTCTACTTGTTTCTCAAACTTTGCCAATTTAGCCAACCCTGACACTAGGCAAGTCGTTGGTTAAACAATAGCAAGATGGCTAGGATATTAATAACAAAGTATCAAGACACAATAAATCAAACTATTGTTTTAAGTTAAACAGCTGTTTAGTCTTGCTTTTCACAACAAAGCTTTTTTAGCCCCAAATTCTTCTTCTTCTTATTATTATTATTATTCTATTGACCCCAAACCATTTTTTTGGAACATCCTTTGAACAATAACAGATTTGTTACATCAGGAGGCATCACGCTATCACTATATTATCATGAAGTCACCCTTAGAAGTAAAACATAGTGGAGGAGTAGTCTGCTAATGGATTTATTCATAGAAACGTGGACTGTTTGCCCAAGCACATCAAAACACTTCCGCCAAACTAAGATATTCCCTTATACTGCTACGACATAATGGCTGTTTAGGTTGATGTCATGCAATATTATTACAGGCAAAGCCACAGTAGAGTAATATGTCCAGATTTTATTTTATTTTTTTCTTCTCGAGAGCCCTTGATAAAGTTGTAAATCTGTAGCCAAGGCTGTCAGCAGTGAAGGAAGCCAGAACCTGTCAGACTGCACAGTGTTTTATAGCCAGCGTCCGTGTGTGTGCGTGTGTGCGTGTGTGTGTGTGCGTGTGTGTGTGTATGTGTATGTGTGTGGGTGGGAGGGCACTGTCTGTTTGACAGACAGAGAGCAGCTAGTGTAATCACAGCTGTAGGATGAGAAGTAAAAACTTCCTTTATCCCTCATCATCTATCTTTAGCTTCGTTTCCCTTTTCTCTGCTTCCCTGTTTTCTGTCTGCCCATCAATGAGTACAACCAGAGGCTAAAAGATAAAGGGAAGACTATAAAGGGACAGCTATGAACTTGTTAGCGTATGATGTAATAGCAACTTTTCCCTCTGAGTCAAACAGTTACGAGAAATTTCAGGAATATGTCTGATCCTCTTTAGCCCCCCCCTTCTCAGTTTGAATATTCACTCCAGTCTTCCATAATTGGCTTTTTCTGTTCTGTGGTAAACAAGTTTAGGATTCAGGCATTAACTGTTGTTTCTTATTCTGTGCAGTAAACAGTGCAGAGAGGCCGAGTCTGTGTTTGAATATGCAGGATTGTGTTTAACAAACTTCTAACTGTGAGTGCGCGGGTGTGAGCATTTCGTGTGTGGGTTTGACTCAGTGCCTGTCCTCGGCTTTTGTCGTCGGCATTGTGGATGTTTTTTATTTATCCACCCATTATCCGAAGTAATATACCCATTCTTGCGTCTCATATGGAAATTCAAAAGTTACTTTAAAAAAAATAGACGGATCTCATCACCAGTTTGGCTTCTTTTTTTTAATGAATGGACTTCTTGTACCCATTAACACAAAGATTACAAATGTTCACAACTGAGTGCCTTCTACGCCCACATTTCCCTGCTCCATTTAACATCCTTGACAGCTTTTCATATGCATCAACCCTCGCTAGCTCAGTCACCAGTTTTTTAGGAGTCACTCCAGGCATTGTGCAGTTTATGGGAATATGTTGGCATCCAGCATTCACACAGCTGTGTGGGCCCTCTGTGCAGTGGCATTTTTGGAGTTACAGGATTTGGCTCAGAGGAGGTGTGATGTGTCATGTGTTTCAGGGATAATAAAAATGTTTGGCACAAAAAGAATTATTCTCACTTTTACGTGTCCTTTTTTATTTATTGCAGTTGAAATTTTTTAAAGCAAACACAACAATTATATTTTGATATTATTTAAATTACACTATTCTACAATCAAACTTCATTTGATAAGGCTTCAGGTTCACTAGAAATGGCAAGACAGTCACTCACTCAGTCACAGACATTACAGTCTATCTGCTGCTTGGTTCTTAATACCTTTATTTATTTCAGACATTATTAGTCCATATCATTCTTAGAGTTTATATTCCAAGTGTGGCATCATTTTGAGAGGGGTTTGAACGACCCTGAGAAGCTGATACACAAACTCTGCAGCCAGTCTTTTGTTTGTCATCTTCAAAAGAGACTTATGACTTGAAGCTTGAAAGTAAAACGATAGCGTACTCTTACATCCACAGTCATGTAAAATGCATTGGGTTTTTTTTACTAATATTCCTGTGATTTACAGTAAATGGGAATGCAGAGTTTCAGACCTCCTCTGAAGTTAACATTAGCAAAAGAGCTGTGTGCTGGGAGCTTCATGGCTTGGGTTTCCAGGGCTGCGCAGCTCCTGTAGGTGTAGGTGTCCCACTGCTTTTGTCTATATGCTGTGTATTTGTTGCACAGGTTTTTTCTGCTGCTTTCAAAAATATATATTTTAAAACATATATTATTAGAATACAGTAAGCATACATCAAGTCAACTCTACAGTCACAAGACAAATCATTGCGTGCGTTATCCTCCTCCGACTCAAATAGGCACCACAAACTGATGATCTCATCAGCTTCTATGCAGCCAGAGTTGTCACTGTGACCTTAGGGCTAAAGCACTTCTGTTTGGGCTTCACTTTTCAAACCGTCTATTTTTTATATATAGTCTGTGACTACATCCTATAATTTATGGTTACTGCACCTGACAAACTTCATGTGTTTGGTCTGCATAGGAATTACCTTCCTTTGCCTGGAATCCTTTGTTTGATGCATAGTAAGCTGCTGTTTGCGTCTAGTATGGTACCATATATTTGGCCTGCCTGAGCTTTTTTGTTCACCATTGATGTTATATGAGGGGGAAAATGACAACTCTCGAACTACCCACATCCCAAAGAAGCTGGAATTTCCTATGTGCTTCCTCAAAACTGCTTATTAGGTGCTAGAACAGCTCCAGTCCTCCGTGACACATTCTTTGGATGTTGACAATGGATTTTGCAAAAGCAGTATAATGACTTTTATAATATGCAGTTATGGCATAGACAATCACTGTTATAAGTGATGGGAAACATCACTGATAGTAAACAGTTTATCAGATGGGAAAATGTTGCAGATGACTAAATCAGTGTACTTTTGGAATGGGATTTCTTTCCATCTGTGTTATGTCTTCTTCTGCGCCAGCTGACAGTCTATTTATGTCTGTCTTCTCCTTCTGTTTCTCTGTAATTGGGAATAGTTCCTGTGTCCACAGCGCTCGTAAGCCAAACATGCCATCCTCTTTCCTCTGTGTTGCTTTAAGTGCTGAATTATCTTATTCGCGCTTCCAGTTGCTAAACCTTCTCTGGCTGACAACCCAGCTTCAAAGCTACCGCAATAATCCTGCTTAACGTCCCTTACTTAACAGCTGAGCAGTTGTTTTACGTATCACGGAGTAACTCCAATGGAATAAAGGTGAAGGAGGTGTGTGTTAAAAAGAGGCACTTTAGAGAAAACACGTTTATCGGAATCGGTTACTGAGAAGTCATCCCCAACAAATTCTCTCTTATCTCACATTTATACACGCACACACTCTCACTCATTCTGGAGACTTCTTTATTATTATCCAAATCATGATGGCGCCAAACAACCTGTCAACCTGGATAACTTCCTCTCGTTAACTTAAAAGGTCCGTGTCAGGCAGGCCATCAGTCACATTTTCGTCTCATGCAGAGTGCATCTGCTCTGGGTGTCTCCAGAAGGCATGAGAGACAGACGGTGAAGTATTTTGGCGTGGATTCCTTAAGGCAGGTTAACTTCAATTTTATCAGTTGTCTGATTGCCAGTCGCCCCCACCGTCCAATACCGTTCCATTCATTATGAAGCACTTTGCCCTCGAATACACAGCAGCTCTATTCAATAGCTTTTGATATCCACGTATATCTGGCTGGCTATCTGGGCGTGCAGATCTCTGATGATCTCTCCTGGACTGCAAATACCACGGCGGTGGTAAAAAAGGCCCAGCAGCGTCTCCACTTTCTGAGAGTGCTCAGGAGGAACAACCTGGAGGAGAGGCTGCTGGTGACATTCTACAGAGCCACCATAGAGAGCATCCTAACGTACAGCATAACAACATGGTATGCAGGGTGCTCAGTTGCAGACAGGAAAGCACTGCAGAGGGTCATCAACACAGCCCAGAAGATCACTGGCTGCTCTCTGCCCAGCCTGGAGGTCATTGCAAACTCTCGGTACCTCAGCAGAGCTGGCAATATCATCAAGGACCATTCTCACCCCAGCAATCAACTGTTTGAACTATTACCATCAGGCCGACGGTACAGGTCACATAAAACCAGGACAAACAGATTCAGGGATAGCTTCTTTCCCAGAGCTATCACCATAGTAAATAAGCATAAAAACAATTGAAACTGCTTAGCTACTCCATACTGTCACCGTCAATTATTATGCTGCTATTCTTACTGTCATTATATTAATGCTGCTATCCTGTATATATTGTACTTACTATTGTTTGTTTTAATGTACCTTTTATATTCTACATTTATATTTATTATTGTATTTTTGCACCAAGGGAGTGGCACTCCAATTTCGTTGTACCCTGTACAATGACAATAAAGGCTATTCTATTCTATCCAACTGGCAGTTTTGTCAGAAACTGGTAGCATCACAGGTGTATGCACAAGGTGGTCTCTGGTGTTGGTGCTATGATATACTGGTTGTGCAAACTGGTCTATTTTTAAGGGTGACAATGTCCACATTAGGAGGTAAGAGAGGTGGCAGTGGAAGTGATACCACCCAGTGGTTTCTGGACTTCACATTTTAAAGCATCCACTTTGGGGCGATGGCCACCACCAGCTTGTTCTTGGAGCCAGGTGTAACTGGTTGGAGGGCTGCTTTATCAGCATGAAAGTTTGGTTACTAAGCTGTAGCCACAGACGACGCAGTGATGAATGGCACGTTAATAAATACAGACTTTATGGTCACTAAAATTAGATTGCAGGCCATCAAGCCATAATATATATCCACCCATTTAAAAATCCTCCAACCACACAAACTCAGCGAAACAGTCACTTTCAAGACGGGTGGAGTTCAGTAACTTCAATTAAAAGAGGCCATCTACACAGCATGTGCTGTTACACAGATCAGTCAAAGCAGCCACGCTCCTAACTTTAAGTCGAGACAGCATTTAGGTGTTTTTAAATAATCAATTTGGCTCGCTTTTGAAGCCAGCCTCCGGTGACCCTTAAGGAACTGCAGTTTTTGGCACTTGGCTTCATTTATTAGGCCCCGAGGTTTCCGAATTTATGTGAGCTCGCTGTTAGACCCCTCTCGCTACTGCCATGACTGGTCCATCACAGCAAAGGGCACTTAATGTTTTACCTTTGGGGCACTACATGGCCTTCAGCCTGTATCAGTCTATTTGGTAAATGCCTTTGGGGCAAAACATGTACGCTGTACTCTCAAGGTCTCCGTGTTGGTCTGAGAGTGCTTTTTTTTTTTATTCCTCTATATCAATGTGTAATACTCTGTTTTTAAGGACCGCTTCAAGAGGGGATTTAATACCTGCATTTATCTCTCTATCTGCTGAAGGAAAAGAAAATATGGCCGTGTATTTTGGGACCAGCAGGTGTTTTAAATGTATTTCCATGTTGTGTCTGCTTGGATGTCATCATTAGCATGGATTATGAGATATTTTATTTGGCCATTGTATTACAGAAATATATACTATTTGGCTAGTTGAATGACGGAAAAGCCACGAAGTGTGACCGGTAACTAAAGCCTTGAAACTATTATACGATGCTTCGTGGCGTTAGATGAAGGAGAACTGATTCCCAAAGCTCATTATTGTTGGAGTGGAGCATTTCAGTGCTACTGATCTGCATTCCAGGGCAGCACCACTCATTCCACACTGGTGCAACTAATCAGCAACTCTACATTTTAAATTCAGATTGTTGTTTTGATGACGGCTTGTTCTCCAAGGCATTTTATTGACGCTATTGCTTGTCCTGATTGTATTTATTTATTCATTAGCAAAGCCTTTTCTTTTCTTTCTCTTTTTTTACTTTTTATTTGCATCATCAGCTTCTCATGAGCAAGTTCCAAAAAGTGTTTGAAGTAGTACACGGTAAAAACAAGCATGAATGTGCAATTTTAACAGATACAACTGCAACATGTGAAGCAAAACACAAGCTCTGATATTCATTTTTCTTTTTATCGTGCACATGAAATATTATGTTTTATGAAATTGTGTATTCCTTAAATATTTGGGTCATTTGATATGTCCTGTACTACTTATTAGCAGTGTTGGGGTCGTTACTCACTACTGTAGAAACATGGATAGGTGGAAATGGGGGTTATAGTGCTGCAAGTCTGACTGCTCATCACTGCCTCTGTTACCTGTTGTAGTTCAGGCTCTGGCGGCTGGGCTGGGCTCAGCATTCACTCATCTTTAACATCATTCTGGGTTCTTGGCTAGCTTTGTGTTAGCATGCTGTCTGTGCAAACGCCAAAGAGAGACAAAGTTGTGTTAACAGTTGTTTCTGTTCTGGACGTAGTTTGCATTTCACTACAACACTCTTGTTCTTTAGTGCAATAACAATTTAATGTCCAATCCTCAAAAGCTGTAGATCACTCCAACAGTTTCCTCCGCATCACAAAGTAAAATCAGCTGATTACAGCCAACCGTAGTAATAAGACGTGAAGGCAGCGCCATGCACAAAACTGCTGTAAATAACAGATTTAACAGGACAGTGTGTATCGTCTTTTTAAACTGATATTTCGAAAGCATTCTGTCTTTTTGTTGTTGTTGTGATTTGTATTTTGAAAGGCGGTGTAAATAAATAATGTACTTACTTACTGCTCCCTTCACAAAACACCACACGCTGACTACTGGAACAGACAGTGTGTCCAACAGGCACCTCGCAGACTGTCAACTAGCAGCTTTGTTAAACAGTGCCTGCATGAGCAAGGCTAAGATGTATGACATCTTCCCTTTTTTGACACTTTGGATGATATATGATACACTTGCATTAGGTAGCACAATGTGCCATTAGTACACTGACGGTTGCTGGATATATGTTTCGGGACTTGTATGTAGATATTCTGTCAGAAACCATGACAAACTACTTGTTGAATTGAACTATTTTCAACTTTTACAACCAATTTCTCGTTATATTATAACAAACATACTTTGATTTTTGAAAAATGCCATCCGGGAGGGGCTGAGATGGATGGATAGATGGATGGATGGACTTATGTAACATTTATTGTTGTATTTTTGGTCCACAGTGATTCATTTGAAGGCTCTTCCACCCGTAAATGTGCTCATAATAACAAGTTTGCAGGATTTTCTGTTTGAAGCCTCATCATGCTGACCTCATTTCCTCCTTTTCCCTCTGGTAGCAGCCTTCAGAGGAGGCTTCCCTGCTGGTGTCCAGCCCCAAGATGCTGCTCCCAGCATCAGGCATACTGCCACCCAGCACCCCGTTGTCTGTGCACCACCAGATCCAACTGCTCCAGCAACAGCTCCAGCAGCAACAGCAGCAGACACAAGTGGCTGTGGCACAGGTGAGTGTCATCCAGTGACATTATGTCTCCCATGAAATCTGCTTGCACAGGAATAAAAATGTGCTTTTTTATACATTTAAATTACATTTCACATCACTCCAGTACTTTCACACTGCTCACTACGATCCTCACCATAGTGAGGTTGCTAAATTTCTGCAGAGTAAATTGTTACGAACCTCCAAACTTCATGTGGCCTCTTTTCAGCTGTAGCCTTATGGGTAAGGTTGCAGAATGTAAGAGAAGATGAGCACAGAGAAAACACTGTAGCTATGGTCATTGTGATCGCTCATATATTTATTCACTATTAAAATATAGATGCAAAATAAAATAGAAATAGAGCAACAGTCCGGTATAAGCTAACGAATTATGAACAGTGTATTGGTACACTGCTGATTGATTTTAAATCAATACACAGCACTAACCCACAGGCCTCAGTTTAAGGGCACATTTCTTCCACCTTTAGGTTGCAACAGCCACACCCTCCGTTTGCCCGCCCATGCTATATCAGTTACTGTTTCTGCTGTGTACAAGGATGCTAGAGCAACTTGTAGCTTGCTGCAAAAAAACATCTCTAACTGGGACTTGTTATTCTGTTTTCCATCCGACTTTGCTGAAGTAGCTATTCAGGATTGACAGCTCAGAATAATCCTTCTTTGCATTCGAATAGGACTTGGTGAGTCCCTTAGTTCACCTACTGTCTGAAACAAGCTGTTTACGCTCGCTCCACCCACCTTTAAACCAACATTGTTCTGACAGCTGGCGCTGAGTGCCTGAAAGGGAAAATTTAGAGCAGTCTGAACCCTGAGCTTTTGGCTCACAGGGATTACTTATACATACACGTGATCTGAAACTTTGGCCATGTTTAATATGAGCATCAATCACTGTAATAGTGACTGAAAATGAGCCAAAAGAATAATAGGCCTCTTTTCATTTTGTATTAACAGTAATTTCTGAATTCCCTTGGGGGGAAAGGATAATCAGTGGAATGACTCACGGGTCAGTGACAAATTAAGGAGATCAACACATGCCTGTGGTCTTGGAGAGGAAAAAAGTGCAAAGTACATCCAGCATGAGACATCAGTCATCCAGTTTGAGTGGCTGTAGTGGGGAAAGAGAACAGTGACAGAAATGGCTTTGGGCTTGCGAGCTGGATCAACACACATACACAGAAGGCCTTAAGATTAAGATTAGAAAGTGCCATTTCGTAGCTCAACACGCTTTTTCTTGTGCATTCTTGCACTCACACTGCTGACCCAGAAGCATCCCAGAGAGTTAAATTCTGACGTGTCACAGCTTCTAGAGAGGGAGGCGGAGGTCCTGATTAAACTGCCCGGCCACGCTGAACTTAACTGTTCTCATCTTAAGCTGAAGATGAACAAACAAACTGCTGCCACAACTGACAAATCACACATTCAGACTGAGCATGCCCATACATAGGTGCGATCAATTACACACTAATAAGGCCAAAGGTAGCTGCCCACGGGCAGAGGAACTAGCGTGTGTATTTTTTTTTAATGTATCAAAACTGCTTTGGAACATGAAGTAACGATTTTCACCTCGTGAAATGTTTCAAACGAGTGCGTTCCAGCCATTTGTGTCTGACCTTGGTTCTTTTGCCATTTAGCAAGGTTTCCCAAGTGATCGTAACTTGTCTGAGATGCTGTAGCAGTTTGTTTCCACACAGCATCTAAATTAGTTTCTCCTCAGTTTATTTCCTTAAAGGCTTCTGGCTGCACTCTGCTGTTTTCACCATCCATCTCTGCAATGCTTAAATAACTATCTCAGCAATCAATCAAAAAATTGACAGAAAAATAATCTAATATCGAATTATTTATAAGGCTTAACTTCTCAACTTAATGAGGTCAAAACTTATATATACTTAAGTATAAAAAATATCTTCATTACTTCTTTACTCGTTTTTGCTTGTGGTCTTAATCAGGGTTGTCATAGAAACATATTACATCTATTGGACATAATTTAGGTATAAATTACAAAGCAACCATTCATATACCATGCTAACAGACTGATTAAAATTCAATTTCATTCACCAAGACGGGGGACAAATGACTTTTTTTAAGCCAGAATTAAATGGATTTTTACTTTTTGACAGATATTTCCTCACTTTAAAACGTAACTATACAGACGACCATTTCTCTTCTTGTTTTAATTTCAGAATTTCAACATGTACACACACACACACACACACACACAAAATCTCCTTTATCAGTGTGCTGATGTGAATCTCCTGAGCATTCATAATGACTGATATCACTTCTGTTTGCCAACAGAAGTGATTTGTGCTGTTTGTGGCCAAGAAAAACTATTAAGCCCTCTCCCACTGGTCCAGTCAAACTCGGTCTCTCTGATGTATAAGCATAAACTTTTCTGAAGCCGCTTCTAAGCACTATTAATAAGGAAAGGCAGCTAACTCTAGTAATAAAGGTCAAACAGTAGAAAAGAAAAGGCTGCATGGTTCTGCTCAGATAGTCCCAATTATGGATGAAGTCACAGAGGAAGAGAGGAACAAGGAGATCATCTGGCTGACACGCCAGTCTAATGTGTAAAGATGTGTTTGCACATGCACGTCTTTAGCTCTGTGTATTTTGTGTAATTTAGAGTTCTACAGTTAGTTTACTTTTCAAAACTAATAGTCGTCCCTGGCGTCTTTGCTTCAGTTTCACACCAATAAATGAAAATGACAGTTTTAGGTTTTTTTTCAGGGGATGTGCTGAAAGTAAGTTTTGCTGGATGACAAAGTAACCTACTTAGTCATGTTTAAGGCAGCTGTAGTTCTTGTTTGTGGTTCTAATGTCTCAAACAGGGAGTCCCTTCTGATTTTTAGAGCTGTCAGACACGAGTGCATAGTGCTGTTATACAATAACAAATCAGCCACCCACAACTTTGATAAACAAAGCCAGAAAAAAACATAAGGAATTTGAGTTTCGCCAGGACTCCAGTGTATATACGCATAAATTATAAAAATTATCTAAGGACTTGAAATGTGAGTAAAAATACTGAAACAGGCTCAACAGCTTTTTTTAACAGATAAAATGGGATACAGAGACATCAACGTTCTGTGTTTACATGGCTTTCAGACATTTGTCCTCAAGACAATGTGCTCTTTGTTATAAGCAATAAGCAAATCAACTTTTTTGAACTTGTTTTATCAGTCAGACAAAGACACGTGCCATTGTACTTGGCAATGAAATCATTCCATGAAGAATCAGTCAGCTGTCCCCTTCAGAATCAATTGGGGGGGTTTTGTAGGTACTATTCGTGTATTTAATGAAGTCATGTGAATTTTCACCTTTAGACTGCAGCAATTGTCCATGTTACAAAAAAGAGCCTCAAAGTGCATGATGTTAGGTTGAATTTTTCCACTTCAATAAATGAAATTAGTTGGAATTAATGAATAATTTGCGTCATTTTTGCAGCATTTTCTGAGCTTTTATTTTGTAAGTACAGGAGCTAACCACGTGATGTTTTCATTGCTGAAAAACTGTAAACAAATTAAATTTCTTCCACTCAAAGTCCCACTTTTTCATAGTTTCAAGCATCTTTTTAAGCATCTTTAAGCATCAAAATCAGGCATATATCAGAACTTTGTAGCAAAACTACACTAGACTAATGTCTATGACAGAGAGTAACAGACACAAGTAACAGAATAAAGTGTAGTTTGGTTAAACGTCACCATATAATTTATTGCTATAGCGTGCCATATAGCTGTAAGGCAAAAATACATTTCAAGAGAAGGTCATTGGTTTGATCCCAGGATTCTCCGTTCTTCATTCTGAAGTGTCGCTGTGCAAAGTGCTGAGCCCCAAATTGCCCTGATACACCCAGTATGTGATACGTGGGTGACACAAATACTATATAAACCCTGTTTAATCATTTAGTTTGAAAAGAATCAACTGCACTAAGCTTGTTTTGTTTTAATGTTATTGTCACAGTCCTTTGGGCTGGTTTCGGCACATATGCTGTTTGGAGACCCAACAGCAGAACAAGCGCTGACAAGTTTGAAAGGTAATCGTGTTCTCATGGTTTTAATATTTCTGCCACAGTTTAATTACCGGTAAGAAAATGTGAAAAATCTGTGCCGCCAATTCACCGGAATGCAGAATTAGGTGTCTTGTCTGTCAAAACTTCCTGACGGAGAGTCCTCCCACACTCCCTCCCAACCATTAGCTTCCTATTTATACTTGAGGAAATAAGATAGTGATTTAATATCCTCAGACTCTATTAATCAATTCACTGATTAAAAGAGAAAATGAATCTGCATCTGTTTTGAGAAATGATTCAGTCATGTTTTGAAGCAAATTTGTGTCAGTGTCTTTAAAGTAATATCCTCTGTTTCCAGCTTTGGAAGCTGAAATTAATAGAGGTTTGGAACAGAGACAAATCTGAAGATGTGATCAAAATCAGCATGTTTATCTACACGAAAAATCATTGTGTCCATAATTTTCTTTCTATTTGTCCCACTGTCTGCATATCTTAGCTGGATAGGCTCCCAGCTGTATTGCAGAGTGATGGATGGAAGCAGCAGCGTTTTAAAAAAAATTTTTTGTCCCAGGTTATTATGGAAGAAATTACCATAAGGGGTGAAGAAGAGATTACTTTCAGTGTGACCCCGTGTGCTGCTGAAAATAACGGTGACTTTGAGGTTCAACCAGGGAACTGGAAAAATATTCTCACATTTGAACTGTGCCGCAGAGCCCGAGCAGAGGTCACAGTAAATGGAGGTAAATTAGTGAGCTAGCCAACACTAATCACAGCTCACTTAGAGATGAGTGGAAGTGGAGATGTTTAATGAAGTCTTGAAATCGAGGGAGATACGGTAGCTATCTGTTTCAGGACAACTCATGTCTGCAGCTGCTGCTCAGCCTCTGCTTAATGGAATCTGACATCTGGCTTTTGGTCTTTTTAGCTTGTTTCAGAGCTTTTTCAGTCATTTCTTGCTTTCTTTGTCCTCTCTCATGTCTTTCCTGCCACACACTGCTTTCAGTTTTTCATCTTCTTCCATTGCTCTTTCCTTTGCACATTTCCTTTCCTTCCATTCTGCCTCCGTGTGTTTAGCACGTTCAGTTCTGCTGCCTCTCTTTCCCACACCGCTGCTTTTCTGGTTCTCCCTCACTCTGCCAAGCCCGCTCTTGCCGTCTTACCCGCATTACAAGTATGAGTGCATTTCTAATGATTTCTTTATCATTGCACCAGTAGAAATGATAATGTTCCCTTTAGTGCTCTCCTGCAATGAGATAAAAACAGAGGCGAACCAGTGTTGGAAGGGTTTCAGACACTTCCACATCAAAGGGCCCTAGCGTGGGTGGGCAGTGCCATACCGATAATCTGGTGTGAAGAGCACATCCTCAGCAACCAACCCTGTGAAGTCACAGCACACAACCAACACATCTAATCCTCTTACACCACCACTGGGAGAGTCTCTGTGTCTCAGTCTGAAAGGGAAATTGTATCATTTAAGCAGTTTTTCTGTCATTTCTGCATCTCTACAACACTGGCCAAT
The DNA here is from genome assembly GCF_013358895.1 of Oreochromis aureus. Classification (NCBI taxonomy): domain Eukaryota; kingdom Metazoa; phylum Chordata; class Actinopteri; order Cichliformes; family Cichlidae; genus Oreochromis; species Oreochromis aureus. The sequence goes on along the minus strand of NC_052958.1, from coordinate 28,447,598 downwards.
CTTAAATTATCGCCGTCTTTAATGAGGAAGTCTACTTCAGACATATTCAGATAGCTGAAAATGTGCCTGGTTTAGAGGATGGAACTGCTGGGGTGAGTTGGTGAATGCATGTATTTGCATTTGTATGAGATATCTGGCAGATTCAAGAATGGCTAATGTCCCATTCCTCTGCAAGAGAGTTGCCTTCTCACATGCGCCCCCTTCAGGTAATGCTACAAAAACTCTGAGCTGCAGTGGATGTCTAGAAGCAGCTTTACATTAGACTCATTCAGCGGTGTAATCAGTAGCAGTGGGTGGATCGATCCAAATATCTAAAGTATCGATACCAGCTCTGGTATTGGTAATCCCATCGATACTAGCGCGATAGGATCGATACTTTGTTTGCTAAAGGGTGTGTTTTGTTGTATTAGCTAATTATTGTGAAACGTAATCACAGTGAATTAATGGGCGTTAATGATGGTTCATCTCATAAATCATGGCACACCGCTTTCTCCTACATAAGCACGTATAAGTTAAAAGTATTGGTATTAATCAGAATTGATGTAAGCAGTAATGGCCCTGTACTTACTTGATAACATATATTACAGTATCGCACATCGCTAGTTATCAGAGAATAATAAAAAGCAACCCAGCCCATGTGGGAGACATCTAGAGGTGGAGTGAAGTAGTGCATATGAAAATCGCTAGTGTGGTAAGTTAGTAAATCCAGCTTCGTGTAACTTGTGCTTTGTGGTATTAGCAGGTATGTGTTCTAAATTGTGATCTTTTCCCATGTATTCCTGGTGCCTGAATCTAAACAGTGGATGAAAGTGAAAGCAGAGTGTATGAGAGTCAATTGAAGACTGCCTCAGCCAGCCTTACGACCACCTAATGAACTTTAAGTTCACTGCTCATTTCTTTGGTTTAGCAGGACGGATTGATGTCGTTTGAATGATGTTATAAAAACATAATAGTTGGAGCAGCTCACATACTGGTGGTAGGACTGGGATGGATGACAAGTGATGAAGGCTCTTCTTTGGGTTAGTAACGATGAAACTTTGAAGCAGCAGAAAAACTGTAAACACTATGTTAATGAATCATTGATGTGTGACTTGGGATTAGAATAAAGGAAAACAGAAAGCCCTGTGGAATTCCTGCATGTTAACGTTAGTTAGAGACAGATGCTCTCCGCATTGTAAAGAGGAAACGATGGAAGGATGGAAAATGGGTACTGAGGTTTCACGTTGTTGTGAAAGTGGGAATGGAGAAGATCAAAACCGTCCTTGGGTGCCGTTCTGCTGGGAGACGGTTTTGAACAATAAAAGTAATAAAAAGACAGAGAGATGCTGCTCCCTAATTAGAGATTTAACGAGACATTTTAGGTGCTTGAAGCGCCTTCACTTTCACGAAGCTGAGATAAGAGAGCAGAATGGATTGGGTAGCAGCAGGTTTACTACCAAGGGACCACCACTGTGAAGCACAAGTGGTGCACCTTCTAATTGGCTCTTTGTCTGAGTTCTGCTTTTAGTAAGAGCTTTTACGCCTCTTCAAGGAACAGCAGTGTCATTGTTTCCAAAATACTGCGTTTGTGGTCCACAAGTGAATTGTCACTCTGTCAGTATTTCTGCCTGGCTGATCCTTCCTTTGCTGAGCATTTACAAAGGAAATGCCAACCTGTTTGTTCATATATGTCACATTGCACCAGTTTGTGTGAGATTTGAGAACACTAACCTTTAAGCCATTTGTATCCATTTAGTATTTTCTACAATCTGAATAGACTGTAACTACTTTGATAAATGTTCCATATATTACGCTAAAGTGATGGAACTATCGATCCATAAAAAAATCATTTCTTTTCCATTACTGGGAAGCATTGCACTTTCTGCCACTTCATTCATGCCTTTTCTTCTTTACTATGATTCATACACTCTCTGGTAATAGAGTAAAATTTCCTTCTCTTTAATGGGCGTGGCTCTTCTGGGTCCAGGACTGAGTTCAGATTCAGGGTGAACCCCTATTTCTAAGCAGGACAGGTAGCATTAAATTACTGCACTATAGCTTTCAGGCTTTACTGGCTCTGAACAGAACGTAATCTGCCTAGATTATTTTCCTCATTCACAGCCCCTGTTCGGGGTAATACGTTCTAGACTAATGCATTTCTGTTATCTGTTCTATGTGGAAAGAGGAGAAAAGTGAACAAGCAGCCTATAACGTTTGAGGAGCGGAGATATAAACATTATCTGTCATTTTTTTAATTTCACAAAAGGACAGAAACGTGGCAGTAAAGTACAAACACACCAAATAACAGTCTGTTGCCACTAAAACGCATCGGCAAAGTTTCCATGCTAACACAAAGCTAGTAATATCAGGGCTCAGTATGTGTTGACCCCGGCCAGGCTGGTCGTTTTCAACAGGCAACAGAAGGAGAGATGATTAAAGCCTCCATTTTTCCATGAAGTGCTCTTGGGGCTGGTTTTCACCAGCTTTGCTGTCAGGTTTGTGAAACACTTGAACAGCAAAAGGAAGATCTTGCGCGTGTGTCCTTGTTAAGACAGGGATTTGTGCTGGGATGTGTGACAGTAGCCTAAAGCTTATATTGTTAACTGCTAATTATGTGGCAGTGCATCTCAGACCATTTTATAGAGTAACACGAAAGTAATGCGGCAAGTATGTTGACAAATGTCTCTTTCTTTGAGAAGTAAGTGTGTAACTTATGCTGAGGCCACAGTGGTGAAAACAGCGGCTGGAGACTGCAGCACAGGAAAAATTATTGCAACTGTGTGGAATTAACTTGCGATCTTGTTGCCTTTGAAATGGTCGCTTTAAAGGTGGGGATCAGGTCTACGACCACTCGCAGTTAGTGACAGTGGTGCAAAGACAAGTTGATGAACCAGCAGAGACAGAGTCATCACTCATCTGTCTGCCACTGAATGGGTTCAAGTTGCCAATTGCATGCAATCTGTTTGAGAGAATGCCTAGCTCCTGAGCTACACCCAGACCTTAGTGGCTGGACTGTGACGTAAATGCAACAGGACAACAATTTAACTGGATAACAACATAGTTGCTAGGCAACCTTGCTTTTTATATAAGAATATAACCAGAATACAATGAATTGGCAACCAGTTGAGTTGAGTCCCCTATAGCAAAGAGACACATCGGAAAATGATTTGCACTCAGCACAGACCGACTCTGATTGCAACATGCCGATAATCTGTCTGCATTCATAAGATGGAAAATATTTGCAAACTGTTTCCAATCTGCAAGTGAGTCGGAGTCAGGCTGTGAATGTTTGGAGACAGGTTGCCTTCCAGCAGGCAATCTGTGCAATCACCTTGCAATAAGAAATGTCATCCTGAGATTGAGCATGTTGCACACTCAATTTAGGGTAGACCAGTTGGTTGCCACAACTAGTTATGCAATATTTTGCCAAAAGGCACAGTGCTAAATGAAGTCACTGTGCAACCACCAGTTTTTAGGGGTTAATGTGACTGAGCCATTAACACATTATTTTAAAACATACTGTAATGACCCTAACAGTGTTCACCACAACATCGCCCAGCAATTCAGTCAAATATGGCCGATGAAAATCTGTGAAAGAACGTTTCTATTTGATCTCTGTCTGCAATATTAGTCATAAGTATGGCGTAACATCATTGGTTATTATGCCTTACCAAAATTATTATGTTCAGTGTCAGAATACTATTTTCCATTCTTGAGTTACCCTGTTAGCCTACGAATCCATTCAATTTAAACCTAAAATATGGAAACTGGAATTCAACAGATGATAAGTTGAGTGTTTCCCAGCAGGCCAACACATAAAAGATATACACAGGTAGAGTGATAACACTGACTGTAATTGCACATCTGCGAACTGGAAAATGTGTTCCATTATTCATAAATACTACCTGTGCTGCTTAAGTGATAGTTCACTTTAAGTATAACAATGGAAAGCAAATCAAACTAACTACAGGTGGCCAGGCAAAAAGACGCACTGCTGAACAAAAGGCAATAATCTTTGAGGTCAAGCCGTAGTGACTTAGGGCTTGTTATCGTTCATCTTATCTATTTTCAATTTTATTTTTACATTTTATCTCTGGGAACAGTTTTGTTTTTAGAGAGTTTGCTGAATAAAGTTTAAGTTTAACCTTGTGTGGCCACTTCAGAATGAGGCGTTGTGCTTTTTTTGATCAGATATCCAGATGATAAAGCTTAGCTCTGACTTTTAAAAGAAATTGTTTTTGTTCATAGATTATTTGAATTATCTTATTTGTTCACTACAGCTTTTATATTGAATTATTCACTGTCCTTTTAGCAGCCACTGCAGCTCAGTGAGACATTTAACAATGGACAGCTTCAGAACAAATGTGACTCTTGTGGCCAAGGCCTCAGTATAAACCACGCAGGAGTGGCTGATGTGCTATTAGAGTTGTCAGCAGGGCAGCACAAGTCAGAGTCAAGCTCCTCTCTTCCATAGCTCAATATGGGGCCCCATCTGCTGTAAATTAAACCACCACAGTCATCATCAGTGTGTCTATCTTTACAAATGAGCTCTTCAGAGGCCGAACACAATCTGTAATCACCTCTGTTTGTTGAGGAGTACGGAGATAATGGAAGTAGATGACTGTCTTCCTTGACACTGTCTGGCCAGTGAATGTGGGAGAGGAGGACGGATGGATCTCTCCGCCCCACTGCTTCCTCATTAGAATGACGAAGGAGTGATGAGTCAGTCTAATGCAGAAAAGTAGCACGGAGGAGAAAATGAGAAAATAGACAGAAAAAGAAGCACAAAATGTAGAAACAGGGCCATAATAAGACAAGCCAATTTTCCATAAAATGACCACATCTCTGTGTAAAATTTTAAAAAAGCGAAACCTGCAGCTCCTCGAATGGGCGCTTAAACCAGGATTAGACAGGGAGTCACTCCTCATGGCCTCACATGTCAAAACACACAACTTTACAGCAGAATTAACTAGACAATTACATAAAATTAAAAACACTGTTTTAGTCCCTTAAACTAATAGCTTACATCGTGTTTGATATCTCTTTGCTAGCCCATCACATGTGTTAACTGATAAGACTCCAGTTGTAACTTGTCCAGCCTCACAACTCTCTCCACAAAACTTTCATGCTCGTGTTTACGATGTAAGCTTGAAATTCAGGTGATGAAGGTTCAGAGCGTAAAGATAGAGATGCAGTTTATTTTTTAGAGTAATCTTCATCCACTGCAGTGCTGAAACAAATAGCAATTAATTGAAAATAAGTGTGAACAGTTTCAGTCAGGTAGGCAAGTAGCTTGAAGATGCGTGATCAGTGAACTGATGAAACACGCAATTACCGTAGTTTTTTTGGGCAAAATCTTTGGTTAAATTGTTAATAAATTAAAATATTTCTCAATAAAATTGTTACTAATTCATTTCTGAATTGTGGACTTGAGTTCCATCCATTTTTAGCTGGATTTGGGTCACCGGATTTGTCCGGGTGGTACACCCAGTCATTCCCAAGCCAACAGAGAGAACTGGCTCTGCCTCCTCCTAGTAGGACATGTCCATAATACCTCACCTAGTAGGCCTCCAGGACACATCATTATCAGGTGCCTGAATCTCCTCAGTTGGCTCCTTTTGCTTTAGTCCCTCTCGAATGACTGAGCTTTTCACCCCGTCTCTAAGCGAGAGCCCAGCCACTCTTCAAAGAAACTCCTTTCTGCAGCCTCAATCTTTCAGTCACTACCCACAGCTCGTGACCATAAGTGATGGTTAACTTATGTGTTAGTTTGATTAGCAGCAACAGTAACCATTAACAAAGTATGACTGCCATCAGTGGCCAAAAAACTATCACTTGGTCAGATGTTGGAGCATCTGCAAAAAGTTAGCTAAAAATGTTTTGCTGTCATGACAAGCAAGAATTAAAGTCGGACAAAATATTATAAAGGACCTCAGTACATGAGCTTGTTGTTGTAAAACCTGCAGCACGAGCACAGCAAATGCAATAGTGAATAGAGGATTTCTCTGTAGTGCGCAGCTGCGTTTCATAGGGGCTAGAGTGGCCTTGGTACATTGTTCCAACTCTAATTACAGTTTGTTTTGTAGAGTTTTTTCCTTCCTTTCTTTGACACGTGGAAGCATTGACGTCAACAGCCAAGAGCCTTGGTGCTACCACGGTAACAAGTGCTGTGCTACCACATCAAGCTCAAATTAGAAGCTAAGGAGTGATTAGGAGTTTCAGTAACTTGCAACTCCACATGAGGCCCTGTCATTCACACTGCTCTGAAAGTACACCGTGAGCCCTTCACACCAGCTGCCTTCCTAGGATTGTAAAGGAAACTGCTTATAATCACTTTGATATTGATTAAGCTTCTTTCATGTACACTGACAAGAAGCTATTAAAACGGCAAGAAACCACGTAACTGTCACTGTTTAATATTAAAACGTTTTCCACATCCGTGCAGAATTATTGGGTAAAAGGATGTTTCACCCTTTTTTTTGTTCGGCTGCTTTTTGCCTGTTAAAGAGCCGACGTTTGAAGCACCGCTGGACCATGTTAAAACTCCAGAGTTAAGCTTAATCAAATTATTGAGAGCTCCGTCGCCTCTGCTGTCAGAAAATCATTAATAAGTGGTCTCCTTTAACACACTGGGCCTCTTTTGAACCATTCTTGTGATTTGAAACCTTGAGAATTTCTCCTTTGAAACTGTTGAAAGCAAATACGTGCTCAGGATAGGAGATGGCAGAACAGGGTGGGAGGTGGGACCAACATTTGATTTGGAGAGTACTTTGAAGTCAAAACGGAGAGTCATTGCTGCTATAAAAGCTATGAGAGTGTGTGTGTGCGGACATCTGTGCAGCGACTGAACAGTTTCTTTCTCCCCTTCCTCTCCTTTTATATCCCCGATTCAAAGTGTAAAAGAAGTTGAGCCGTTCAGTCTTAAATTGAAATCGAGTGTGTGCTTTAATCTGGCGGGCCACAGCAGGCTGTTGCATTAAGGTTACATGAGGATCAGAGCTGCCAAACGAGCACCATTCGTCTTGTAATAAAAGATAAAGCCGCTGTAATTACAGCACAAAGAGGTTGCATCTATCACTAATGTTCTGTCTGGGTGTTTTTTTTCTTTTAAACTTTTAGATAATTTAATAGAAGGAGATCAGAAGTATCGGAAAGTAGAGTCAAAGGAGTCATGGAACATTTCCTCATGCTTAACTAGCTAAAAAAGTAATAAAATTGGTCTGAAACTGGTAAAAAATAAACTAAAAAAACTGCCCATCACAGTTTCCCACATCTGAAGGCGACATATTCGATTTCACATGTAGAAAGCAAGTAATGTTTATTTATATTGTCCTTTCCAGTATAAAATGATATACACCAGATACAAGAGTATAAATGGATCAAAGTAAATAAAAGAAAGCCTGCACAGGTGGGTCTTAAGCTTCTTTTGAAAAGTGCCAGCAGTCTCCACACATCTCCAGTCCAACGGAAGCAAAGTCCACATCCTGGGAGCCGGAAACTCAAAAGCACCGTCTCCTTTTGTCTGTGATCTGGACCCAGGTGCCACCAACAAACATCAGTCAGCTGGCCTCAAAAACTTGGTAGTGGTGTATGGATGTAAACATTAACAGCAATATAAAGAGGAATGTGACCAATGAAGAGCTCTGAAAGTGGTCACCAAAATCTTAAACTGAAAACAACTTTACAAATCCCCAAAGATTTTCACTGATTAATTCATTTGCTTCTGACTGAACAACGCTCAGATGATTTAGCGGGTTTCCTTATTTGTTTTTCTTTCCCTGTGCAACTTTAATTAATGAAAACACTGAAAATATGGTGCGATCGATCAGTCACTGCCATCTCCTAAGCTCACACCCAATCGGTGTAGTTACTAGAAGATGGCCCACACTCGACCTACATTACCCACATAACTGGAGACAAATCCACTTTGTATTTAGGCTCAAAGTTCATGTTGTATTTCATGAGAGTATATTTTAATTACTAGAATTTTATCCACATGTTTCTGTCATCTTTGATAAAACCCAAGCTCTCAGTGGAAATAATAATCCATCATTTTTGTTTTTGTTGTAGTTTTTTATATAGTCTAAAATTCAACCCAGTTTATAAACAAAATGGTGCCAAAATACAGATTACAGCCGTAACAAAGGAACAAAAAACATAAAAGCAGACAGCCCACTGATGAAAGCAACACAGTGTTGATCTGGCATTTTTAATACGGTCTTTAAAGTTATTATATTGCATTGTTTACTTTTGTATGGTATTATATTCTGCCAGACCAAAGACAAGTGTTTTGCAGATTTATACATTCATACACAAGTCAGTTAAACTTATGGGATATTGTTGTTAATCACTCTCAAGCTGCTTTGGTATTAATGAAATGAACAACATGTGCAGCAACAATGAGACAGCCCTCGAACCAGGAATGTTTTTAAGGTGGCGACCACTGATGGGTTTTTTCCTCCTCATCTTTTTTGACTGGTTTTGACTAATTCTATAGTTTTACATTTGGCTAGGGTTAGTGTCACTACTGGGAGCATGACACAATACCTGGACCCTACAGAGGTTGTGCAACTCCTCCAGGATGACACATCAATATGTGTCATTGCTAGACGCTTTGCTGTGTCTCCTAACACAGTCTCAAGAGCATGGAGGAGATTCCAAGAGACAAACAGGTACCCTAGGAGAACTGGACAGGGCTGTAGAAAATCTTTAACCCATCAACAGGACCAGTATCTGCCCCTTTGTGCAAGAGGAACAGGATGAGCACTGCCAGAACTACAAAATGTGGAAAACATTACGCTGCATGTAACATCGTTCAGCATGAATGGATTGGTGGTGGATCAGTGATGGTCTGGAAAGACATATCCACAGAGGGATATCGAGACCTCTACAGGTTAGCCAGCGGCACCCTGACATGCCATGAGGTACTGGTACACTGGTGCAGTGGGCCCTGGGTTCCTCCTGGTGCACGTCAATGATCAGCCTCATGTGGTGAGGGTATGCAGGCAGTCCTTGGAGGATGAAGGTATTGATACTGCTGACTGGCCCACACGCTTGCCTGACCTAAATCCAATAGAACACCTCTGGGATGTTATGTTTCGGACCGCCTGCAAAATGGACTAACCTGCCACATCATTTTTTCACTTTACATCCTGTCTTTGAATTCAGTCCTCTGTAGGTTGATCATTTTCATTTCCATCAAACAATGTGTCTCCCTTTCAGTCCCAACACCTTACACTCCATATAAGTATAGATATGGAGCATGATTTTTTTTTCCAACATTGAGATCTGATGTGTTTTCAGAGTTCGTTTAAGTTTTTCAAGCAGTATATTTAATTTGAGTCCACTCTTTTCCAGGGTAATTAAAATGAACTTGTATATGACAGGAGGACAAAATATACCACAAAACAAAAAAGGATTCAGTCTCAGATGTAGTCGGGCTTCTTTTCATGTGTGCCTAGTGTTTTAGAGCCAGATGTCATGCTTGATACTGCAGTGACTGCACATTCAGACGCTGATAGAAATCTGTCCGCCCTGTCTCTTAAGCTGTTAGCCCCGTGGTGTTTGACTGATTCTAGTTTTCTTGTTGAGCTCAGACTCAGTGGTTTCGGTGTTGGGGGGAGGAGATGCATCAGCATTTTGTTCCGCTCTCTTTAGCTTGTCAAATCTCTCAGCCTCTTCCTCTGACTGTCATTACTTTTCTCGCTCCTGGAAAACTGCTTAGACATAAAAAAAGGGGAAAAAAAAGGCAGATGCGTTACTATGACAACAACCTTGAGTCATGTCATTAGCTTCAGAAAAACTGCAACACGGACCCATTCAAAGCATGTAAATGAACTTTTTTTATTTTCTTGTTGCCATTGAAGAAATATTTGCGGCAAACAGCACGCACCGCTGATTTCTCAGACGAGAAAATTGTGTTGGTAAGGTCAGCACAGTTTGGCCTTGGTCTTCACACACACTGGGATGCGGTGCATTGTTTTCTTTGGGGAATTCAGATAAGAGGAGCAGCCTGGGGAAAAATGTTTCTGTGAGCTGGATGAGGTTTGCCTCGCTGATTACAGAGAATCCATTTCTCCCTGCTCATCATCAGACTCTTGACCCCTCACATCTTCTGTTGCAGGTCCATCTCTTGAAGGACCAGCTGAGTGCGGAGGCCACGGCTCGGCTGGAGGCCCAGGCTCGCGTCCACCAGCTGCTCCTCCAGAACAAAGACCTGCTGCAGCACATCTCTCTGCTGGTTAAACAGATCCAGGAACTGGAGACCAAAATGTCTGGACCAAATTCCAGTGAGTGGATCTATAGACATGCATACTGTATAATACATTTTACACAAATAGAGATGTTCTGATGATATAAAAGTGCTCATACATCTACTGAATGTACAGGGTAAGAGTAGACAGGTTGAACCAGGCAAGTGTGTAAATTGTGACCTGCATCAGCTTCTGCTGGCAGTCAGTAGGAAAAGGGATGTAGTTTGTAGTTCTTGGAAGTGGGAATTTTCTTATTCCCAGTTAGAATTTTGATCTGGAAGGTTCCCTCTGATTTTTTTACTCAGAAAGTCGGAGCAGCCCCACCAAACCTGAGTTAACAGTCCAAGATGGCGGCAGGAAACGGTAGTAAAGCTGTAAACTGTGAGGCAGCAGTGCTAACCACTGATCTACTGTGATTAAAGACAAACGTAAAATTAACACAGTAGTAATCTATATGATAAATAATAATTGTCATACCCCCATAGTTAATTCATTTTTACCCCTCGGCTGTAAATGGCTCATAGGATATTGTCATCACCCCGCTGCATGGCTGGCGAGCAGCATGGTCACCCAAGTTTGTGAATCCGATAACCCAAAAACAAGGCAACGTAGGATTTTCAAATTAACAACATATGTTTATTTACTAAAGATCTTGTAATCTGTACTGCCACTGTTGTGTATGACTCACAAAATAAGCCACATGCAGAGCACTCACCAGGCTCTATCCATGAACGTGCTGCTGTGGTGTTCTTAAGCACAAAAAACATGCATTATGTTGTATTGTTAGTGATGCATAAATCGCTCTACCTTGCTAAAAACCAAAGCAAATCCTGTTTTCCTCACTTTTCCAGCTATCCTACCAGAACGCACAAACTTACTCCTGATTTCCAACATCCAAGAGATAACTGGAACGTGGCATTAGTCGCTGTTAAAAACTGAAAGCAAATCAGTTTTACACCCACTGCAAGCAGAAGTGGACCAGTTTAATGTCGATGACATAGTCTAACACAAACAAACATGTTTCTAAACGTTTTGTTCATTTAACATTTTCTTCTCATATTTCACTGTAGAAAACTGGAGAAAAGGTCCTTTCATCGTGCTGACTAGGTGATTGGTCAAAACAAGTTATGGCCTCTGATGTATCTCCTTTATATCTACATTTCAATAGAAGGTTTAAAGTTGTAAATTGTTCTGTTTCAAGATAATATTATACCCCCAGGCAGAAAACTGGGTGCCAAATAATTCCTTTCATTTAGACATTCATCGGTCCCTTGCCTCTAACAACGTTCCTGCTGTGGAAAACAATGTGCAACCAAGGCAAAGAGAAACTCTACCAAGCAAATGATATGGGGAAAAAAGCTCAGCTGAATGAGCTGTAAGTGAGATATCTCACAGAACAGAGCTGTTCGGTCACACCAAAGGTGCTGTGACAAACAAGCAAATGGACAATGACAGTGACGAGAAAAAGTGAAAAATAGGCATGACAGAGGCAGAAAAAAGGCATTAGTAATTCTACATCACACTCCAGGTCAACACACATCACTGTCAGACATGCAGAGCAGACGTCCAGCAACACACGGCGCACAAAAGCATTAAAAAGCAGACATGTCCAGTATAAGATGTCCTTTCAATGTCTCCCCCCTCACCGCCACACAATTTTAGTCATCCGCTTCATCTACTGTTGAGAGTGTGTGTGTGTGTGTGTGTGTGTGTGTGTGTGTGTGTGTGTGGTTAGTGGAACTTTTCTGTGGACTCACTCAAAATGTAGCTGAGTTTAAATGAAAGAGATTTTTCTAAAGCGCTGTACTAAAGCAATTCTATCATCTTTTCACTCATCACACATCAGAAAAACTTTCTCATAACATGCTCTGACATGTCAAACACACATGTAGCTAACATCCCAGTGGCTGCACTTCATCTGCAGGATGTTGCACATGGATTCCACATGATAGCCCACTGCTGGGCGGCATAGGCACCCAGGTTTGTGATTCCGATAACTTGAAAACGAGGCAACGTAGGATTTTCAAATTAATACCAAAAGCATATCTACTGAAAATCGCAGATCTCCAGTTTGAATCCCAGTGACCTCGACCTCAAAATCAGGTCAGAGGTCAAGTTTTCTTAAAATCTTGTGAATGTGAAGTATCTAAAATCTACTAAAAGGCTGAGGGTTAAAACTGGTGGCTGCTAATATTTTTATCACCTTAAGTCTGCTGAGTTCCTGTTTCACTCTGTGTTATTAAACATTTAAATTTATTGCTCTGAGTCTAGGTTATGGAGGTTATGTTTCTGGTTGCGGTTGCGTGCATACGGGTCTGTCCGTAAGAATGACAGCTCGAAAAGTTTTGAATGAATTCTTATGAAACTTTGTAGGCGTCATTTTAATAATCCATTAACATTTGTTTTTTCATCCATCAAGTTCTTCAAGGTAAACATAACTTTAAGGTTATAGTAAGATACAGCACAGTGTAACAAGCTTCATCTCAAACTAGTTTCTTGAACATGACAATGAGTTCACTGCACTCAAACAACCACCGCATCTTAGTCCAATAGCGCACCTTTGGCAAGCGGTGGAACAGGAGATTTGCAGCATGGCTATAACATGATGCAATTCTCCAGCAACTATGTGATGCCATCAGGTGAATATAGGTCAAAATCTCTAAGGAATGTTCCCAGCACCTTGCTGAATCCATGAAAAATTAAGGAAGTTGTCAAAACAAAAGAAGAGGTCCTCTCCAGAGCCTCCTGGCTGGGCAGAGGAGCAGCAGTGGCAGACAGTTCCTCTCAGTGTGCTGCAGATCTGAGCAGTTCACGAGGTCCTTTATCCCACTGTAATAAGACTTTTTAAACACCCTCTGTGTGACAAAAAATTACATAATTATGTAGCATAATCCAAAGCAGATTATACTGCAGAAGCAGTCTGAGAGGTTTTTGTAGATGTTTGATTGATGGAGTTGTTTAAACTCAAACACTGTAACTGCTATGAACCCAAACAAGCTGCTGCTGCTGTCCTCTGCCAAGGAGTGAGTGAGTCACCCTTCATGTTTGTTCTGGGTTGGTATTGAAGACGTCTTTCTTTAATGCATCTCTTTCTCACTGTTCCAGCTCCAGGTCTGTGCTGTGTGCCCGTAAAGAACCCTGCAAAACTTGTTTCACTGAGCAGTCGTGATGATGATGAAATGCTTTGAAACATGTTGTTTTTTCTCTTCTGCTTATGCTGTACGAGCATGCATTGATTTATTGGTCACAGAGTGATTTATTTTGCTGGGAGTTGTAATCTTATATTTACCACAATTCACAGATATGTATGTCATATACATTTTATCTTCTGCCTGCAAAGGTGACGGCAGATTCATTTAAATCAAGGCTCATTTTTAAAAGTGGTTGAAAAGATTTTATGTATCTCTGTTCTTCACTTTCCATCTTTTGCTTCTCCTGAAATCTCTTTGCTTTATCTCTTCCGTCCAGTGGGTTCCCAGGACAGTTTGTTGGAGATCACCTTCCGGTCTACAGTACCTCCTGTGATATGTGACCCCACGACACCTAAGCCTGACGTGTCAGCCCTCAACCTGCACACATTTGGCAACGGCGACGGGACCAGCAATGCCTTCTCATCATCCAACGGGACTCTGGGAAGCCCACTAGGTAGGGACCAATGTCTACTCAAACTGGAGTGTTTCCGTTTCCTCCCGGGACCCCCGGGGCCTCCACCTCCTCGACTCCCCTCGCCTCCTCATCTGCTCAAGACTAACAGGCCAGAGATCAAAAGTCCAGAAGCGTCAGAGGGTCCAGTAAAGTCTTTGTCGTGCGACGTCAAATCTCTGGGCTGCCTGGAATTCGCAAGGTTTCGCGAGTCGGGTATTGCCTCGGAGTACGAGTCAAACACGGACGACAGTGATGACAGGGAGGATGAGGATGAGGGGGAGGACGAGGATGAGGATGAGGACGAGGAAGACATGGAGATCTTTGGATGGGGAACAGATCAGGAGACAGTGAGGCTACTTAATGTTCTCAACAGACAGGGAACTCCTGACTGTCTGGGAGATGAAATAGCGGTGTAACACTTTAACCTGCCCCACCCCCCCATCCGGAGAATCCTATGGTGGCTTGTTTTGTTCACTTACTTAAAACCGCTGTGTGAGAATGACATATATTGGATGTACACAACTACATAATCAAGGCTAACATGAATTTACCAATCACATTTTTTCAACCTGATGTTGTTGGCAGATTAAAGCTATAAACTGTCCTCTGAGGTACATTCAGCTTGAACTTGAAGTGAATTTAAGATAACTGTGGTGTCAGCTGTTTTTAGACGGACATAAGGCTTGTATGGGAAAACATAACCTTGTCCTGCATTCGAAGTCAGTACATTAAGTCCCACTGGGGAAAACACTGCTGCCACGGTCCTTGCGCCTCTTTTGCCTCTGAAATGGTTGGCTTTAGGCAGAGGGTAGGGCCTGCGATCACTCGCAGTGACTTGCCGTTCTCAAAGCAACTTTTGTGTGTCACAACTGCAGTAACACTGAGTAAGTCTGCTTTCAGTCTGAGAGATCAGAATGAGGTTAATTTGACCATTATGTGCAGTTTGGTGATAATGATCCTGCAGCAGTGTGAAAAGTTGCAAATCTGTTGCCCTCTACATCCACAGAAATTCACGGGTTCGCAGCCCTTTGCCGCACATCTTCCTCTTTCTCTCTCTCCCTCCGCTTTCCTGTCACTCTTCACTGCTCTGTCCAATAAAGCCGAAGTCAGTCAGAGTTGAACTGATGGGAGACCGGTCGTCTCCCATCGGGACAGGTACTCTCCCGATGGGATTAAGAGTGGTTGCCCAGATGTAGAGGGCAGAGAACTAAGTCTAAATAAATTAGTCAGGCCAGAGCATCAAATGTAAAAAGAAACCAAAGTAAAATAGTGTCCCTTTAAAATAAGGACACATGTGGGCACAAACAAATTAATAGCAGAATGACAAGTAAAAAGTCATCGACAGCATGACATCAGAGAGGAGACCAAACAAGAACATGCCAAACATTAAGAAGGTTGCTTCCTTATAAATTTTAGGTTTGTCAAACTTATCATCCTGATACAGGAGGCAAAAAAACAAGTTCACACGCCGTAACGGGACATATCGTTAGCTAGAGTTTATCAAAAATCAGCTGTAAGCAAATAAAGTTTGATTATAGATAATTTGCTTCTAGTTCAGGCTGAATTTGCCTTAAGAATAATAATCTGAGTTGGTCACGTAACCTTCGAAAAACAAGAGTTTGAGCCTAATTTGTATGCACACTCATGCATATACTCTTATTTCTCTGAATCTGTTGCTCCTGTTTGCTTCCTTTTGTTTCCTGTTTTTTCGTGACACACAGGCGTCCATCTTTCAGACACACTCATCAGATTCAGACTCTAAGGTTTTCCCCTTTGGGTAAATTGAAATTGTGATTCTGCGTGTGCGCTGATCATGTCATGGGGCTGTCAGGGTGTAACAGGAAATCAATCACATACCAAATGGTAGTTGTTTCAAAATGTACATATATAATATCTCCTTTAGGTTAGTTCAGGGGCAAGTGCTCACTCTGTCAACACGGACGGAGTAGCGATCATTCACGCTGACGGGAACAAGACAGAAGTGTTCGGGACTAAAGAGACCTGAGACTGACACGCTCTCGTCACTGCTGGAGTGAAAAGCGACTCTTCCTGCGATGAAGCACGAACAGTTGGGTCTATCTTTTGGAGGGACTTTGTAACTTTGGAAAGGGAAAGCCCTTTCTTCCTCTGTTCATAATTACTCAAAGACTATTTTTAGACAGAAATCTCTATCTACCTGTACAAACTTTGTTTTCTACACAGAAACTGTTGGAACTGCTCCATCCTTGACCCTCTTTTTTGTCTCTCACTGTTTGTCAACTTGGTAGTCAGAGCATGTTTGCACTCTTTTCAGTTGTCCACGCACATATCTCCCCACTTTTTAATTTATGTAAAGCTGGGATTAGTTGGACCTCGAGGAACGCTGTTTGTTTCTTTTATTCATCCGGTAAACAAAAACTCTTCCCGCGTGCCAGAACAGCGGCTCGCGGATGACGGCCAAGTGCGGTCCCGTTTGTTTTAACCCAGCTCTGTGTACCGGCCTCCAGGCACGAGTCAATATTAAAGTATTCGTTTTGTTTCATGGGGAAAGCTACAGAGTTTTCATTCTTGTGTACCGTAGCCATAGTTTAACAGGACAGCCCTTCACTGAGATCAGTGCAGACAGTCGTATTTGGCAAAGGTAGATGCTGCAGAGATTTGAAGAGGAAGTGAGCCAAATCTCTGAGTGCTCAATATCTTTTTGCAAAGAGCTTTAGTCAGATTGGATTAAACCAATCAGTGAGAGTCCAGTAAACTGCCAGCCACTTGCCATCTGATTGTGTTTGTATTAAAAGATAAAAAAGATCCTATCTTCTGTTTGTCTAAAGTTTGTTTGGATATTTGAGCCAAAGTGGTCGCACATGAGAACTAACTAGTGTTACCAGTAAAAAATATGCAGGCCAGCTATAATTAGTCAGCAGCATAGGTTTTCTCTGGCTTGACTTAAAATTGATCCAAAAGATCTAAATTACATTTCTAGACGCTTAGACCCATTCTGAAAATAACCCATAAGACTGACACATTAAGTGGTCATTACCCAGGCCTGATCTTAACTGCTCAGTTGGTCAGTGTTGTGGAGCTTTAGTCTTAAATTGTAGGCTAGTCTTGGTGATACATGTTTATGTGAATGCATATGGGTCTATGGCTGTTTCCTCCCACAAAGTGCTGTTTTGCTATTTGTAATTTCTTAGCTGAGGCAATTACGGAAGATGGAAGCAAAGGAAAAAGTCACTAATACTGAAATAAGCAAATAGAGCTAATAGTTATACAGTCAGCACAAGAGCATACTGGCAAGCAGTCTAATCTGTTATCACAAAGACGAAGCACTTGATAGGCGAATGAGTAAATAATCTAGATCTGGGCATCCTTCAGTCAGAAACGATGTGAGGAAAGTAAGAGACTAAATAAGTCCCAACCGAGGTGAAACAGAGGGACACCACATAAATCAATAAGTATCAATAATATAACTGTTGATTTTTCAATAGCCTACCTTTACCGGTTTGTTCAGTGTAGAAAGCAGAGGTGCCAGCCAGCTATTAGGTTATGATTCACAGAAATGCCCGTGCCTTCTGCAATTTCCAGACATCTCAATCAGTTCTATACTGCTGTATAAATCGGCGGATCTTGATAGACAAGTTCCAGATTAGGTTTATACCCGGCTACAGGGAAAAGCAGGCTTAAACCTAGATGGTCCCGAAACAACAGCAAGTTATACCTTAGGACCAGAGTTGCAGACAAGTGTCTTAGTCCAAACTGTTGTCGACTTGACAGATCCAAACAGACTGAAAACTAGGGATGGGTATCGTTTAGGTTTTATCCGATACCAGTACCAAACCGGTACTTTTGAAACGGTGCCGGTGGTTAAACGGTGCTCGAACCGGTGCTTAAAGAATGGAGAACACAAAATTGGTCCAAAAACCTCTTATGTTCAGCTGTTTTTTTGTAAAAAGATAACAATGTTAGCCTTTTCTGCAGCTATAGGGGATTTATGGCATCACTCTTGGCTGGAAGCAGCGCTTAAACAATGGAAAAAACACAAACTTTGTCCAAAAACCTCTCATGTTTAGCTGTTTTCCACTTTTTCTTTGGTCATTTTAGCCTTTTTGGCCAGGGTGAAGGGAGTATCTGCCATCAAACAAGAAGACAGCCGCATGTAACTACGACGGTGTTTGCTAGTTCAACTTACATGCATTAATGTAATAACGTGGTTAGCGTACTCAACGTAAATTACACACGAACAACATGAAGCTACTCACGCAGAGAAGAACGGCTGCTGCTGCCATCATCATCCGTCATCATTTCTGCTACACTGGCAGGGCTAGGGGCCAGGACTCTACTCTTCGGGTTTTTGGGGGATGTTGCTAACTCTGGGTCCAATAACAGGCACCACACCCGCAGTAGATGTGCTCGGTGTGAGGTCTCGCAGCAAGCTATCAAATACTCCCAGGCCCTCCAAGTGTGGAGGCCTATTATGGGCAGAAATCTGTGCCATCAGAAACTGAATTTGAATAAGTTAAATTTGAATTTGAATTACTCGGATTGAATCTGAATTGTAACTTGAATGAAAGCTTTTGAAAACTGAATTTGAATTAGTCTAATTTGAAATTGAATTTATGGTTTGAAAATGAATTGATTTGCTTTGAAACTGCATTTTATCCTTTAAAAATTCAGCTCTCGAATAATTTCAGATTCACTTCTCACCATTCAGTTTCAGTTCTACAATTCAATTTCAGTTCCAAAATTCAGTTTTTTGGGACTTACATCCGGTTCCGGTTCAAGCGCAGATTAATAGAACTACAGACTGATAGCGTTACTGACGGAATCTACAGCGTCTTGAGCTGAATTAAGACTTCAGAAGTCATTCGTCATGTCGAATGACCAGCGGATAAAGTCTCAGGTTGGTAATAAATGTATTACATGTATAAGAACAAGCGTCATGTTAACAAATGATAGCCGTACAGTAACCTTTATGCTTATTGTAGCTGTTAGCTAAAAACGCTAATTTAGCGTAGTTTGCCCTGAATTCAGCTTTGACAAACAAATATGATCGACTGTTTCTAGTAGAATTCCAAAGTTGTCATCTTGTACCCTGTCAGAGCCCTGTATGCTTGCAGAGACCCCCACAGTAAGGAAACATGCAAAACGCTGTCCAAACCTTTGTATTTGAGCTTTATTTATGTCTTACACAGCATCCCAACTCTTTAGCGAACTTAATAACTTTAGCTAAAGTGAGTAGTTAGTCTAATTCATTAGTGCAGCGTTACTGGATCACCTCTGTTTGAAGTGATATAATATGATATACAACTATCACTGTGTTTAACTATCATAATAATTCTTAGGGTACTGAGTGCATGCTTAATTAGTTGTTTTTTTTTTAAACATACTGCTCCATTGCTATGTTTGACAGGCTGAAGTTGTCGGGTCACCTAAATCGACCATCTTTTACAGGTGTTTTGTGCCAGAAATGGAGTGTCCACTGAAGACTGAAGATACTGAATCTCTACGCCGTGCCATTGATCCCTCCTGTGCCTTCATCTAGACAAGAGACATTAACTTAACCACTCTCACATGCTCTGTACCTACATCACCTTCCCTGACAGTCGTAGCTTGGCTCATCTGAGGGTGAAATTATAAGAATGTGTTATTTTGCAAAGTGCTCTCTAGGGTTCCTAAATAAAATATGGCATTGAGGTCATTTCTTTTGAATTAATCCTTCTTCTGAAATATAAGAACCTCTCCTGGTTTAAATGGCACTTTCTGTTCCTTACTTCCTGTTCCACTCCCAAACCCAAATAGATGCTGACAAGCTGACACAGTAATACGGAAGAGGGAGAGAAGCTGGAAAGGACTACTACAAATAAACCCAATGCCTAACAATGAAAAATGTAAAATAAGAACAATAATAATAATAATAAAGATAAAAGATGAAGTAACAAGTTTTTTGTTTATTCCAAATGATCATCCAGATGTCTGTGACATGTGATGACAAACACCATAATGGAAGGCCTTTGTCATCACATGCTTAAACTCATCATATATTTTTGCATATGCTGAACAGGCAGTCAGACATGCTGTAACTGTGGGGTAGAAAACTGCATGAACACCATACGGCAGGGGTCTCAAACTCCAGTCCTCGAGGGCATGGAAAAGTTGCATGACACCGCCCTCGAGGACTGGAGTTTGAGACCCTGTCATATTCCATATGACAGGTGTGGTTGAACTTCATGGAGACTCTGAAGTTTCTCTTCTCTTCTGGCAGGACAGGAATGTAGCCTTGTCCTGTGAGCCACCGTAAGGATGTACTTGGAGTAGAACTGGACTGTCACCGGCCTCAGGCTCTTCACCTTTTCAAAGACAAAGCAGTCATTTAGATAAAACATTAGATATTGTTTACCTGTAAATGCACAAAGAGAATTTAGAAATGTAATTATTGTCAAGAGTGAACAAGCACTGATAGTGTAATCTACAGCTGTGGCCAAACGTTTAGAGAATGAGAAGTGTTGTTTGTTTATTTACAAAGTTTGCTGTTTCAGTGATAGTTGTATATCATATTATATCACTTCAAACAGAGGTGATCCAGTAATGCTGCACTAATGAATTAGACTAACTACTCACTTTAGCTAAAGTTATTAAGTTCGCTAAAGAGTTGGGATGCTGTGTAAGACATAAATAAAGCTCAAATACAAAGGTTTGGACAGCGTTTTGCATGTTTCCTTACTGTAGGGGTCTCTGCAAGCATACAGGGCTCTGAGAGGGTACAAGATGACAACTTTGGAATCCTACTAGAAACAGTCGATCATATTTGTTTGTCAAAGCTGAATTCAGGGCAACCACGCTAAATTAGCGTTTTAGCTAACAGCTACAATAAGCATAAAGGTTACTGTACGGCTATCATTTGTTAACATGACGCTTGTTCTTATACATGTAATACATTTATTACCAACCTGAGACTTTATCCGCTGGTCATTCGACATGACGAATGACTTCTGAAGTCTTAATTCAGCTCAAGACGCTGTAGATTCCGTCAGTAACGCTATCAGTCTGTAGTTCTATTAATCTGCGCTTGAACCGGAACCGGATGTAAGTCCCAAAAAACTGAATT
Organism: Oreochromis aureus; assembly: GCF_013358895.1. Taxonomy (NCBI): domain Eukaryota; kingdom Metazoa; phylum Chordata; class Actinopteri; order Cichliformes; family Cichlidae; genus Oreochromis; species Oreochromis aureus. The sequence goes on along the minus strand of NC_052958.1, from coordinate 28,426,640 downwards.
TTGGAACTGAAATTGAATTGTAGAACTGAAATTATTCGAGAGCTGAATTTTTAAAGGATAAAATGCAGTTTCAAAGCAAATCAATTCATTTTCAAACCATAAATTCAATTTCAAATTAGACTAATTCAAATTCAGTTTTCAAAAGCTTTCATTCAAGTTACAATTCAGATTCAATCCGAGTAATTCAAATTCAAATTTAACTTATTCAAATTCAGTTTCTGATGGCACAGATTTCTGCCCATAGCCTATCTCCCCTCACCACACTCCCTGCTGGTAACTGATGCCCTCAGGGGTTGGTGCATTGGTGGTTCTTGGTGTCCGGGGCTGGGCGCTCAGGTATGCACCGGCTCACTCCCGGTGGCTACTTGGCGGGGCCCGATGCCTGTCGCCGGTCAGGCCTCTTCCGGGCAAAGGGGCCCTCGGCCTCCGGCCTCGGGCCTGCAACTCGGTTCACTCTGGCACAGCTGGCTGCCGGCAGAGCCGGCGGGCACGCCCGGTGCAGCCCCTCTGGCTTCTGCTCCGTGGCTACTGGGTGACCCCCTCGTCTGGGGATCTCCTCAGCCCTTCCCAGGAAGGTGGCACGGATGCCCCTCCGGTGGTACTCCTTGGGCTCGCACTCTGGGTCCTCTGGATGTCTGGAGCCTGGATCTCCTCCATGCCTGCTTCATGCCCTGGGGGACGGGGCTATGGGCCTCCACACCCTCTAGCAGACCGTTACATGGGGAAACCTTTTGTATACAAGCGCGTTGATCCACACAGGTGTGCACACGGGTGTTCACTGTTCGTAGACATAAACTACACCTTTCTTAGCTGCTACTTCAAAGCACATTGTGCGCTGTCTATCCTGCGTGCTGCACAACAACTTTCAATATTTAGTATTTACTGCTGTTCACACTCAGCTAGATTAACGTGATGGTGTTGTGTTTAGTATGTTGCTTTGTTTTTGTTTGGTTTTTTTTTTTGCTTGTCTTCTCTTCTTTTCTCTCAACAGGTGATCCAGGAGATTTTTTTTTTTTTTTCTCTTTGTCTTTGTAAGTGCCCTTTCTCACTGTCCCTTTTCCTTCTGTTTTTCTTTTCCTTCCTCTCTTTCTTTCTCCCTTTCCTATCCCCCAGTCATGTCTGTCCCATCTGTAACAACTGAAAATAAAATAAATAATAACAACAAAGTTTGATCAAATGGACCAATACGGCAATGCCATGATGATCCATTTGGCAAAATAAATCCATTTGGTATCCTTGTTGGTCTTCAGACAACAATTCTGACGGCTTAAGAACCAAATGGGACAGACAAAAAAAAAAAAAAAAGCTATCAAATACGGTGCATTTCTCGGCTTAAAAAAACGCTATGCGTCGCCAGGTGTTTCATCAGATTCGAGGTGTTACCTCCTTTGCACAGTATCACCTTAAAGCACTTGTTGCAGGCTGCTGAGTTTGCATCTTTTGCTGTGAAGTACAGCCAGACTTTGACCGCTTCGCCTTGGGCGTTTTTAATCTGTAGCTCTGCTCTTAAAGAACGTACGTACCTGGGCCCGCCTACTATGCTTGCAAAGGTAAAATGATTGGCTAGAATCCAAAGTGTATGACATCTCAGGAAAAAAAAAAAAGCACCGAAATGTGCGCTGCTTTTCAGTCTGGTTACTACCGTTTATGTCAGAACCGGTGCCATAATGGCACCAGATACCGGAACCCATCCCTACTGAAAACACAGCAGAAAAATAACGTGCTATTAGTTGTTAAGCAGCAATGGTTTTAAAAAGCAGAATCAATAATTCTTCACCTTGGGTAGATTTTGAAATATGCTCCTCAACAGCAATCATGCATGTTAAAAAAAGAAAGGGTACTTGATGGGAATTGTAGTGGAAAAACGACCATGTTTGATGAAGCAAAGACCTGCGTCTACTGTTGAACAGAAGAACTACAGTTCGGGCAAGTTGCACGCTTGGATTTCCATATTCATATTTTCCATTCACAACAGAAAGAAGCATTTCCAATATTCCAGCTCTAAGAATTCCCAACCCCATATCAACAAACAGTGTATTCTTAAACTTCTTTGAAGCGCTTGCTTTTCTTTTGACTGTTGGAGCAGTTGGCTAAGGCGTCAGATCAAACCAGCAACACTGTGGTGTATGTCCTCTGATTGAAACCCTATCCTTCACATTGTCTTTTTTATCCCTCTTCCCTTGTGTTGTGTCTCTCTTTCCCCCTGCTGTCATTTGTACGTGTTAATTTAAATAATTTAAATCTACACGAGTGGTTGAGCGCATGACACAGGGGTGCAGATGCCTTCAGCGATCAGTCCCTCACTCAATTCCCGGCTGTCTAGACATTTGCTGCTGCTGATGTCTCCTAGTCTCTTTCAATATCTCTCTACTCCCTCTCCCCACTGTCACTATGTAATTAAAGCAGAAATGCCCAGAAAAACCCAATACACGTTTAAGTCACATTTCAGCTTTTGATGCAATCACCGTCAGCTAATGCAGTCATTTAAATATAATTAGAGGGCGCTTAATATCGACCAAAGACAAATTCAGACCTGTTGCGATAAATCATCAGTTAAAGCTCTGCACTGATATTATGGTGATTTAAAAAGATGACCTTACCTCATGATTCAGATATTCATTTTAATCAAAGAATGTGTCTGGTCATCAAGACCGAAATTACCTCAGTGTCAGGCTCATTCACATTCTTTGGCTTATGCAGAGGGAGATTATGTGCAAGCCTTAGACAAGGTATTCCAGAAGGCCAAGCATTATGTGACTTGAATTACACAAAACTAGCTTTTTTTTGGCAACTGTTTGCACTACTTCTCAAATTCAATACTTGGAATATATAGTTTAGTCCTAAAATTGACACCAAATTAGCTTGTAGGACATTCAACTTCAAATGGAGAATGTACCTAAATGTGATTTGGGGATGAACTATCCCTTTACCAGTCTTGTACAGTGCATTTTACACTCACGGTTTAGCAATTTGCATGTCTTAAGTTGCATTTCTTTATTCCTAACCTCGCTATTCTGCTCAGGCTTTGGATAAATAGTCTTTTCTACTTCTATCTGATTTCATCTATATTTCTCTCACACACTTGACCTTAACTTTATTCCCCTGATCCCCACTTTTGCGCCGACCTCTCCAAAATGTCAGACACGCTGTAATTCTAAACAGTCTCTTGTTGTTGTTTTCTGTATTAGTGATTCATGTTGTGTGTTTGGAGGAATAAAGTACAGCCCACAGCCTTTAACCTTGACAAAGAGGTTAGTAATTACTGCTAAAGTGCGTGTGGAGGACAAAGCGTTATTATGAGGGTCTGCTTTTCATGAAATCTTTATTAATATAACCATCTGTTCTGTGGCTTTATAGGGAGATCACACTCGGAGGCAAAGCAGACAGGATGGGTGTGGCAGGTTCAGTTTAGTGTGAAACTCATTCCTACTTTGTAACTAGTTATTGATTGAGGCTGTAATGAATTTATAGGACAGCTTAATTCTGGAAAGAAAGAAGTGTCTGTTTCTGGTTGCTTGTCTGTAAGTAGTGTTGGATTGAAGTCATCTAGAATTGATAGGCCTCTATTTGCATCCAAGGGTAATAGCAAGCACCAGTCCTCACTAGTAAAGAGTAAAAATGTACTCTTGTCCCAAACTCCTTTAAAAGTAGAAAATGTTTGACCTTGAGAGGTTGAGATGCAATACTGTTGCAATATAAGAGGTTCGCCTTCACACTCAATCGCCAGTAGATTGTGTTGAAAAGGTTTAACTCTCGTATCTGCAGATGCTTCAAGTCGGGTCCGGTCTTAAATCTTTATCTTTGTTGCAGCTTGTCTCTCTCACGCATGCTCTGTGATTTCCTCCCTCTTCTCAGCACTGATAAAATGTCTGGCTGGGATTTTCGCTGTGATTTGGAGGCCACGTTGCCAACCCGTCTGACCAAGCACAGCAGGGTTTGGTGACTTGTATCGATTTCCCCGTCACAAGCGTGTGTTGTTCGAAACCGGGGTTAACTACTGGGACAGAAAGGGAGCAGTGCGAATCAATACACAGTACACAACTCACACTGTCACCAGCAGGGACACGCTCAAAGGCAACACACACACAAAGCAAATGTGTAGCAGGTTCAGAGCTAGCCAACCAAGGCATGGCACACACCTACAAGCAGTGGAACTCAAAACTATCTCGCCTTGGTTGGCCGTGGCATGCACTGTGCAGTCTTCAAGGGGTACAGCAGAGACTTTTTTCATTACTTTGCTTCTGTGCTTCAGCAAATTGGTTTTGAACTTACAATAAGGTTAAAGTACAGACTTTAACACTGTTTGTTCACGTCCAAGTTGGATGGCTGGTGTTGGAGCCCAACAAGGTGTCAGAACTTTAAAAATGGCTACTCAGTTACTTTCATCTTGTTTTCGACCAATGACCTGAAATGTATTTATATATAATGAGCAGAGCAGCACACTCGATAACCCAGCTACCTGCTACGCAGCTTTGCTCCTCTGACATAAAAACTCAACCAACAACTGTAACTGTAGCAAACATAGAACAAATCAGTATGAAACAGCGTGGATGCTATGATCTCTGCTGTCTATAATTTCCCATGGCAAACCCAGGGTGTTTCTGAGATGAAACAAGTGCTCAATATAGTAGACGCATACAGGAGAAGTAAATGTCTTTACTAAAGCAACCAAGCAGTACTCTAGGGAAATGTTGTCCAAAGCTCTTGACTGATGGGAAGCCAAATAAACCAAAAAAACTGTCAGTCTGCTGCTAATCTGCACAAGCATCTCAAGGGTTTAAAGAGAGCAGTTCTCTAGTTGATGTCAGAGGCCAGAAGAGAATGGCCAGACTGCTTCAAGTAAATAGGAAGGCAACAGTAACTCCAATAACTACTGATTAAAATAAAGGTATGCACAGGAGCATCTCTTCACCTTGAACCAGAACTCCTCACAGGCTCGTCGAAATTTGAAATTGACAGAATTAAAAAATGTTGCCTGTTTTTGTAGTAGGGTCAGAATTTTGCTTAAACAACATCCCGTCTTGTATCAGTGGTTCAGGTTCGTCATGATGGTGTTATTTTGTGGGGAATTGTATCAATTTAGCTTTGTTTCTATGCTGCAACTTTTCTAGGTGTTTTTGCTGACCATGTCCATCCCTTCATGACCAGCAAAGGGAAGATGGTCTCAAAGCTTCACATCATTTCAAATTGGTTTCTTGAACATGAAAATAAGTTCACTGTGCTCAAATGGCCTCCACAGTCACCTGACTAGAGAATCTTTGGGATGTGGTGGAAAAGGATATTTAGATGTGCAGCTGACAAATCTGCAACTGTGTGATGCACTCATGGACCAGAATTTCTCACATATGTTTCCAATCTGTACCACAAAGAAGTTCTGAAGGCAAAATGGGGTCCTACCTGATACTAGAAAGGTGTACCTGTTAGAGTGTCTGGTGAGTGTAGGTGTAATGTTTTCTGATTATTTTCAGCTGTCTATTTTTACTCTTTGACTCTACTACTGCAGCTTTTCATGAGTCACAGTTCAAAATAAACCCTATTTAACTCTGCAGCCCCTGAGTTCATCTTCTGTCTAAAACAAGTTGTTTTAACTAATTTTACTCTTCCTTTAAGCCTACTTTTTGATTGGCTTCTTCTTGCATGCAGAAGATTTACACAGCCTGTGTCTGATGGTTATATTTTACAAGCCTTCTCTTGTTGAAATTTCACGTAGCCAAGAGTAGAAAACACTGTGTGAGGCGGAGCTTTGAGACCAGTTTAAGTATTTGCCTCACAGGGATTGCGCAGATACTGAATTCATAATTTGAAACGTTAACCATGTTTAATATGAGCGTTCATTATTGTAACACAATAGATAAGTAACCAAGTTGACCTTCAACTGATGCTGGCTGCAAAGTAAATATGTTCAGGTCATTTTATCTTTCACAATAAAACACATAAACAACAACAACATTTAGTTCATGAGAAAAACACTGGATATGATGAAAGTCACTTCCACATACAGACACACATTGATTCTGTTCATGTTTGTTGTGCCCCAGCTCTTTGTGTATGGGCCACATATTCACAAAGAACTGTGTGTGCCAAGTGCCGTGTGCTTGTTAGGAACTGGCTGAGGTCGTTTTCTTTAATGTGAAAGTAGTGCTGACAGAGACACGAGTTAGTAGGTCGCATATAAACAAACAGCCACAGCAGCTCCTCACAGTGCTGAAATTAATGACCGTGTTCGCCAGAAGAGCAGAGGGAATAAAGGACTTCCAAAGCTGAGCAATTAATCCTCTGACTTCGACATTAATGATTGGAGCCAAGTAGTTCACCAGAAAAGATTCCCACTAACTAAACTTTGCAGACCAAGCCGCATCAACCAAAAAGCTGAAGTTCATTAGTGTATGTCTGTGGGTGCATTAGCATCTTGAAGTTTTATGCTTTCTTAACATTTTGTGTCCATTGAGTTTTGGTTCCCCATTGGTATCATATATTCACAGTCTCTGACAGTGGTCTCCCACTGGGTCAGTGGATTTGAACCAGACGCCTACCTCTCACTATCCAGCTTTTTCAGCTTCCTCGAGGAGGCATTTTTCTTGCTTTATCTCACCATTTACACGCGTCTGCATATCCATTTGAAGGCAGTAGAGACCTCAGCAAAAACCATGCTCATGTTCCGACTCGATTCCTGCTGTGCATTGACATCTGGATGTCTTTGATGTTCCCACGGTGCAGAGCTAAAGGCCATGCTAAGCAGCAGCCTGGCCTGGTACATAATGTGGAACATGTGCAGCTCCAGATGTAAAGAAATAAAAAGAGCAAACTTATCTGGAATCGCAGCACAGCTGAAGGCCCGTCTCATCCGCATCTGCCTGTCAGCCCGTCTGTCTTGTCCCATTTCTTCCCTTCTTCTAAAGCTTCCTTTGTGTCTCTTCACTTATGCGCTGACAAAAGCGAGCTGACAAATGTAGTGCGTACACATGCTGAATTTAAAGTGGAGGTGAAAGATGGAATCAGCCTCAAAGAGAACAACTCCCACTGAGCCAGGTGGGGGCTGAAAAGGAAAGACAAGAGATAACTTTGATCATTTTTAGCTCTCAGTTAGATATATCTCAACTTTATTAGTGTTTGATGTGTCATAGTAGGACTGAAAGTATGACATATTTAGACACGTCGCATCGCTCACCATGTCTCCTTAAGAACCAACTCAGATTGCCAAATAATGTTGAACACACAAGAAGCACAGTTTGTTTCAAACCCTCCATGCCTTTGAATAACTGCCTCATTACTGCATAGCCAAAAGGCTCAGTGGACACACATTCTTATCTGTACACTTTGTACTGTTCTGCTGCCTTTCTGGGCTGGGTCATTGATTCCAGTGGAAGGAAATCTCTGCTATGACTTATAGTTCTGCTTAAGTTCTACTAGCTTGTGGTTTAATGAACAACTTTTTTCCAGTTTCAACTTGTCAGTGGCAATGTGCACAAAGCCTGATCCTATAGAGAAAGGCTGTTTTCAGTTTGTGGTGGCAGATCTTGACATGCTTGAATAGACCGACTGGCCCTTAACATCATCTAGGGATTAAATGGAGGATTTGTCATCCACCACCGGTGTTGGGCCTCATTAATGCTTTTGTTTACCTATAGTTTGTTATGGTGTCTATATACTTTTGTCCACATTCCATATTTGTCTGTTTCTTACCACTCATCCTCCAACCAGTGATAGCAAATAGCTGCCTTCTGCTCATTTCTCATTTCTGATTAAAGTCTCTTCCTGCTAAAAGGCAGTTCTTCCTTCCCACTGTCGCCAAATACTTGATCATCAAACCACTGGGGTTCTAATACAATGGGGTCTTTAGTTTACAATATATTACAATACAATATATATCTTGAGACGACTGTCATCATCAGCTGAATTGAATTTAACTGAATTAAATATTATTAACTTGAAACTTTGATTTCACTTTGATTTGAACTTCAGTGGAACTACTTTTAATGATGGCATCCTTTATTTATTCCTTATTTTACTTTTTACAGCAGTTTATACCTGAAGCTACTTTTTGCCAAGTCACAAGCTGGTCACCACAGTGGGTGGCTCCGCATGTTTGATTTGGCATTTTTCCGCTGGATCCTGTCCCTGATGCAACCTCGGAGAATTTACAACAGTTCTTAATAGAACGGACCAAAAACACACAAACCTAAACTAAGAGAATCAGAGCCAGAGAGTAACCGAATACCCGGAACCAGCCCCATTATTTTCTTGCTGCCTCGTTTCCCCCTTGCTGCTTCTTTCATGGCGACACTTGTACTTTGGTGACTCAGACACTCTCAGCGGGAGCTGTGGGGTCAGACAGACTGTGATGTGGCAAATGACTGAATGAATTATTGATCTGATGACTTTGATCTGGAGGAGACTGAAGGCACACAGACATGTCTGGCTACAACCAAGCAGTCTTGTAGTCTACCCTCTGTTTTTAGGTCTCCTGTTTCTCTGGCTTATTTTCCATCACAGTGGACGTCTCGGTACATTCATTTTAGCAGCACAGTTACCCTACACTGCTGATTATTGTAAGGACACTGGGAGAGTTTGAGAAATCTTTCACATGATACATTGTTGCAGGTCACCTGTATTTCAAGAGACATCTAGTGTTATATGTCTCCATCTAGTAGACGTATAACCATTCCTGTCTGGGCATGTACAGTCTCATCTTCTCAAAAATGACTAATTGGTGTGAACTCTGTCTTAATTGTGACAGGTTTACAAAAGGTCCACGAAATACATTCAGGTGATTGTGCTTTTTGATTTGTCTTTTTTGGTGCTGTCAGCGTTAATCTCGTTAAAATGACGTTAACGCCATAACCACATTAATGTGGTAAATCTCCGTAAGCGAGTTAGCGCTGATCGACAAAAGAATAAAAGAAGGTGGCTTATGATCCAGTAATGATGACTCATCATCTGTATCATTTCATTTCATCATTTCTTTGTAAAACCACCAGTCATTTAGATTTTTCACCAATCCGGTGAAAGTGTCTAGATAGACTGGAACAAAATAGATTTAAAATGTCTTTCACCATAATGAAAGTGTCTCATCAGCACAATTTCAACATGCAAACAAGTACTAAAGGTTTAGCAGCATTGGTGTGTGTTAGTCAAACAGGCTGAGCCCAAAGGTGTGCCACAGTAATTGCTTTATTGAACAGTCAGGTCAGGTCGACTCACTCCATTCAGCATTTCTAACCTGTTTACAAAAACATAATCAGTATTGGATTTGGTGGAGATTATGTGGGATTACTCATTGCATGGTCTAATTTAAATAGCGGAGATTCATTAGTTTTAGTTTTAATGGACAATTTTAGCTTTGCAAAGTCAGGAGTCTTGTTTCATTTGTATTAGTTTCACTCGATAGTTCTGGTGCCTTGTAGCCTAAATGCAGTTTCTGCCAGTAAAACAATCCCAAAGGGAAGAACAGAGTAGAGTTGTGCACTAAGTTTACCTGAGGGAGAGGATGAAATGGAAGAAGATGGAGAGGATGGGAAGACAGAAAAGGCAGGTTAGTTTTTTTTTAATAAGATGGGGGGTTTTTGTCCCCTGAGACTGAGGGTCCAAGTCTCGCACCAAGACAGATGTCGACTGATGTTTAGAGGGATGAAGTTTAAAGTTTAAAGGCTATATATGATTACGTGTGTTCAGTTTAAGTAGAAGGGGAGAACAGGTCGGGTATGGCACTAGAGGAGGACGGGGCAGCTTTGTAATAATCTGCAGAGTTCAGATTTTACTGCTGAGCTGTTAGTTCCTTCTGTTGCACTGCTGAGTCCAGCAGGAAAAGCAAATTTCACTAATTAAGTTAGATAAAACTGAAATGATATCCTGGGGGGGAAATTAGGCTGGAGATAAGATGCAGACAAAAATGCGTGAAGATAATTCTACTAATTAAAACAACTGAACAATCAGGCAGGAGATAAATGTGTCAAAATTTGTCTTAATTTGAAGTTTTATCAAATCTATTAAGATTGTGTTATTTGTTAAGTTCTTTCAATTAAAATCTGATTGATTTAGCATTTTCTTCTAAACACTGCAGATGGGAAAAAAGTGCACACTAATGCAGGAATATTTCTTAATGCAGAATATGATCTTCCTTCTACTGTTGACCTCTTGTGGCTAATTAAATGACTGTTGTGATGGACTTGGACTTGCAGCCTGTAGGCTGTTCCAATGAAGACAGCCGTGTGGTGTGTTGGTTGTTAGCCCAAAGCTCACGTCATGTTTACAGTGATGATTGTAGACATGTCGGCTGGGTCACTTTAGGACAGAATTAAATATTTGCTTTTTTTTTGTGAGTTCTTTGGTAAAATTACAAAATTCGAATTGTCAGGGTGGGACATCCAAATGTACACCAGTGAGGCATAACATTATTATCACCTACCTAATATCGTGTTGGTCGTCCCCCGGGCCACGGACCGGTACCGGTCTGTTAGTCGTTTGGTTCCGGGCTGCGAGAGTTGAGGCTCGGGTGTGAAATTTATGGTTTTCAGGGTTTTTATCGTTTTTTATCGTTATTTTTTTATTGTTTTTATCGTTAACTCGGTTTTCCTGGGTCTTTTCCTGTGTGTTATGAATAAATCTTTCTTTTTTTGGTACTGGTATTGGTTTTATTTTGTTGTATTTATCTGCGACACCTTAAAGGCCGGTCCGTGAAAATATTGTCAGACATAAACCGGTCCATGGCGCAAAAAAGGTTGGTGACCGCTGCTCTATTGGACCATGTTTAGATACTGACTACTGCAGACCCAGAACGCCCCACAAGAGCTGAAGTTTTGAAGATGCTGTGACCCAGTCATCTAGCCATCACAGTTTGTCACATTCTTTCAAATCTTTACTCGTTTTTCTCGTTCTAACACAGGATTTGTTAGAACAGTTCAACCTCCATGTTCAACTTGGAGGGCAAAATGTTCACTTGCTCCCCAATATATCCCACCCACTAACAGGTGCTATAATGAAGAGATAATCAGTGTTATTCACTTCACCTGTCTGTGGTCATGTTATACCTGATCGATGTAGCTTTAGTGCTGAAAACTGCAAGACAAAAAAAGCCTTGAAGGAGTGGTGCCCAATTTAAAATCGGGTGCATTTATCTTGTTTAAAGGTACAATAGCAGATTTTTTGATCCGATGAGAAAGCAGCAAAATAACACTGTTGTGTAAGAATATTTACAATGGAAGTGAAAAAGTAGAAAAAGACTCAAAGCAGCCTGAGAGCAGTCAGTGAGAGTTCAAGTCTGAACAATCAGAAACTTCTTCCATTAATCCTCTCCTGCAGTCGCCCCCTCATCATCAAAAGCAGACTTTTACCAGAGCCCCCTCGCTTTAATCATTCATGTTAAACTGACACCTATTCATAAATTGATGAGCGGCCTTTTTCCGTTTCCTTAGCAGATTTTTTTTCCCTCTCTTTGAATTTGCATACGTGATTGGCCTCTCTTGTACTAATACTTTTCTCATATGTTAATGTAGCCAAGCGAGAGCTCTAATTTAATACATCAGCGATAATGACCCTGTCTGGCCTGAAGATTAGTATGTTTAGTGTTCAAGTGAGAGTGTTTCAGTTCACACATCCTTTCAGCCCGGCACACATCTCTTTGCATATTCACCCTCACAGCAGCTCACTGGGATGCAGCTTTGTCTGCTTCTCTCATCTCTCACTGAGCTCTACTGATTTTACAATCACAATTCCAAAAAAGGTTGATTTGCTAGTCTCTCATATTTTATTCACAGTAGAACAAAGAAAACATATCAAATGTTTAAACTGAGAAAATGAAGATGTTTTCAAAAAGTGGGGCTAGAAGCAGCAAAGAGCTGGAAAAGCAGTATTACAAAGAAAGAGCTGAAAGAACATTTTGTAAATAGTTACATTAAATGGCAACAGGTCAGTAATGTGACTGGGTATAAAAAGAGCAGAGGTTCATCTGCATCTTCAAATTATTCCACAAATTTTAGAATAATGGTCCTCAACATAATATTGTGAAGATTTTGATGTCATTACCTAGAGTACAAAATTTCATTAAAAGATTCTGATAACCTGGAGAAATGGCTGTATGCAAGGGTCAAGGCTGAAAATCGGTATTGGATGCAATGGGCAACAAGCAGATCTCTTCATATTTGGACAGGCCTTTTCTCTTGTTGGAAATGAGTTAAAATGTTTTATTTTTTGGTAAATTTTTTCTTCCATATTAACTTTGGTCAAATTCTCTCAGTGAAGAGGAGAAAAGGCTCTGAGTTTGTGTGTCTGTGTTTCTATGCACGTGTACACAGTTCTGTGTGTGCTGTCTCTGACAGAAGTGGGTTACCCTCAGCTAAGAACAAAGCAGGGAGTTTGCCACTTTGATTGGTGATGCCAAACCCAAGCTGGGATGATTACAAGCTCACAGGGAGCTCCCTGGGAGGCCAGCGAAAACTGATTTGGCCAATTACCAGTACCACATAATAAAAACTGTACTCAATAATCACATCATAATTCAGCATTACTACTTATTAAGATAGAAGATGTGCGTGGAAAAATGACCCTGCAGGGAAAAAATGGACATTACCATAGAGACAAAAGCTGTAATCAAGATTTAAGGAGCTGAGGTGCCATTAAGCATCAGAGGTAATTACACCTTGATTAAACACCAGATAGGTGACTGACTGATTGAACATGAGTGATTAAACATGGTGCTGTAGATACAGACTATGTAGGGACATTTGTTTTACAGAGGAAGTAGGCGTGAGGAAGTCAAGTTCAATGCTCGAATAACAATTTCTCAAAACGGAGGTATTAGTGCACTTGAAAGCTACTTTTTTTCCACTGGTGAAAAGGTTACCAGCACGTGGCAAATACCTCTACTGTTCCAAAACGCTGCTATTACCTGATTCCCGCTAAGACCATAACAAGTACAATCCTCCTGAGCCAAATCATGTGCTTTTCTTAAAAGATATTGACAAAATGCACTGCTTTTAAAAAGTGATGTTGCAGTTCAGAAAACAAAAGGTCCTATTACAGCAAAGTGAGGTAAAAGCTTTTCAATGTATTAAGTGCATTCAGTAACAAAAAAAGCACTTAAGAAGCCAAGTAATTAACTTTATCTATAATGTATGTTTGATTAACTTATTACTCACCAACCAAAGTACACTCATGACATCACCCACTGGTTTTGACATTTTAAAGCCTCAAAGTGACAAGAAGTGACTTTATACTGTATAGATGAGAAGTTGGAGTACAGTTATTAGCAAGCTATATTCAAACTGTACAGCTGCAAATCACAGACATATATCTGCTAATTGGTGCTAAGCAACAGACTCATTAAATACTATACTAAAATCCCCAATTCTAAAATCCAACCTATCCAAACATCTTGGATAGGTTGGAGCACACAGTAGGTAGTATTTCCCTCCCTTCACCCCCCAAGTAGGTTCTGCAAAAGGCCACCTTCTTCCTGGTTAAAGGGAGTTTTCCCTTCCCACTGTTCCCAAGTTCTTGCTCATATTAGGGCCTTTGATTGTTGAAGGTTTTCTCTATTATTGAAGGGTCTTTGACCTACAAATATTATATAAAACACCTTGAAGTGACAGTTGTTGAGCACTATATAAATGAAAATGAATGGAATTATTTAACAAAAAAAATCAAACTTCCTCGTATCCGTAGAGATCAAAGCCATGTTTTGTACCATAATGTAAATAAGCCTTTTTAATTCTGGTAAGTTGAAGTTAAAATGGGAATCAGTGGCGATTGATTGGTTTATGGCAGGGGTGTCCAACTCCAGGCCTCAAGGGCTTGTGTCCTGCAGGTTTTAGATGTGTCCGTGATCCAACATAACTGATTTAAATGGCTAAATTACCTCCTCAACATGTCTTGAAGTTCTCCAGAGGCCTGGTAATGAACTAATCATGTGATTCAGGTGTGTTTACCCAGGGTGACATCTAAAAGCTGCAGGACACCGGCCCTCGAGGCCTGGAGTTGGACACCCCTGGCTTATGGGGTCACCTTCAAATGGCCATTGGAGGAACTGCAGCCCCCCTTTTTTTGTTTATATTTCCACATTTTCTTCATTTCATCACCCCAGTGATGCTTTTTAGTGAGCAAAATTTGTAGATGACAAACCAAGCAGTCACTATAAACACATTGTTTTTTATGTGATAGTCAATTATTTAGTACTTATTTCAGCTCTAAAAGCATCATTTGCGTGAAGCTGAAATGGAGAAACTTTATTTTACACCATGCCCACTGACAGCTGGGACAGGCTCCACTCCCCTCCGACCCTGAATTGGCCAAACGGTTAAGAAAATGGGTGTACGTCTGGACCATGCTGTCAGGAACACCCACACTCTGCCATTAATTCTTAACATCATTATTCCACCTGCACGCAGCATGGCCGTTTCCAGCTCTGCCACCACGCAGCTTTGGAAAAATCCACAAGTTGTGTGAATACAAATATTTTTTGAGAACAGCCTAATCTAACTTGACGGCCACTGAACTGTCTCTGGACTCTCTCGCCACTCTCTTGAGGCGTCCCTTGTTCAAACACACAGATTAACCTACAGTCAGACTGTAAGATTTATGTGAATTTTCTCTTTGGGGTAGATTGCAGAAGATTGCATGAGCATTACGTTGGATTCAGCTTAGCATCCAAAGCTAGTACACGAGTGGGAGTGAGCTCTTTGGTTTTGTTGACTCCTTTGTTTGGTGCTCAGTAAATGTCTGTTTTTACTCCTGTTTCTTTCGTCACTCTCTTTCCTGCTTATTATTCAGGGTGGAGGACTGATTGGATATCAAAAAAGCTATTTTAATTAGGTGGTATACACGAGGATGGGAGGGATTACACGTCGGATTACACATTAAAAATAGCCCCGTCCCACTTTGCATGCTTCCCTGTCTCTGTGTCTAATCTGACTGTTGTCTGAATAATGCTGTTAATCCACAGCAGCTCCCGAAGAAAGAAACAAAATCCTCATTTCAGTGTTAATGAACGATAATTATTACAGATGGAGTCCTTCAGGCGTGTTTGTAATTAAAAGACAACTCACACACACAAACGCAAGCGCACAAGGAGTAAACAAGTCAGTATTGTGCACACTCCTCCAGAACTGAACAAACAGGCTGTGGGAGTTTTTTGAGCTAAAGTAACTGGAGTGATTTACATTTACACCTTTTTTTTCGGAATATGATTATTCTTAACCTCTGTCTGAAGACATCTCAGTTTTCAGTGCAGAGGAATTTGAAACATGGTGCCGCGTCTCTTCAGGGGAGTGCAGGAGGTAAAAGGGACGAGTGTTTGGTCCACTCATCCACACAGTCAGCAGCTGGAGCTGCAGCAGAGTCTCAAACAGCTCACAGAGGCAATTTACGGCACTTATGCTCTCTCCTTTCTGAGTCATACCTCCATCAAGGGTGAGCACGTGGATTTGCACATGCACAGTTTTAGATCAAGTCTGAATCAAAATGCAAACTGTCGTGAATAACTATCCACAAGCTGCCTTAAAGACAAGATATTCTGCAAAAGCACAGAGTCATAACTTAAACTGCAACAGTGAGCTCTGAGGTATAAAAAGCACCTGTGCCTGTACACAATCACTAGAAATATCCAGTTAAAAACTGCTACAAAACTTTGTCAAGTTTCTCTCCAAAAGTTTAATTTCTACCATGCATGCATACAGATTTTACCACATTATGGCTTAACGGCTAAATCCAAACACGTTTGCTCGTACAACACGATCACTCTAAAAATGTCACTGCCGTAACAAGGACAGCAGTCTTCCATCTTCCATCACAGGGTTAAAGGTGATGTCTTCTTCTGCTGTGCACATGCACAACAGCATGACTAGCCAATATTGTCCTGCTTCAGCTGCCGATTGGCGGGGGTGGGACATATGTTTAATTAGATTGCTCGAATCTAAACTGTGCTTGGGCACACACCTTCCCAGAATGGCAACTGCACCTCAGTAACTGCAGTAGAGCCGTTTGTTGGTAATACAGAGTCTAAACACACTATATTGATAATGCCTCAGTTAAGCAAAATGTAATCAGCTGTAATAGAATCTAGCTTGATCATTACCAATAGAGCAGCTAGTGTTCATTGTCATTTTCAAAGCTCTGACACTATGTGTATAGACTCAATCAATTCTCTCCTTGTCTGTGTTTCAGTCACTGTTTTGTGTGAGATTTATTTGATCCTCCGTCAACCTCTCAGTTTCACCACAGACGGGTATAAATGCAAACAATGAAATCACTCACTGCAGCTTAGGCTCCACGTTGATTCAACACAGCACTGAAAGACTTCAGTGTGTCGGAGTTTACATTTAATACCTTAGATTTTCTTTCAGGATTCTTTGACTGTCTCTGTTACTCTTTCATTGTTCTTATAACCACTGTATGCTTTCTGGGTTGGGCGTTGCCATTATCTCCAATCATTTTCAGCGTCAGACACTGAAAGTCTCTGCACCAGCATCTATTAATACTACAAAGCATGCAACTTGCTAATGCTGACAGTGCGTTATTCTAGTTATTATGCAGGAGCTTAACGTGTTTCACTGAGCGCGCTGGAACATAAACACGAGTTTCATTCTAACTGTGGAGTTCGGCCTGTGCTTTTTAATCTGTGGTTCGCTTTTCAGACTGCACACTGAAACCACAGTAAGTGCTAAAAGCTTGAAACTGGGACGTTGCGTCATTGTTGTGGTTTTAACATCTAAGTTGCACCACTTGTCTAATTCTAAGGCTTCAGTAGGCTAGATTTGTAGGATAGAAATACACCTGTGTGTCCTTATATGAGATCACACAGGGGCTGAGGCACGGAAGCCCATCCGTGAGAGGCCAAATGAAATTCTCGGTTAAGAGGCTGGAAGTAAATCTCAACACAGGGAATGACAAATCAAACAGAACAGCTCTTAAGCTGCTGTGAATGAGCATCCTGTCAGGAGGAAGTTGGACTCACTGAAATCTGCCAGTTTGCTGGTAGTGAAGGAAGTGCCTTTTATTTGTAATTGAAACCATCCATCCATTTTTTGTTCATTTATTCAGTTCAGGGTCGCGATGGGGCTGGAGCCCATCCATGTCCATGTCACAGGGCGCTGTGCCACTGTACACCCTGAACATCTGGTTCAGAGCCAACACATAGACCATTCATGCTTACCTTCCTATAGTCAGTTGCACCAGTTAACCTAAGCCCGTGCATGTCTGTGGACTGTGGGGAGTACCCAGGGAGACGGCGCTAACCACCACACTGCTGCGTCTCTCCATGATTGAAACCACCTTAGCAAAAGAATGGCTGAAAAGCTCGATTTGCTTTTTAATGTGTGCTTCATTGAGGTTGCTTTGAATGCCCCAGTAAGGCCTCATTTAGATTTCTGCGGGGAATCTGTGTAGAGCCTACCACATAACCAATGCAAGAGGCCGACATCATGCCCGCATTCATGCTCGTGCTGCTGTGTTACTGTATGTGTTGATTACCTCGTAGTCATCTCCCATGTTTTCTATGCGGTGTAAGCTGATACTAAGAGCTTCCCACTTCGCCAAGTACTTGCTTGGAGATCATCTGACTGTTGGGGTTTGCTCTGTATTATTGTAGTGTCTTTACCTTACAATATAAACTGCCTTGAGGTGACTGTTGTGATTTGGCACTATATAAGTTGAATTGAATTGGATTTGTGATGTTATGATCATTTTTTCTCATATTGAGATGATGTTAGTCATTCTCTCACTGATGAATTCAAAAACTGAGAAGAGAAAGTAGTTGGAAATGCACAGGCAGAATCACCAGTACTGAACAGGCCGATCACTATAGCTGTAGGCTGTTCTTTGATTTCTTGGGAGATGCACGTCAGATTATGGCGTAGGGTTTCAGAAGGGTTTGATTTCATGATGTAGAGATGCAGAGACAGTGTGTCTGTGTATCTGTGCGCTGTTTACATGTTGCTCTGACATTAGTTTAGCTGGTGTTTATTTTTCAAATCTTATTTTCTTCTAACTTTGAAAAGAATCCTTCATGCAGACTGGATTTCTACCTGTGTGAGCCTTTGTTTTACCAGGGGAGCACGTCTCATAGCTGTATTAAGTTTCAGACTTTTGAATTCTTAAATATTTTCTTTTCAAAGGAGGATAAATGTTGTTGCTTTTTTGGTATGAAACTCAAATAGATCCAGTGTTGTTGAAACGTTACTTTCAAGCACAGGAATACTTGGAAAGTAAGAGTTTGCGCACATCTTTGAGAATTTCCCTGAGTTCTTTTATGAATTCAGGTTGTCTCAGTGTCTCTTGTCTCTTTATGCAATCCCAGACTGGCTCCATGATGTTGAGATCAGAGCTCTGTGGGGATCATAGCATCTGTAGCAGGACTCCTTGTTCTTCACTTTTTGTAACTGTGGCTGTATGTTTGGGCTCATTGTCCCACGGTACAAGGAATTTGGGACGATCAGAGTCCCTCCTGATGGTAGTGCATGATGACAACAAGTCTAAAAACTGCCTGGCATGGTGTTGTACATAAGATGCTGAATACACAAGGTTACGTTACGTGTCACACTCCCAGAGGAAGCACAGAGTAAGTGTAGTATTCAAACTTAAGATAATAGATAATCGTCTCATTTTTGGACTGTGATGTAAGTATGTTGGTAAAATGATTCATATTTAATGAAAGCAGACACTTGTTTTGGAAGGCGAACAGAGATCACATTTGTTTTGAGATAAGAGCGATTCCACCACTTTATTTTCCATTTAAAATTAAAATAGTGTCACAAGTCCCCACAAAGAAACATGGGATGGACTTGACCAATGTATTGTAGTTAATCGTCCAGGCCTGGTGTTTGAAATATAACCACACTGCCATGTAGGTTTTTTTTTTAATCTTTTTTTAGAAACTGGTTACCTTTCAAATAAAGTCACCTACATTTTGGTATCATCCCTTCAGTCATCATTGCTGATGATCCCAACCCTAACCCTAGCTCTAACTAGAGATGTTCCTGGCAACTGTTCCTGGACAGTTTAATAGACAGTGTCAAAAATTGTCTATTGTTTTTCTTCATTAATGAATCATAATTTAAATGCTGCCATTATGCATTATAAACATTGCACATTATATTTCCAACGCAAAAAGGAAGAAGAAGAGTCTCTCCAGAGTGTCCTGGGTCTGCCCTGGGGCCTCTTCCTGGTAGGACATGCCTGATCGGAACACCTTACCCAGTAGGCGACCACTTGAACTGGTTCCTTTCAATGTGGAGGTATAACGGCTCTACCCTAAGCCCCCCACCAAATGACTGAACTCCTCACCGTCTCCTCATCTCTAAGGCAGCGGCCAGCCACCCTTCAGAGAAAGTTCTTTTCTGTCCGTTGTATCAACAATCTCATTCTTTTGCCTTTAAAACAACTAACAATAATAATAACAATAATGAAAACAGAAACATAGCTTTAAAGTTTTATGGCCTTTCTCATCAACGATGCTCCATCTGGTGGCAGATGGCTCCATAACATTTAAGACACAGCAATTTACCGACACTGGGCATCAATCAAAATGTTAAACGACTACCACGTCTGGTACCGACTAGTGCCTGTAGCAACAATTAGTCAACTAATCATGTACATCCTTAATGAATATATTGTTTTTATTTTCATAAAATTTTTCTCTCAAGTCTTGGCATTCAGGGAACAAAGAATAACTATTCTCCACACTCCAAAAGAAGTCCACTTTGCCTTTGTCCAAAATACAGAATTAGGATAAGGTTATCACTGATAATGATTTCAGCCTTAAAGCTTTTTAATCTAGGCTTTCCAAACAGGAGAAAATTCTATAAAAAGAGGTTAAAAAGGGGTGGCCATTAATCTGACTCTGACCCTAGATGGGTTGCCTTTGACTGGGTTAACCTCCAAAGAGGTTAGTTGTTTGTTTGGTGTGATGGATTGCTTTTTGAACATGGAGATGGATGGGAAAGTCTATATATTTAATAAAAGCAGCTGCATATTTTGGAAGATGCGTGGAAGGTCACGTATGTCCTCATTGTCTATTTAATATAAAAACTGCTGTCAGGAAATGCATTCAGGCAGCACTACTGCATACACTTAGAAATGCATTGCCAGTAATGTCCAATGAAGACTAAATATCTTCTTTTTTTTTAAACCTTTAAGTCTTTTGTGTTTCACTGATGGTATATTTAGCCAGGACGAGCTGACCTCCAGTCCCAGTGGAAATGCTGGCATTTTAACATAGCACAATGGAAAGCCTTTGAATTTGCATTCATTTTAGTGAGCCATAAAAGCAACAGAGTTTCCGAGCTGGCTCGGGAACTGTCCAGCAGTGAAATGCCCATAAATAGTGATGATAAACTGCATCTGTGTGTAAATGAGCCAGCCACTGACACTTTGGCTCATTTTCAAACAGCGGGTTTCACCTTTTCACCATGCTGAGAGGAAACCTGCAAAAACATTTAACGTTGAGACTTACACATACATTTTTCAGAGTACAATGGAGGCTGTGTCACAAACACCTCTCTTCCCGGTGCCCTTCACAGGCTGCTGTGGGGGTTACTACAAAGTCTTTCCGTTTACTCTCCATTGCAAGGTAATGTAGAAATGTGTGGCCTCATTGTCTGTGGGATCAATAAGGATGTTTTTTGGCCAATGGAACAGCAGAGTATTGATCCAGAGATCACTTGATTAACTTGACGAACAGTCAGAACATGTGAATAATGTTTGCAGGCAGGCCAAACATTCCACAAAGATTCATAAATTAGCCTCCGGTTTCATCACAGCTTTAATTAGCAGATCTGTGCCAGTATACCATTTGTTAGCAATGTCAAGAACCTGTTTTTCATTTGGAGAAAAATGCTTAGTTGAATAATTTAAAGAAATGTGTTTGTGGAACACAAAAGCATAAATCGCAGTCATGCCAATACACAGAAAATTAGAATGACGCACACATAATAAGCACATATTTGGCGGCAGGAAGTGCAGAGTTATGGTTAGTGATGCTAATGACTTGCTCGCTGATGTACTGTATTAGCTAACTATTAAAGAGCATTATTTTCCGCAATATTGTTTTTGTTAAGTATCACATAAACCACTAATTGATTGCCTGTTGAACCAATTAAAAGTCTGAGATATATAACATCAGAAAATACTGAAGCATTCTAGTTTTCTAAGCCTGAGGTAGCATCGTCGGCTTATATTTACTGCTGCAAATGGTAAAGATATTTGAAAATCGGTTTAGTTAATATTGTACAAATGTTTGGGCTGTTTCAGAAAATGGGCTGAACATTGCCACTTTCTTAAAAACACACAACTGCTGTGGCACCAGATATTTACAGACGAGGACCGTTGTTGTTTATTGGTTTGATTTTACCCACCAGGTGGCGCCAAAATAGTAAAATTATCTGTAAGGTTTTGATCGTACTGCCAAGTTTGACATTTCTTTTTCTTTGCACTTCTCTTCTCTGCCTTCTGCGCGGTCTAAAGTAACAACATGTATTCCTTTCTGTTCTTCACTAAGCTCTTTCTCTCTCCTTGAAGTCGATGCCCTCTGTATCCAGTTGATTCAAAATATCAGATCACATTTCCTCTGGCCTTTTGTCTAATGGGCTTTTCGCAGATCTCCTGATTGGGATAGCAAGTGAAATATTTGTGTGTGCACAAGAGAAGTCAAGGTTACCCTTTGATACACCATCTGATTCTAAATAGCTATATTTTCTCCACATTTATCTGATGAAGACAATGTACCTTTCAGATATGCATACACAGCTGCAGGCTGAGCTCTTTAGCCGTTGCCTTCCCCAAAGTGTCCCTTGTAGCAGTACTGTATGACTAAGCAGAAACAGCTTCACTAGTACAATGATTGATATCTGATACTTTGTGTCTTACTGAATGCTGTCCGAGAACTATTTCTCTCCAAGAGGTAAGATCGTCTGTCTTACGTGGACTGAACCTGAGCTGCCTTTTTGTTTTGGTTTGGTTCTTTTGCTTTTTGTCATCCTGTATTTTTCTGCTTGATCATTCCTGCCTATGTATGTGCATGTGTTACTGCGGTGGTGTTATTTTGTTGTTGTTTTGTTTTATGTATTATTCTGTGATATCAGTGGAACTACTACGCTTTGCCACCTAGATCCCCCCATGTAATGCATTGTCATGAAAACCCTTTGAATCGTGGTTTTACAATGCAAAGCTGCAGAGGGCGTCATAAGAACATGACATGTTTGAAGAAACACTCTACAAAAGATGAATTTGGTTAGAAAAGTTTGCCCAGTAGTTTGGGAGGAAAAAAATGAAATAACTTTTTAAAACACCAATCAGAAGTGTTCATTTCAGTGGAATATTTCTTTGTTTTCTCTCAAGAACTGAGTTTGTGCATCTCAGAGTAAAAAATCCCACCAGTATTGCCTAAGACTTGAAAGGTCTGCAGCTTTGCAGCATGCTCTTTTAAAAGCAGACATGTTCACATCTTTTTTTGAAGGCCTACTGTGTATTCACCTACCCCTCTCTCTCTCCCTTTCTGCTCTTTCCCTCTCCATTTTTCTTTTGTGAACAGTTGATCAAAGTATGTTTGAGAACTCCATTGCGCAGCAGCAGAGTCCCCAGACCTCGAGGCCAGGGCCGTCCTCGACCCGGCGCTCCGCGGCGACGACTAATTCCAACCCGGGGTCCAGCTGCGTGGACTCGCCCTCCTCTGGAGGACAGCAGAGGCTGAAAAATGCCATTAACCTGGGCAAAGCAGTCGGGGCAAAGGTTAGTGCCGCACAAGCAGAAACGGGACATTGAGCTCAGCAGGTCCTGTATTCTTTTACCCTTTGAAATAAGCTCATATAGTGTGACTTATTGAAAGGAAAGCAGGTTTAAGATCTTTTT
The DNA here is from genome assembly GCF_013358895.1 of Oreochromis aureus. Lineage (NCBI taxonomy): Eukaryota > Metazoa > Chordata > Actinopteri > Cichliformes > Cichlidae > Oreochromis > Oreochromis aureus. The sequence continues at coordinate 28,403,807 of NC_052958.1, read as the reverse complement.
ATTCTTTCAGCTGAGCCGATAAACATTTGTATCAAAACTACCTGCAAAGGTTAAACCTTTCTTTCCTTCTCGTCTCTCCTTCTTTCAGGTCAATGACTTGCTAAGAAGAAAAGAGCCCAGCAACCTCGGAGACATTGGGGTCACGGAGGTCAACAAGAATGTTGGTGCAGTTTGGAGCTGCATGGAGCAACTCAGTCAGACTGCTGCCAGCAGGTATGCACCCTCATATCCACACACACATTCATACTTCATCTTAGTACTGAGCAAACTGCTCCCCCCAAATAATTAACAGGCTTCTACGTCAAAAGATTTTAGGATGAATATGTGAAACTCGGAGGCCTTTCCACACGTTTAATTAATTAATAAACCCACTGAAAGACATTATCTTAATTTATTCAAAAATATTCCATTACCTATACTGAGCAGAGGACGTATCTATCACTGCAGAATTGGGCTGTGGGTCAGAAAAGGTGAATAATTTACGATTTTTCCTGTGAAATGTGGCTTTAAATTAATGATGATACATCCGAGGTGCCTGGGAGATGCCTGGAATTGAATAAGCCAGTTTTTCACTTTGAAGTTTTCAGTTTTAGGGGGTTTATTTTATTTTTTGTTTTTTGAATGTGTCGACTTAACATGATTATGTACTCTCATACACGTGCTTTGGAGGATTTTTCGTCTGTTGTGTCTCGCCCTGAAGATTGGCCGAGTAAAAGTCATTTTTCAGCAGCTCAGGTTCCATTTATCTCCATTCGCTGCACCCAGAACAGATTTAGCTTCATTTAGCAGCGATCTAAAGATTGTTCTGGACCACCAGCTGGTTCTGCAGAGTAATAGCTGACTCACTTCTCATTTTTGAAACGTGAATGCAAGATGAGGTGCGCAGGACCTTCCCCTGTTCCCCAGACAATACAAAGCCTCTGACCTCCTTAACACGTTTTTTTTTTTCTTGGGTTTTTGATGTTAATGATGCTGCTTTTGTGACAAAAAAGGTGCATTTTCTGATGACAGACAGCACAGCAGTGCTTATTGAACTGTCTCCACCTGTCAGCTGCAATGAAAGGTCACACAACAGTAATAATTTGTGATCGCCGTGGCCTCTAGCTACAGGATTACGTGCTGACGTCGTCTGGAACAGCTTAAGAATTTAGCGTGTTTTTTGTAAACACGCTCACTGAACTAAGTGAGGAGCTCCGAGCACGAGCGAACGTAGGTTTAAGCTCTTGTTGCTTCTCTCCAGCCGCCTTCCTCCTCCATCACTCAGCTTGTTCTTATTAGCAGGCAAGAGCAGCTTTGAAGTCTGAGTCATCCTGCCAGGTTTCATTCTTCTATCAGTGGCGCTGAAGCGGCATGCAAACTTTGGATGGCCTTTGTTCAACAAAGTCTCATTCAGTTAAAATATGAAACAATTGGTGGTTCTTTGATGCAACAAACGGCCCCTGACAGGATTCTATTATTCTGCAAAAAAATCACAGCGGGGCCATCAGCCAATTAGCTGTCAATTTTTCTTGACATGTTTAGTTATAGTCCCGCCCACAGTTTTAATGTGTACCGACTGCAGAATCTGAAATTTTGTCCTGCTGCGTTTTTCTTTGCCTGAATAGTTTGTGCCTACTGTAAATGCAGCATTACATATTGGTTATTTATGGATTGCTTCCTTAGTTATTACAAACCCTAGCTTCAGTGTTTGTGCCTGTATGTAGGCTCTGTGACAGGTCATCTGCTTTTATCTGCATCCAAATGTAGTTCTAGAATGTTTTACACAACGTAACGTTGTTATGAAGGAGGAAACTATCCATCAGAGCCTAAATTGTTTTTGTAAAGCAACAGACAGTGCCCGAGAGAGGTGAAGAACAGTGCAGGCAGGGTGGAGTGGGTGGAGACAAATGTCAGGGGCAATTTGTGACAGATGGATAGCGGTGAGAGTGAAAGGGAAGGTTTACATGATGGTAGTAGACCTGCTACAGTATGATTTATGGTTTATAGATGGTGGCACTGACAGAGAGACTGAATCTGGAGGTTGAGGTGGCAGAGTTGAAGATTTCTGTTGGGAGAGAACAGGAAAGATCGAGCGGTATGGAGACAAAGTCAGGGAGGCAAGACTGAGATTGTTTGGACAAAGGATGTTGAAGATGAAGCTGCCAGGAAGGAGGAAAAGAGGAAGAGCGCAGGGAAGATTCATGGATGTAGTGAAGGAAGACATGGAGAGGGATGGATGCTAGGGATAGGCTGAGAAGCAGGTGATCTGCCATGGCGACCGCTAAGGGGAGTCTGCCAGTGAAAATGAGGCTGTAAACATGCTGTTTAATGCTGTAGAGCTGGCCATTTTAACATGGAGACTTTGGCATAAAGATGACTTTACTTGCAAACAGCCGCTCTTACATGTAGCAAATCAGGAGGTTAAAAACCGACTGGCTTTCCACTGCATTGTTTTACAACACCTTGTTGCAGCTGTCCCTTTCTTTGCTCTCCATCTCTCCTTCAGCTTGAACAGCTCTGGTCAATTTAAGCAGCTAAACTTCATCAGCATAAAATATGTTTAGGAATCGATTTCTTCTTTGTGGCAGCGTATGGCAGAAGTTTCAACTGTAGTCACCACTTAAATGTTCTCTGTCTATCTTTCGTTGCCTCGCTTCATCTCCTTTTTCCCTTCTCTCCCCTTACCTTTATTCCTCTCTTCTATTCCAGCCACATCACCTCCTTTGAATCCTTCCCTCGGCTGGACCCTCCACCCCCATCGGGGAAGAAGCGCCTCCCTCGAGCACTGAAGACGACCCAGGACATGATGATCTCCTCTGACCCCGTGGTCTCCTCCCCCGACCCTGTGGATTCTTCCTCCTTCCCTTCCTCCCCTGAGAAGACATCCCCCATCACTCAGGAGGAGATAAGGAATGAGGAGGAGCAGCAGCAGGGAAAGGAGGAGGAAAAGAGGTCATCGGGCCCAGCAGAGAGGAAACCCGGAGCTGATTCTGAGACAGCTGAGATCAATGACAACGTGGATACAGTGATAGGTGGAGAAGAGGATGGCGTAGAAGTGCGAAGTGCTGATGAAGGCATGGATGAACACGTGCTCCAGCTCCAGCTCTCTGTACCAGACCTCATCAATAAAGATCCCCCTCTGGAGTCCAAAGCCAAACAATGCGACGTCTGGCAGAAGGCGCCGGGGCCGGACTCGCGGCTGGCCTCCACTCCCTGCTCGGGCAAAACTCCCTGCCGCATCAGCCTGGGCGAGGATGTCCTGCTGGGGAATGGCGCCCCCTGTAGCAAAGCCACTGGAGGGAGCGCTGAAGACACGGAGCACCATCCAGACCTGCTGTCGTTTGAGTAACACACAGAGCTGGGGCCAAATAACCAGTTCAGTAGATTTCAAAAAGCATTTGAAGTTTTTCTCTTAGTGTCCATCCCAGAAACGTGTGTGGAGGTAATTCAAACAGACTGCAGCGAGTACTGCAAATCAAAAATTCACTGCCACTTTTCAGTTTTTCAACTCGACCTTCTCTGGGCTTTACTTTAGGAAAAGGGAACACATACTTCAGGACCGAGGGCTCTTTATCATTTTTTTAATCTGATTTCTGGATGTGGGATTAGCTGAAAGGTCACGGTTATTACGCCTTGCTTTCTAACACGGCTGATCTTAATGAATGAAAACAAAAACTGACCAGCATGAGACAATTAATGAGCAGCAACAGAGGAAATAAGCGGGACTCTTTTATGTGCAGTTTTTTAATGCTTCTGATTTATTCCCTGTGTATTTCTTATGTATATCAGGTGTCTAACATATCATGTCTTCCTCAGTAATGTAATGATGATGTAACAATGAATGTTTTAAGTGAGATGAAATATCCTTTAAATGGGCTAAAATGTTACAGGAAGTTATTGGCAAGTGTAACCACAAACATTAAATTTTATATTATTTTATCAGTATTAAGATAAAACACTATTGTATTTAGCACCACAATATTTTCGCTCTATTTAAAGGGACATTTCATTGCATTTTTGGTATAAATCATATAAACGCTGCTGCAGCTCAAAGTTATACAGCAATATAATGTACATTTAGACTCATTTAACATAACACTCAAGTGTTAGGAGTTAGGCGCAGGCTCGGGAAAAGGAGACGGAAGTGAGGGGTGGAGAGGCGGGAAGGATGTGAATGTGTAAGATGGAAAAGGTTAGCGAGAAATTTCCTTTCAGTTCAGTCGATATGAAATGTCACGCAGCACTTTCTACTGCAGCAGGGGGAAGCTTTTTGACCCTCAGCTTCACCCTGAAGAAATGATCCCTGTTCGTTCTTGAGCCAACCTGGAACAGAGCTTCCTCCAAAATGGATCTTTGGAACACACTTAAACTTTCGTTTCAGTTATATTTATATAGCGCCAAATCACAACAACACCTCACCTCAATGCACTTTTTCTTGTAAGGTGAAGACCCTACAATTATAGAGAGAAATCCTAACAGTCTGACGACATCCAATGAGCAAGCACTTGGTGAAAGTGAGAAGGAAAAACTCCCTTTTAACAGGAAGCAACCTCCGGCAGAACCAAGCTCGGGGAGGAGCAGGGGCGAAAACCCAAACCAACATGGCCCTGTGTAAAAAAGCGTTCGCCCCCTAAACCTAATAACTGGTTGGGCCACCCTTTGCAACAACAACTGTAATTAAGCGTTTGCAATTCCTGGCAATGAGTCTTTTACAGCTCTGTGGAGGAATTTTGAACCATTCATCTTTGCAGAATTGTTGTAACTCAGCAACTATTTGCACCATAAAGATTTGTTTGCCTGGAAAGTGAACTGATGGAGCTGTGCGTTTGGATCCAGGCTCATAATTTGACCATAACTGAAACACCAATATGATAAAGATTTCCAAAATCATCTTCCCGCTGTGGCTGAACTGAAAGCGAATTCCAGTGACCTCTTTAAAAACACTGATGGAGAGTCGAAAGAGAGACGGGTGGATGGACGGGCAGCTTTTGGAGGGAGGGCTGCTGGAAAGTTGTGTCTGAGCTGAGGAGGAGCAGGATAATTAGCTGTCGGCAGAAAGAGATGAAAGAGGTGCGTTTTTATTCGAGCAGATCATTAAGTGACAGACCAAAGACAGAAGCGATTGGCTCCGTCAGACATGCTGTTTTTTGTCACATTATTTTAGTGAGAAAGCAGGAGCAAAGATTTCTGCAGAAGAGATTCTCTCTCATTTACTTTCACTTCATCGACTCTGAAAAACAAAAAAAAACCCAAAGCCTGTGTATTAATACCTCTGTCGTAGCAGTTCACATGCTCATTTGAAACTTTCCGAATCAGAAAGGGTTTTTTTTATCACTGTAAGAGCAGCACAATCAAGTTGCCATGGTTATTGTAGCACAAGCAAAGCTGTATTTTTATAACACTACTGTGTGAGCATCTGTTCTGCAGATCTGTGCGAGTGGATTAAAGTGGACTTTTGAACTGTGGAAAGTGAACACAAAGATCCCAATGCCCACACACTGAGAAGAACCCATTTTCTGCGAGTGGCCTCAGTGAGTGACCTGCTGTCCTTGTAGGGATACACTGACCTTAGAAAATATCAAAGAGCTCCCAGAGGACAGCGAGACAGAGGCACAGCCACCGCTAGTCGTGGTCAGGTCGTGCCCGGCAGAATGAGAGGAATGTTGGAGCTGAAGTGAGACAGATAAAGGAAGCTTTGTCTCAGTCTGTCTCTCTCTGACTTGGTCTTACTTACTACCATCCACCACCACAATAAAGCAGCTAATGTCTCCCATTAAAGAGTTATTTCACCCAAGTAACAAAACATAACTGTCCCATTAGCTTTAGTGAGCAATCTGCAGGATACTGTGGAGATTTTCTGCTGTTTTCAGCACCCAGAGCAATGCTAATGAAGTGAGAGTGGCAGATGTGACAGGTAGAAATGAAAAGCAGCTTTTTTTTAAAAAATGTGTAAACTGACCCTTTTAGGTAGATGCAAGAGTGAAAAAATATCATTTACTATTACGAAAAAACATAACTACTGACAAACACTGTTGTACGGTATGAGCAGGGAAAATATAAACACCATTATTAAAATGGGATTCTTAAACCAAAGCAGTTTGTTAAAGAGGATAGCTTAGACTTCACACTGCTCTAAGCACTCTGTATGATGTCAGTTAGTGGGGATATTCCTAATATGGTCATTTAACCTCTTAAGCCCCAACGCCCCCTGATATGGGGGCAAAAGGCAGGAGATCAGTTAGGCTTGGGGCTTAAGAGGTCAAGTCCCACCCACCTACTGTACAAACTTACTGTTTGTGAGAGGAAACCAGTCAGAAAGAATGTGGCTTAAAGTGAGGGGAGGGCTTGTTTTTAACAGTGTTTGGTCTGACGAGCTGCACCAGTATGAGGTAAATAAGGATTTTCTTGAACAGCAAATATTACAAAACCTCTAACGTAGATTCCAAGAATATAAATCTGTTGTATGAAACATGAGCAGAAGCCCTGCCCACTTTAAATGGCTCAGAAAAACTGAAATCTGTCAAGTAACGACCAAAACTGATTTTTTTTTTTTCATGTTTATGTAGAGCTCATCAGTCCCTAAACGAAACAAAAACCACCCTAAAATAAAAATTGTACCTTGTAGCCTGTCGGTCGATGATAAGCCAAGTGTCTCTCAGCACGGAGATAATTGCTTCACACGTGGATGAACCACTTATCTGAGAGGCTTTGATTTGATCTAACAAACACGGAGGAACGGGTTGATAACAGCCACTCGGATAGAGTCAGAAGGTAAAAGCAATGCAACGCGATCATTAGTTCAGAGAATACATGGAGCAGCTTTACGAATACACAAACACTAAAAAGCTGATGAAGGAGGAACAGTGTACATTTTATGGAAATGTTGTAAGGCTATTTTTGCAAATTCTGTGAAAACGCTAATCACTTTGTTGCTCTAACAAATGAAGGAAAGAGATTTATTTTGATATATAGTCAGAGGCAATCTGCGTTATTTAGCTGCTGCAGAGTTTGATAAATGGAGAGGGAGAAAATGACCACACTTTGTCTGTGATGTCATGTCTTGCTTTTGTCTTTTCAACGCTGGTCGACATGATTTCAGCAGACATGATGAATGAAGGAAGCTGAGTGCTGCACATGGAGGCTTTTTCAAAACAAGCCCGAAGAAGACTGGGACCTTTTAGCAATTCTACTTTAACTGTTGCAGATTATGTGACTCTGTCTCTTTTTTTTATAATGAAAAATCAAAATGATTCCGTAATTTGTTGCCTTTTATCCTCCTAATGTAGTTTTTTTTCTAAAGTGGGGAAATAATTCCTCCAATGGCTGTAATCTTCTGCTAAAACAAATCTGAAAATAGACTTAATCATGAATCTCTTCTTGGCTTCTGTGTCTTTTTAAAAGCTTAACAAGACCTTTTCTTCATCTGGAAATATTCTGTGTTTTGTCTTTCCTTCGTCTCACGCCTGCCACTCAGTGACTGTTTGCACAGAGCTCTCATCCTTATCAGTTTGGGCTGATTTTCGCTTCCAAGTTTCTGTCAGCGTCGATGGGCCCCCGTGTGTCCTCGCTCTGTTTGATGGATCATACGCTCGGAGATGCGCGGCGGTGGCAGGGATTCTAGAGCGGAAGCCGCTGTGATGTTTAATTCATCCGTGTTTGTCCTAATTCGTGAAACTCCTAGTCACCGGCCACCACTGGTGTAAACAACCGGTCGGCTCAGATGTGTGTGCAGGTCTTGTTGCTGTTTAATAATTCAGACGTGATGCACTTATTGATTTTCTACAAAAGAACCCAGACCTTCATGCATAATGAATCAGCTAGGGCGCGAGATAGCTGGGTGCAGTTTCTCGACCCAACAAGTTTCTCTCTGCTGTGTCCTGCTGAGTTTCTCAGCTGGTTTTGTATAAGGAAGCGCCCCCAGCAGTATGAACGAAGGCCATGCTGCTGTTGTTCTCGAAGATTAATTTTTTTTGCAAAGAACAATTTTTTTTATGTAGTTACTCAAACTGAGATTGAGCTGAGGTACTCTGCATAGCCTGAGCTTACATTTCACATAGTGCAACTTGGTAGCAACATAAGGCTTGGGGGCCTGAATCGGTCTTAAAGATTCCAATCTGGCCCACTGGACTGTAGTATGACAGCATATATTTTAGACTTTTAACTGTGTTTTTAAAAGTTTTACATCTTTTCCTACTGATTTTTCTCCATGATCATTCATAAGTAATAGATCAACCTTTAAGTGACACAACACTCCTACAGAAATGTATGATTTTGTTACAATTAATAAAAATGTTCAGTTTTTTAATTATCTGCCCGGAAAAGCTAACAAAACTTTCTGTAAATTTATATTTTTATTTCTTACAATTTAATGCCAAAGCAGCATTTCTTAATAAAAACATATTGTTGAAACTGAATTTCTTTTTATACATTAAAATGTGTCAGGGATTAAATGTGTGGTTAAACTTCTTTACGCTGACAAAAAGAGATCCCCATTTAAGATCAGAGTGACATCCCTGCTTTACAACATAACTAAGAAAACACTTTTATCTACATCTTAGAAAAGCCTTACCTCCCCTTAGAGGTTAAAAAAAACCTCTGCCACAGTCCGTGCAGATGACTGTGACATCTTTTCAGAGGTGAATTTTAAAAAATCTCTATCGCCCCCTGGTGGCTGATTGCAGTATAGCTCATAAGTACTCTCCACCTTCATGGAAACCTAATGTTGTATGAACCAAACGCCTCAAATACATGTCATTTCTGATCTGTTAATGTTCCTCATCATGTTCATATTTATTCCAGGGTTCGGGGGGGGTTTCACCAGTTTGCTTCTCAGTGGTTCTTTGACGGTATAAAAAGGATCCACAGGTATCGATTCACAGCTTCTCTGAGTAAAGTAATCTCAGTGGTACCTGCAGACCTCAGTTTGGGAGATTTACAAAGGAACAACACAACATTTCGTTAACACTTTCATCATTCGTCATTGCTTTCAAAATGTCACCCGGATCACAAAAAGTTCAACTGGTAAGTATGTCATGCCGGCCAATCAGAAGCTGGGACTTAATTCAAGGGGTTTTACAAATATTTTGAATGAGCCGTTTAAGAATTATAGACATTTTTATACACAGTCCTCAGTTTTTAGAGGTTCAAAATTATTGAGCCCAACAGACATTAGTTAAGTATAAAGAAACTCTTTTTAATGCTTGAATGAAAAAACTTTCATCCAATGACTGGGAGCCACACGTACCTGTGCCATAACGCTGCCTCCACCATGTTATACCGATAATGTGGCATGCTTTGGATCATCAGCTGTTTCTCTCTGCCGCCATAGTTCTTTTTCTTTACATCAGTCTGGTACAAGTTGGTTTTGATTTCATCTCCCCACATATTATTTTTTAGAATCCTCTGTGTGTATTTTCATTCATGAAGATGTCTTTAGATTGACAGTGATACTCCTGTGTCCTCGAGAGTGTCCTAAACTTGGTTCGGTGTTGTTGTGGTGTTCTTTTTGTTAACCATAGAAATCTGTCATCATGCACTTTGGTTGTCTTCTGGTATTCCAGAAGACAACCTGTCTCTCTGACAGGTTTGTTTGGGTTTTACAGCCTACTGATGGCCTCCCTCAATTGCACTTTCTTTGGACTTCATGCCTGAAAATACTTTAAAATTACAACAAAAACCTGTAAAATACAAATTCAACACTTCGAAACAACTTCATATATAATGTCTGCTTCACTTTACAGCATCATCTGGCCATGAAACTGCTTGTCAGTCAATTGTCCTTTTAGTTACTGTGATGTCATACTTTGGAAAGTCTGCACTTTGAAGCACATTGATTGCTTGATTTGGGCTCCACTGTGGTGGTGTATACAGGCTGAACTACAAAAATTGTGTCTTTGTCCCAAACATTATGGAGGGCCTGTATCTGCTCCCTGGCTTCATTCGATGTCCCAAATGAAATAACAATGATGGCATCACAATGCAATCTTCAGCTTTCTCAAACTTTGGAAGTGCCCCAGTATCCTCTAATCCTATAAACTTCTTACAGGCTGAGTTGTACTAATCCTGATAGATGAACTGAGCTTCATGTGTAAAGTGAACTGCTCCTTCAGTCATGATGGGCCTTGGACAATATGAAACTTCTTAGTTCATAGTGTCTTTGAAGCATTTATTTAAATTCCCAGTGACATTCTGTAATTTGCCATATGCTGTACGTATATTCTACCTTCTACCTGAACGCCATCTGGTGGCTTTCAGGTTTAAGGCACTTTTGCATGTGCTTCATTTTTCTAAGAGCTACATCTGTCTTTTTGTACTATATGCCTGGTGCAAAAGGCAGTTTCAGCCTTTATGGATAGCTTTACATTTCATAACTATACAGTGGGAGATTTTTTTTTTTTTGATAACACCGTGGAAGCCACCACATTGCGCCAGTACTGACAGGGACTAGAAAGAGGGCGCATATTTCTCCTATATTGGCTTCTCTTCATTGGCTCCCTGTTAAATCCAGAATTGAATTCAAAATCCTGCTCCTCACGTACAAGGTCTTAAATAATCAGGCCCCATTTTATCTTAATGACCTTATAGTGCCACATCACCCCATTAGAGCACTTCGCTCTCGCACTGCAGGCCTACTTGTTGTTCCTAGAGTATTTAAAAGTAGAACGGGAGGGAGAGCCTTCAGTTTTCAGGCCCCTCTTCTGTGGAACCAGCTTCCAGCTTGGATTCAGGAGACAGACACTATCTCTACTTTTAAGATTAGGCTTAAAACATTCATTTTTGCTAAAGCATATAGTTAGGGCTGGATCTGGTGACCCTGAATCCTCTCTTAGTTATGCAGCAATAGGCGTAGGCTGCTGGGGATTCCCATGATGCATTGCTTATTTCTTCTTCAGTCACCTTTCTCACTCACTGTTAATAGACCTCTCTGGATTGAATCATGTTATTAATCTCTGGCTCTCTTCCAGATCTTTTATCCTGTCTTTCTTCTCTCTCCCCAACTGGTCGCGGCAGATGACCCCGCCCCTCCCTGAGCCTGCTTCTGCTGGAGGTTTCTTCCTGTTAAAAGGGAGTTTTTCCTTCCCACTGTCGCCAAAGTTCTTGCTCATAGGGGGTCATGTGATTGTTGGGTTTTTCTCTATATGTATTATCATAGGGTCTACCTTACAATATAAAGTGTCTTGAGGCGATTGTTGTTGTTGTGATTTGGCGCTGTATAAATGAAATTCAATTGAATAACTCATTCATTTGGATGCTAAAGTTCAGGGTCCTGCTGCATTGATTGACAGACATCTTAACACAGGCAGCTGTAGCTAATTTGAGTAAATGAAGTGGTCCTCTCTTCCTAATTTGGGTTTTTTGGAGCATTTTTTGAAATTTTCAGTCAAATAACAGGACCTGTTATTTGACTATGGAGGAAGCTTTAGCTTTGGTGAGTGATTTTCTGTTATTCTACTAGTTTCTTACTTAGAACTAATGAGCTTGTATTTGTGTGGGCTGTACCTGTATGTTTTTTGGATGCAGCATGCTAAACAACCTTGCTAGCATTAGTTACTAACTGTCTTGTCCAGTTATGATCACTTCTCGCTCAGCGTAGTTGCATCCAAAAAGATAATGTTATGATTCCAAAACAACACAAAGTCTGAAACCAGCCTATGATATCCCAGTGGCTATGGAAAATCTTTTATATACTGTCTATGGTGCAGTCCACCTCATAGCCACCTATGCTGTGAGTTTAATGAGATGTGCAACAGATTTAAATCCTTGAACCCACACACATCAGTGCCGCAGTGTGCTCCAAAGCGCAGGCTGGGCCTGACTGAGCCTTCATGAGTACATCCACAGTATGTTCTTTCCATCACAGCCTTATTTGTATGAGCCAGTCTACAAGGCACAGAGAGGTTTGAAAAGAAAATTAGGACAGACAGAACAAAGCTGCTGCTTCTACAAATGAGCTCTTCCATGAATGCCTTTCAGAGCGTTGTGAAAGTGAATAGATGTTCACATTGATTATCAAAAATAAATCCCATAGTGAGCGTGAAGCCATAATAATGATATGTAATACAGGCTGTTCTATTATCTGATGAGACGAGCAGTGTCTTCGCAGATGCTTCTTGCTCCTAGGACATCAGAAAAGTTTGCTCACTGACTCCAGCCCTGTGATGAAGAGGTAAATGTCAAACTAATGAAAGGAAGCACAGCTGTGCCACGATAACAGCCAATTTCTTTCTAAAAGTAGACTAAGAGACATTTTTGTAAGGAGGAGTAGACGGTGTAAATCGTCCTACCTTCTGACTATGAAGATGACCTTTCCCAGGTTAGCTTTACTCTCTGGCCTGGGGGATTCCAGCTTCTAGTAAACTCATTATTAACTTATTATAACAGTGATAATTGACTGTCTGTTGTATGTTCCTAGCAACTATTACCTGTCGTTTTAAACAGGAGCTTTTGTAGGATTTTTTTAAATAAGGGGGCACGTGGGGGTCTAGAACCAGTGATGGGGTGGGGGGGTCTTTGTATTGAGTTCACCTGCACAAAGAAAAGTAGTTAGGAAACGGTAAGCACTGAACCTCTGAGGCCACAGCAGGAGTCCGTTCTTTTTGTTTTACAGTGGAAAAAAAAGATGTAGCAAGCATTATGTCACCCGCTGTCCTTTCACAAAGCCTTGAATTGAATATTTTTATGCCATCACCATCTTGGTGTTTTGAAATCAGCTGTGAGCAGGTGCTCAGAGTAGAAAATCACTTCTGTAACTACCAGTCCATTTAACCCATTCCCTGGTTTTCCATTATACTGACACGCAGACTGTATGATCTGAGTAAAGTACCCTTGCCCCTCTCTAAGTCAGGTAACAGTAGCTGTAACTGAGTCAGTTAATTATGTAATAATAAAATGTGACAGGTGTTTTAGTGCTACTTGGCTTTAAAGGCACAGTCAGTAATTTTTTAAAGGTTATTTAATAGAAAACCAGAATGTTTTTCTCATAAATATACTTTGATTAATCCGTAACAAATTGATGTTTTCTCATAAACTTACAATTAATCCATTAAGAATAAATAGGAGCAGGTATCAGTTTGTGGAAGCCACCACACTGCCCCAGCATCTTGAAAACAGTAACTAAGATGGACTGAGATGGCTGTTCTGCCTAAATGTGGATATGTATGTGGCTAGAGAATAGCCACACACGTAGTATGACGTATATGTTACTTTTAATTTAAAGTTCACAAACTCTTTCAAACAATTTTTGACCATTTAACATTTGTAGCTGTATGATGTGTCTTTCTCATTCTCTCTTTATCCCCCATCACCACTACTCTCATTCCTCCCTCCTCTCTTGAACTGAAGTCACGGCTCTAACACGTTTATCTATTGTCACAATTGCTAACATAATGTCAGCTAATGTTAGACTTGAGTGTCTTAAAAACAGACAGTTTCACTAACGCGTGCTAACAGTTTGTGTATTTGTCCTTTAGGAGCCACCGTAGCTAGAGTCATGCGCTTGAATTGGTTGACTGCAATTTGCAATCTACTGACATCTAGTGGTGAGATTTTGCACACTGTACCTTTAAAAACATTGTACCAATTTAGCATTTCAACCAAAGCTTGGCCCCTAAGAATGCCCTGATGAATGCCTGATGAATATTAACTCTGGTGTTGTTATTAAGTCATTGATCTCTGACTTTCTTTATGCCTACAAACACACCAGGTCCTCACAGTGTGGCTTGGATCTTTTGTGGTTAGTGAACAAATTTGTCTGGAATCTCATCACGCTGAACACGTACAGAAGTTTTCTCATCCTCTGTGTGTTTCTCATATGTGGGCAGCACTCTCGACCCTCAGGAGAAAACATGTTTTCCAACCCATTAGTCACTGCCAACTGGCAGGATAGAGTTCTTATCACGTTTATTGATCAGCATGGGAAAAGATTGAAGTTTTTTATTTGTTTGTGTGTGTGTGTGTGTGTGTGTGTGTGTGTGTGTGTGTGTGTGTGTGTGTGTGTGTGTGTGTGTGTGTGTGTGAGAGAGAGCGAGAGAGAGAGAGTGAGGGTGAGGGAGTGGGTGTGAAAGGTAAGAAAAGGACTCTGTTGCCCCTGTCAGGCAAAGCAAAGCCTCAAACCAGCTTAGCCACACTGTAAGACCAAAAATGTCCCCATTAAAGCTGCTTGTTCCTCTTAACAAAAGCAGCAGCTACACAACAGTGCACCAGAAGTGTTCTGCCAAAGTTCTCAAGTGTCCCTGGTGTTTGTAGATTATTGCTTATTGAAATGTTTTGTTATTCAGTGTAAGTGAACAAGCAGTTCCTAAACTGTATTTTAGTGAGATGTTTGCTGAATGAACATCACACTGATGAAACAGCATTAGATTCAAGTGTTTTCTTTTTTACGATGTTACGCTTATGTGCCCTCATAATAAAAAACATGGCAGTCCCTGATAATACAGCTTATTACTTATGTCCTGTGGTGTTTTTTGGGGCTCCAGTCAGTTAATCACCAGGTTTTTAAATGAAAAAGACACAAGAAAATATAACGTTGGTATTTCAAAAGGTAATGCTTACCTTTCAAGAAGATGCTTCTTATACTGCAGTTACACATTACCTATAAGGGTGCAGGCTATATTAAGTGCTTTGGGGTGACTGATGTTGTGATTTGGCACTATATAAATCAAACTGAATTGAATTATGTCATATTATTTTTGGATACTTAGA